>NW_028327171.1:44882414-45192176 GCF_987537825.1 Furipterus horrens | reverse complement strand
CAAGGAAAAAAAATATCTAAAAATGGTCCTATACTGAGAAAACTATTACAAAGAGCTCTCCAAGGAGCTGCATTGGAGATCGCTTGTCAGGTAACGTATGAAACTAGGAGGACAACAGGAGTTACCAAAGCAACACAAAGACAAAGTATAAACAGAATTATACCATGGTCCTTGTTCTTGTAAAGCCATTTGTTGCCATCATCGGTCAGCAGCTTATCCTGGCCAAACGCTGCATTCACAAAGCCATTCACAAAAGAAGAGGCCAGGTTCATGCGGGCAGAGTCTACCTGAGAGCCACTGCCCCCAAACCCTGCACAGGAGGGAGAGAAAGGAAGGTTAATTTAGAGTAGGGCAAGGAAGGTGGTGGCTAGTCTCTGGTCTACAGGATAAAGGTGTTCGGCCAATCTATCACTCCTAATACAAGGGGCATAATTAACAATCCTCCAATTCCCACATATATGCACACGGCTACTCACTGTTGTTCTCTAGGTGGGTTTTATAGATGTCATCAGGCACCTTGGGCTCCATGATATCCAGCTGAAAAGAAGTCAAGAGGGTCACAACTGCTCCCCCAGTCCTCCCCTAGCTGTCCCTTCTGTTATCCCACTGAATGGCAATTCTAACCAACGACAGTCTAGTCACAGTAATAATAAGAGAGGTAAAATGTCAGATAGAATTACAACCAAGAAAGCCCTGACAGAAAAGGGCAAAACCTCGCCCTAGCCAGGTGACTCGGTTCATTGGACTATCATCCCATACACCAAAAGGTTGTCGGTTTGATCCCCCGTCGGTTGCATGCAGGAGGTAGCCAATCCATGTTTCTCTCTCACATAGATGTTTCTCTCTCTCTGAGATTAATGGGCATATCCTCTAGTGAGGATTAAAAAAATGAAAAGGGCAAAGTCTTACCTCCCGAGCTAAAGCCAAGAAGTTGCTATTGAGCTGCACATTGGACATGATCTCTGTCAGGTCCTCATACTCCTCCACATCTTCACTCAGCTCCAGAAACACCCCATGCCGGCCTAGCATGAAAGCCATCTGCTTCTGCACCACCCTGTAGGAGACAGCCATCACATCTGCTCAGCCCCTGTCCACTGAGGGCACAGAAAAGCCCCTCAAGCCCTAACTGGACACCAAAAGCCCCATCCATAAGATTATTTCTTCCTTTGCCGACTTCTTTCCCACATACACATCCTTGCAGGAGGTGAAGATGTCTTCTACCAGTTCCATGTCATTGAGCATCAATGCCAACCTCAGAGCTTCAGGGAAGCGACTGAACTTTCGGAACACACCCAAAGCACAGCGCAGTAGGGCAGAGTTCTCAGGCTCAGGCACATAATTCACACAACTACAAAGGTAAAAATAATAAAGGAATCAGAAGTTCCAGGCATTCATTTATCCCATTTAATTCACTCACCTAAAATAAATACTAAATGAAATATATATATATTCATTCCAGGCACTATGCTAGATGCTGGGACTACTAAGGAGACATGACATTTCCGTCCTCAAGTAGGTTACGGACATCAATAAATTAACTACAGTTTGATGCTACCCTTGAGGCAAATGCTCTGGGAAAATAAAGGGGGCACAGTTAAGAAAGACGTGCTGGGGCCCTGGCTGGTGTGGCTCAGTGGATTGAGAGCCAGCTTCTAAACCAGGCGGTCGCTGGTTCGATTCCCAGTCAGGTCACATGCCTGGGTTGTGGGCCAAGTCCCCAGTTGGGGGTGTCCAAGAGGCAATCACACATTGATGTTTCTCTCCTACCCTTTCCCCGTTCTAAAAATAAATAAATAAAACCTTTAAAAAAAATAAGTAAAAAGGAAGAAGTTCTGGGAAGGTAGGCCTGTTACCATTCCCTACCATACTTGCTCACCTGGTGAGATAGAGGCAGACCTTTGCATATGCATTCTCATCAATATCCTTCTCCAGCATATCCACCTGCTCAATTTCCATAAGCAGATCGCAGGCCTCATGCTCTGCATTGTGGGCCATGTTATAGGGGACAATCTCCTTCACCAAGGTCAGCAGTGGCTCCCGCTGTGTCTTCTCCGCGTCATCCAGCTCCTGCCACTCCTTAGCCACTTCTCCTGCCAGATGCCTGTGGACAGGCCCAAACCATTAGGGGAGTACAGCTTCATAGGAAGCACTTCCCTGTGGGTCATGAGATTCAGTACTGGGACGCATTACCCTGGTACTCCAAGACGAACAGTGCTCTTAAAACCGAACTCAGAATTATGCCTCAGAACTCCCTTCAGATTACCAAAAAAAGGGTCTTACCTGACATACTCATGACCCCATGATGCCAATTCCTCCTGGGAGCCCACTAGCCGATACTTGAGGCATTCACGCTCCCCACTCATGGTCATGGCCAAAACGGAGATGATATCAGCAGCAAAACGCTTTAAAGAAACCAGTCTTTGAAGTCAAATCCAGGGTAAGGGGTGTTATATATTATGGAATCAAGATCACTGTCACTACCCCCAAAATTAAGTATTACCTACACACCAGCCTCATTACTAGAAATTTATATATGGCATCTAAGCTAAGCCTCATGGTATCGCCAAGATTAGTGTTGCTATCTCTTTTAAAACAACATGGCTGAGGGTGGTAATATGGGGAAAGTGGAGAAATGTGGACTCTCACTTTTATTCTAATCACAATAATAAACTATTAGAAGGTTTCAAGCAAAAAGATTCACAATCTAGAAAGACCACTACGATCACTGTATGAAAGACAAACTGTGTAGGAAGTCAAAAACAAAAGGAAGATGGTCAGCGAGCAGGCTGCTGCAGAGATTCAGGTGATAACTGATGATGTCCTGGATTAGGGTTGTTACACCAGGCAAAGAAGTGATTGAATTGGGGGTATAGTCTAACGATAAAACAACTGAATGTATGTGAGCTATCAGGAAAGAAAAAAAATTAAGGTTACACGTAAGTTAAATATAGATCACAGCCCTGGCTGGTGTGGCTCAGTGGATTGAGCATGAGCCAACCAAAGGGTCGCTGGTTCAATTCCCAGTCAAGGAACCTGCATGGGTTGCGGGCCAGGTCCCCAGCTGGGGGCACAGGAGAGGCAATCACATATTGATGTTTCTCTCCCTCCCTTCCCCTCTCTCTAAAAATAAATAAATAAAACCTTTAAAAATATATACAGATCATGATCATAAAATCCCCAAGGTCCAATATATAAGACAGAAACAGTGTCTTCTGAGAAGGCCAACCTCCTGTCAGCTCTCACGTGAGTGTTTTGACTGTGATAAGCTGTTCAATCAGCTCAGGGCTTGGGTCTATCAAAGTCCCCACGAGCATCGGGGGTCCTCATGAAAAGGAATTCCTAAACCAGACCTCCACCAGCTTCAGATACAGTTTTACCTTATTCTCCCCAGGGGCCATCTTCTCATATATTTCCTTCAGCTTGCCATAGTGCGGGCGCAGAAATTTGAGAGGCTTGGGCACTGAAGTCATGGACGTTGTTGAAGAACGAATCTGCCTCCGCAGTTCTTCTAGGGCCGGTCGGTACAGGGACGTGTCCTTCTCCTGATCAGATGTGAGGGTCCGACAAAAGAGTCACATCCCTCAAGACATAATCCATAGGTGTCTAGGAAAGTCACTGTCTTATTCCTCTGTGATCCCCCCAACTACCTGGCACAAGAACAAATGAGCCTAGTTAAGAGTTCGAGAACAGCTTCTCCCAGAGAAAAAGCTACAAAGTGTTTCAAATATCCTTTGTTACTTTCCGCCCTCACAACAGGGTCATAACACGGATCCTAACACAGTCCATCTTTCCCTGTACCTCACTTAGTTGTTGCCCCAAAATGGAATAAAGCAAACAAATGGGAAAGCTCCAAATACGCATCCACATATCATGACTCACCCCCAGTCGTTCCACGAGCATCTCCAGTTCATCCTGAAGCTGTTTGTCCTCCTCAGACTGGTGGGTTGGGGGAAGAAGCTCATCAAGAGAAGGAATCCCAAACATATCATCCTTCCATCCACCCTGGGGCAGGTAGGCAGTAAGCCTGCCTCCTTAGGAGGGACCAGGCGGAGAAGGGAAGAGAGCGGGAAGGGGAAGCCCTGGTGGGAAGGCAGCCTGGCTTCTGGACCAGTCTCTGCTTGAATGCCGTTCTAAAACACGGGGTGGCACTGATCCGCCCCGGCCCACCTCAAGAGGCGGTGGTGAGGGCTGGCGGGGGCGGCGGAGGGGACAGCGCGGAACGCAGAATGAGGGGCAGGGAGGCGGGGTGCCGAGAGCCCGGAGGATCACCCCATCCGCCCACTCCGGGGCGCGGTGGGGTTGTTGGGAGTCTGGCCCGAGGCCTGCGGAGCCGCCGTGACTCAGCCCAAGGCCTCCTTCTCCGGCTCCCGGGGCCGCGCCTCACCAGCTCCTGCTCTTTGTCTTTGTCCCCGGCATCCCGCCGGTCCTTGCCGCCCGGCTTCTCCTCTGCACCGCCGGGGGCCGTCGATGGGGACTGCTGGGTCTGCAGCGATGCCTTGTCTCGGCCGCCTTCCTCCATCACTGCTGCCACTGCCGGCCAGCTGCCCTCGAACCGCTCCGACGGCCCCGTTTCCCAGGTAGCCTCGCGGCTTCACCCACGGTACCCCTCCTCCTTGCTGAGCCCGCCTGCGACCGGAAACAACTCCACGGTCTGGGAGTCTCGGACCCCGCCCCCGGAAGCCAAATGGAAACTACAATTCCCACCTTTCCGCGCGCTATGGGAGCTGCCCCAGGACCTGCAGTTTTCTGAACGCCGTGGAACTGTGCAGTTTTGGATTCAAGTGTGCTCGCTGCTGTTGGAGGTGAGCTGGCTGTGGGCTGAGAGACTACCCAAAGGCTTCCTCATAGCGCTGTGACTACTACCCATAGGGACACCCCAGTTGGCTGCGTGGTGGGACAAACGGAGGAAATTCTTGGAAGCCGGGACGCTCTATTGCCGTCTGGGTGAAGTTTGTGTAATCTATGTGTAGCCCCACACCACTGTGGAATATTAACCTTATTACATACCCTCCCTCGGTTGAAGGAGAGTGCTCTAATATTACCGTGAGGATATGACTGCCATCTTAAATCCACCTGCGGAAACAGGTGGAATAGAACTCAATAAATAAAATCTTATGCTCCACTGCTAAGTTCTGGAGCTAAAAACGGAACAAGACAAGGTATTTGTCCTCTCTCTCTTGGTCTTAATCGGGTATGATGGACACTGTTAGGAGTGATTTTAAATATTACATATTGTTCTCACATCCTTTTGAGTTTGGTAGGATTGTGTCCTTTTCACAGAAGAAATCATATATAGTAAGGAGTAGAATCAGGATTTGAACATTGGTCTTTTCAATCTTCCAAGCTCTTGACTGTTTCAGGCAGACTTCAAAGTTTGTTCTTCAGTTTGAGCTGTGTGTATGTATCTAGAAGGTAAGAAAAGAGGAAGTAATTCTTCTGCCCTTCAATCTCGTGAGAACATTCACCATTTGGCCTGCAGTCTTATTTTACGGGTTCTAGGGCATTAAAGAACACAAACTTTGTTTTAAAAAAACAAAAACACTAGTGTGGTTAACACTGAGTGAATGTTGGCTAAATATATGCACAGATATAGGTGTAAAGGTTTGAAGCGTATTTTAATGCCTGTTGCTCTTTTCTACTCAATGCTAGGATTCTAGGAATGACTTTGCATATCCATCACTAATGACTCCCCCAGCCATGGTCTGCTGACAGAAATTGGGCAGACTGTAGCTGTTCTGACTATACTATTTCTGACATCAAGTTGTTCATACATTCCTCTGCTTTCTTCAGTCAGCTGTAAAGGTATTTATCCTAAATCACTTGTTTTTCCATGACTTCCTTCTATCAGAGCTCAGATTTTTGTCCTTTATACCAGTCACATCACATCTTGGAGGAGATGAGGCGATGTAGCATAAAACACAAGCTATTCATAGCTGATGAGTCCAGATAAAGTGTATGAATGTTTGTTGTGTACTGTTTCAACTTTTTGGTAGGCTTGAAATGTTTCAAAATAAAAAGTTGGGGGTGAGTGGGAAAACCTAAGCTTTACAGAGCAGCAGACTTGGTGTTTAAAACCAGATTCTGCCCTTCACTAGTTGTGATAACAGGGAAAGTTTTCTAACCTCTCTCAGCCTGGTTTCTGCCTTTCTGAAATGTGGGTAATGAAGCATCTCTCTTGTAAGTTGTTATGAGAATGATATAAGACAATGTATATAAAGTGTTTGGCTAGGTGCCTGGCAACTGGAAAGCAGACAGTTGTCATTTTCCAGCAACCTGAAATCTGCAGGGCTGAGGTAAACATTCGTGTTCCCTGCTCCTCACCTCCAAGCACTCAAGCCCCCATGCCTTTCTAGCCAAATGCAAATATCTGGCAGTTATTTCAAGGCCTTGTGATAACATTAATGACCTGCCTCAAGTTTCATTTCTGTCAGATTGCCTTCCCAGAAGCACTCCTTCCTACCATTTGGCCAGATTCCCAGCCTTGTGGCCAGATTGCTCTCCAATCAGAGCCAGCCCTTCACCTGTCCCTTCTTACCACCTTCCTTCATATTGCATCCACAATCCTGCCCTGCTGCCCCCAAATTCATGACCTGAGATGTAGAACTACCCATCTTATGGATGGCTCTATTTATCTGAGAACCATTCAAACCAAAGTATCACTTACTTAACACTAGATGTGCCCCTGGCAGGATACAGCATTGCACTGTTTCCGCTAGGTTGCTACTTTCTTTGTGTGATATGTTTCAAACGGATTGCCCTGTCCTTTGTTACTGTTAACTCCCAGGATGGAAGATGTTACAGTCCCCTCCTTTCATACCTACTGTTATAACTTCTCCAACTCTCACCTCTCATTATACTCCTTTCACCTACCCCTTCTAATCATCCTAAACATTTCACCATTTATGAAGATGCCCTGCCCTTCAAGCTGACCAGCCTTTTCATGTTGATATTCCTCCTGTATGGAATGCCCTTCACTGTTTTCATCTAGAAAATTCTTCCATCCTCTGCACTCCAGCTCAGTGTTACCTTTTTAGAACACTTTTCCTGTTCTACCCTTCAAGTTACTCATTTCTTCCCTGTACTCACACCATGCTTGATACATATCTCTTCCTCCTTAGACTCTGAGCTCTTGGAGGACAGAAATTGTGTCCTCTTCATCTTTGTGTCCATAGCTCCCAACCTAATACCTGGTTTATGGTAGGCCCTGACAAATATTTCTTGAATGGATAGATGGATGGATGGGTGGATGGTTTTGCATTCATCTTCAGCTCATCTTTATGTATAATCATGGCAGAGTGGGGCATTGGATACTGTCCAGATTCTCCATTTGTGAGTCTTGATAGGCCCTGTAAAACTGTGCTTACTTTGTAAGGGACTCCCTTCCAGCCTGACATTTCCAGCATGCTTCCAAGTGTGAAGTCATATTGTTTGACATATGTTACCTAGTTATGCATGGGAATTAATCAAACTTCCCAACAGGACAGCATAAAGTATATCCCTGCACCTTACCAATAATTTCTCTTGTGTCCACTCAGGAGTACCACCTTTAAACCCCCTTCTGCCTTAACACACCAGTACATATCACAGATGTATGTTCATCAGCATGGCAAGGCTACTAACGGTGAAGGTCTGTCACCTGATGTTTACCTTGCCTTGCCTTTAGAATCAAGCACCTGCAGAGTGCTCAACAAACAGGTGCTACCTGGCTTAATTTCAACTCAACATGTGCCTAGTTTCCTGGTAGTCACATGTGCCTGGCCCAAGGGAGCTGGGTAGCATGGAAATGTACCTGCTGATGACTTAGAAGACTAAATGATGGTGATTAAGAGCATATGAGTTCCAAATATTATTTTAATGCTGACTTACCTGACATTGGAAGTTATGTAATCTTTTCCCTTAGTTTCTCCACTTGTAAAACAGATGATAGAACTTCTTATAAGTTATTGTGGGAATTTAATAAGATGATGTTTTAAAATTTTTTTTTTATTTATTTTTAGAGAGGGAAAGGAAGGGATAAAGAGAGGGAGAGAAACATTGATGCACGAGAGAAACATAAACTGGTTGCCTCTTGTGCGCCCCCACCTGGGGACCAGGCCTGCAACCCACGCATGTGCCCTGCCTTGGAATCGAATCAGTGACCCTTTGGTTCGTAGGCAGATACTCAGTCCACTGAACCACACTAACCAGGGCTGAGATGATGGTTTTAAAGTGCTTATCACAGGCTTAAACAAAATAGCGACTCAGTAAATGAAAGCTGCTGCTTATTATTAGACCCTTTGACCTTTCTGCAAATATGGAATTTCTATGTCACAGTGGCCAGTTGGTCAGCTTTCTAGGTTGGTCTTCAAAATAAGATGTCAAGCAAAGCTTTGTGCTACCAAACCTCTCTCCTCGCTCATTATGCTCTCTGACATGACAAATGTCATCCTCTGTGCAACACCCAAACTTCACATAATTCCTCAATATGTCTTTGGGTTCTGGACTTTGCTAAGCCCATGAATTACTTTTTAAAACATTAAAGCTGAATCGGTCTTTACACATCATCTCATCCAAACCATTTATTCTACAAACTGTGAAGTATACTGAGCCCTGAAGAGGGGTGAGCCATGCCTAGTGTCACACACGTAGGGGGTTGCAGAACTGGAGCCAGAACCATGTTTCCAGATGCGACGGCCCTCATCTTTCTGATACATTTTGCTGTCTCTACGAGAAGCTCCAAGAGGCTCAAGCCATGCAGTCTTAGAGTTCCCAAGGCCACTTGCTCCCTTCCGAGGAGCCCGCTGTTTCCTTCTTTTGGTGAGCAGCCAGTACTTCCAAGTTACTTGACAGGGGCCCAAATATAGCTCTTTATGGGGACAGTCTGGTGCTGGAACAGGATACAAACTATGGGACACCTGCTAGTGCCATCACCCAGGGACCAGGGACCCCAGCACCAATCACTGGCCAAGCTTCCCTCTTAACCCTTCCAAACTCATCAAACCCACCCCCACCTTGGGGAACACTGAGTTTCAAAGAGAAGTGAAACTGGGCTCTTCCCACTATTCTGCTCTAGTTCTCATTTTACAGATAAAGAAACTGAGGCTCGCCCTGGCTGCTGTGGCTCAGTGGATTGAGCGTCGACCTGCAAGCCAAGTGTCACTGGTTCGATTCCCAGTTAGGGCACATGACTAGGTTGCACGTCAGGTCCCCAGTTGGGGGCGCAAGTGAGAGGCAACCACACAGTGATGTTTCTCTCCCTCTCTTTCTCCTTTCCCCTCTCTCTAAAAATAAAATAAATAAACAAGAAACAAATAAATAAATTTAAAAAAGAAAGAAAGAAACTGAGGTTCATGGAGGTTAAGGAATAGGTTCAAGTTCATGTAACTATCAGAGCTTCAATTTCAATCCAGGCCTCTTTGACTTAAGTGACATGGTTAGGGTTCTATCTGCCAAATGGAAACCGGAGGACTTATAAAATACATGGCTACGAGGACTAGATGAATCCATGAAGGTGTAAGCGCTACTAGAAGGAGTCACTTGAGAGAAGGTACCATCTTACTCATCTTTGCATCACCGGTGCCTGGCACATTGTTGGTAGTAACCAATACATTTTAAAAAATATATCTGTGAATGTATAAATTAATAAATGAATGAAGAAAGAAATGAGCCACCTAGCAGAGGTGCCTGGAACACAAGAAGTTTTCCATAAATGCTTCTTTTCCTCCCTCACTCTGGAGGGTGTTGGCCATACCTGCATTCTCTGTGCCTGGCACTCCCCATAGGCTTGATGAGTGTATGTAGGTGAGGCGAGTGACTCTCAGGAGCACTGAGCCTTCGAGGGCCTAGGGAAATGCTTCTCTTTTCAGCCATGAGCAGAGGCCAGTGCTCTGAGCTCCAGGCAATGGTGTGCTACCTTGGCCAGGCTTCCCTCCATGGAAGGGTGAGGGCCACCCATCTTTCAAGCTCACCCTGGCCCAGCAATTACCTAGACTCAGTGTCAGACCCAACTGCATGCATCAGGAGAGGGCTGTGGCAAATCCTTCCAGCTGCAGAACAGCTGGCAATGGGGATAAGGCCATCAGTGAGCACAGGATGTACTCTGTCCAGTCAGACCCAACTTCATTCCACTCTTCCATCCTGCCTCTCTTTCTCTGTCTTCTTGGGGCTTTAAATCTCCATCCCATTTCTGGTGAGTGAGTTAATGAGTGTCTGACATACAGTAGGTGCTTAATAAATGTTGTTGGAATGAGTAAATGAATAAATGAAAACAGGACTGAAGGAAGAGACAGGCTAACTGATGTGTGTCTATTTATTGGCAAAGGGTCCTACAAGTCCAAGACCACACCTTCCCCACCCTCTTTCCTGTAAAAATAAACTCTGTCCTTCCTCTCCCTGTTCTGTTTCCTGCTTGGTCCAGAAAGATTCAGTCCCCCCACCCCAAGAGCTGTGCCCCAAGACACAGGAACTAGCATCCCCTACACATACACACTTCCACTCTAAGCCCAGGGAAACAGGGAAGCCACGGGAAGGCTTGTAAAGGCCCTAAGGCTTCCACTAAGAGCTGAGCATAGCTTCTCTGTCTGTGAGGGCTGGCAGCAGTATGAGAAGCAACAGTGTAAGGAGCATGAGGTGGAGGGCAGCCCCCGATGGTGGTGTGAAAGGAGCTGAGCCCACTCCCAAGGGAGCACTGTGTGAGCCTCCAGAAGAAGCATGGAAGGCACACCACCCAGGCCCTGCATTGTCAGAGTGCGCAGGCACACAGACCCCGTGGCCACCAAGCCAAGTGAGTTTCAGGCCAGAAAGGCCGACTCCTTCCTATGAAGTTGGTGCCCCCATATCCAGGCCTCCTTCAGGCAAGGTGACATGTTAGGATGTCACAGTGAATGATGGGGGCTCTGCTGGAGGCAGGGGCACCCCCAAAGCAGAGGCACAATGTGGTGGTTGAGCAGGGACTGGGACTCATGTCACCTGTGGTGTGGAGAGGCTGGACCCAGTCTAACTGGCATTTGCCTTTTCCAAACTCCAGAGCAAACAGCCTTGCTGGGCAAGCTACCCCAGGCCCTAGCAACAGCTGGCCATTTCTCCCCAGACCCAGGTCTACCACACTTCACACAGCTGCCCTGGGTTCATGGGGGAGCCGACAGGGCAGCCGAAGTGCCGCAGGAAGTCACGGGAGTTGGAGAGGGTGCCCAGCACACGGAAACGGGCAGGACTGTGGGGGTCGGTCACCAGCCCCTCGTGAGAGCTCTCGGGTGTGCGGACCGAGCACCACACCTGCGGGCCAGGACAGACATGGGGACATATCGTGTCTAATGCGGGCAGGGTCACAGACTGGACTGCAGCAGTCATCCCAGGGACACAAACCACCAACTACCTTGCCCCTCAGCTCTGGAGGCCTCAGGGACACAGGCAGGGGCTCAGTCAGCATCTGAGCCCCAGCCCCTTGCTGTCAGCACTAGGAAGGGAACTGTACCCTCCTTCCCAAATTCCTTGAAGGCCTTTCAAAGCTGCCCTGGAAATAGGGTTGCCCAGGATCAAGTGTCTATGGGGAGGAAGCCCACCCCCCAGAGGCTGTCTGCTGTCGTGTAAAGTATTTAGAGGAGACCCTGCCTGAGTCACACTCTGTCACTTACTTTATTCCTGGGTAGCCCTGGATGAGCCACTTTGTCCCCGAGCTTTAGTTTCCTCGTCCACAGCCACCTCACAGCAACATGGTGAGGATCCATCCTGCTCCCCACACCTCCCCCCTCTAGCAGTGCAGCCCTGCCCTTTGAGATTGAAAAAGCTTCCTGAGACTTCTCCCTCTTGGGCTTCCGCATATGCTTTGGCAAGCCCGAGCCGAGCTGCTCTGGGTACAAGGCCTCCCCAGACTGTCTTCTACACACCAACTTGGGCCTCATTTCCCAGTCCCTTTCCTGCATGCCCCAGACTTCTAGTGACACACCCAGGAGGGAGTGGGAGAGGGGCAGATCCCAGGCCACCCAGGAGGGCAATACCTGGGCAAATCCCACAAAGAAGAGTTGGTGGTTGGTGAGCCCCACAGCTGGCAGCCGCTGCTCTTCCCCGTGCGTTCTCAGCCATGCTTTGTAAGCCTGGGGTTGGACACAGGAACGGGAAGTTCACCAGGCCTACCCGGCACTCCTCCCCCCAGGGCGGGTGGACCTCAGCCACTGGGGGTCTGGCTAGCCCACTCACATTGTAGGCAGCCTTAAGCCCCCCATTGTCAGCAATGTTCTCCCCCAGTGTCTGGCGGCCATTGAGCTTCTCCCCGTTGACCCAGTACTGGCTGTACTGCTCCTCCATGCAGGCCGTGTGATCCCGGAAGGCTGCCAGTGACTCATTCTGCCACCATGGCCGCAGGTTCCCTTCCTTGTCATATTCACGCCCTGAGGAGAATGAACCTTTGCACCCTTCTGAGACCAGAACACAACCCTTGGGGTCAGGAGCTTCCCCATCTAGGGTCCCTTTGGCCTGCTCCCAATTATCTGGAGGCCTTGCAGGAGCCACTGGGAATTCTAGGCTGGAGGAAACAACTTTGTGGGCCTCTACCTTGGTCATCAAAGGCATGTGTCAACTCGTGGCCCATCACCACACCGATGCCACCAAAGTTCAGGGCCCTGGTAGGTGAGGAATGCTGAGTGAAGACATGGTAGGGGACTTCTGGATCCCACCTCCAGCTCTGTTCCCAGCCCACCCATAGGCCCAGGCTCCAACACCCAGTCCCTCCTGCCTCAGACATACTTGGGGAGGTTGCGGGCGTAGAAGGGAGCCTGCAGGATGCCAGCAGGGAAGACAATTTCATTCTTGGTTGGAAGGTAGTAGGCATTCACTGTCTGGGGGGTCATGCTCCACCTGGGGGAGGGAGAGGGAAGGGGAGAGGCTTGGTCTCCTGACTCTCCTGATGCTCCTCCTAGCCCAGCAGCCTTGACCTACCTCCTGCAAGGACCTTGTGTCACTAGTTTGGAATCAGTCTTGCCCATCACCCCTCCCAAGCCCTGGAATCCTCCCCTGCCTCTCTTGCTGCCCCAAATGTCTGCAGCCCTCCATTCTCACTGGTCCCGGCTGGGAGACTTTCGGAGTTGGTCAGCCATCACTTTAGCAGAGAAGTTGTACAAATTCAACATGTTCTGGAAGAAGGAATCTTCAGAGACTTCATACTATGGGAATAGTGGGAAGTAGAAACCAAGCAAGAGAACATGTTGTAGAAGATAATGGTCCCAGTTTGGCTACTAATGAGCACTTCCCTGAGACTCAGTTTCCTCAACAATAAAATGGGAGTAAAATGGTGAATAATAATCACCAACGCTTGAGCACTTACTTACAAGGCAGGTGTGCGCTCTCTCTCTCTCTCTCTCTCTCTCACATACTGCCTCCTTTTATTCTCACAACAACCCTGTGAGGTAGGTACTAATAAAATCCCATTTTACAGATAAAGAAACTGAGGCTCAGAGAGGTTCTATAAGTTGTCCAAGGTTACACAGCTAGGTAGAGGTAGAAACAAGATTTGACTCAGGTTTGACTGCAAATTCCTGCTGGTTAACACTGCATTCTACTAACATCTGACATGAACCCTACACAGAGCCAGCACCTGAGCAATGTAGGTTGCCTACAATGCCTCTGAAAGAAACCAACAAGCACCTCCTTCCCTCCTAGTGCTTGAGCTCCTATTAATGAGCCCAGAGAATAGTGCCCTCCGTGGGGCTGAAGTTCAAAATGGGTGAGCAGAGGTACTCACCCCATCATAAACATCATCCAGCTCTTTAGGCTCCAAGATGAAGTCCGGGAAACCGATCATATCATAGATGGCGTCTGCCTAAACAAGCCACGTTAAGGATTTCCCTCCGCAAGCTCCCAAAAAACTGTATCCTCCACCCCCACCTCAAGATGGCGCCCCAACCCCGGCCACAGCTCACTTTCTCCTTGGCTGCCTGACGGGTCTTTTCATCCATCCAAACCAACTGCCCCAGGGCCTCCTCAAAGGCGCCTCGGATCTCGCTGATCATCCCCTCAGCCTGGGTGGGAAGGGGCACAAGTTTGCCTCCCACTCACGTTAATCCTTTATCCCCTGTCCACCCTCGTGTCCCATCCCTGTTGGTCCAGGGGACATGCGGGAGTGCCCAAATTCTTGAATTAAGGCTGAGCATATGGGGAGGATGAGAAGGGAACAGGATTTGTAAAAGTACTGGGATTGTGAGTGGCTTTTTTTCTAATTAATCAAAAAATTTAATTGAATTAATATTATAATTGAATATAGTGCATTGATTTTTATCTGATTACAAAGGGAAGGCATTAATAACAGAAAATTTGGAAAATTGAGAATAACTGAAGAAGAAAGTAGACCACTTACAATCCCTCACTCAGGGATCACTTCACTTAACATTTGATTATCTACTTCTAGTTTCTTTCTCTGCCTGAATATATATATATATATATATATATATATATATATATATATATATATATATCACACACACACAATGGAATTATGTTGTGCAACATTTATATATTTTATAACTTACTTTTTCTCACTTAAAGAGCTATAATCAGTTTTAAGGCTGCCTCATAGTTCACCCTAACCAGAGTATTTTTCTATTCTCCTATGATTAGACATTTAAGCTGTTTTGATTCTCCCTTATTATAAACAATACTTTCATAAACATCTCTGTAGATAATACTTTAAGCATATTCATTATCATCTCCTAATAAATATTATTTTTCTAATTGAATAAGTAACATAAACTCATTATACAAAATTTGGAAAATGCAGAGAACTTTAAAGGACAAAAGAATCTGTCGTGTAAAGAACTTACATGCATGACCCATGGACATGAACTAAGGGGGGTGGGATTGCTGGGGGAAGGGGGGGTACTGGGCAGAGGGGAGCAAAGGGGGAAAAACTGGAACTATTGTAACAACATAATCAATAAAATATACTTTTTTAAAAAAAGAATCTATCATAATCCCCACACCCAAAGTAATCACTATTAATTTGTTAATAAATTTCCTTCCAGTTTTTTTCCTATATGTACTCACAAATATGAACAGTGAATTTTAACTAAAACAAGGGGTAGTGCTGGAAGAACCTTGAAGACTCACAATTTCCTTGCTTTGCCGATCAAATGTGGCCTTCACAAAGAGGGAACCCAAAGCGAAGCCAAGGGCATCGTCCGTGTTGGAGATGCAGGTCTGCCACCTTGGCGTGCAGGACTGTAAGGAACAAAGAGCCAGGCCTCCCAGAGGTAGCTCTGCCCTCCAGACTGAGGGCCTTTCTCTGTCCCTGGGCCAGCCCCTCTCAGGTCTGGACGATGGAAGCCCTGGTCTGGTGTGCCAGCTCTCCCTCGGACTCCAAGGAAAATGAGGGGCACTATCACAAAGTGTGCCAACCCCAGGAGGGAAGCCATTTCTTTGCTCAGCTCCACATCCCAGTCAGCCCCCCATGCCAGAAATCTGGGAGTCACTAGCTTCCTCCATCTCCCTACCCCTCCATTCAATTTATTACCAGTTCCTACAAATTCTACTTCATAATCGTCTCTCCCATCCACCTGTTGCCACTTCCCTGACCTACAACATTATCCTCTCTTGCCTGAAGATTGCAGTGCTCTCCTAACTAGATACTCTTAACTCCATTTTCACCCCTCTCCCCCCCTTCCACGCCCCTCAATCTTCCATTTAGCTACCAGACAGATGATCTAATACATAAATCGAACTGGGTTACTCCTATCCTTAAAAACCATCCCATGATTCCCCATCCCTGAAAGAATCAATGCCAGACTTCAAAACACAACATTCAGTTGCCTTCATGGATTGCCCCAGGCCCACCTCACCACCCTCAGCCTCTCAGTTGCCCTGTTCTCAAGCTCATACCAGAACACATGCAAACCCACCATGCTCCCTCTGGCCTCTGGGAATTTGCACATCCTGTTCCTTCTGCCTGGACTGCCCTTCTCTCTTGTTTTCTTGGTGAACTCATTCTTCAAATGTCACCTCTTCTGAGAAGCCTTTCCTGATGTCCCCATCCCCCCAGGTAGAATGTGCTGTCCCCACCTCTGTCCTATAACACGAAGAAGGTCTTTCACTCAGTGTGAGCGCTCATCACCCCTAAATATAATATGTTTGTTTACATGTCCACTTTCCCCACTTAATGAGGTATCCTGAAACTAGGAACTGCACTTCTTTACTCATCACCATCATCATCAAAACCAAGTGCTGCTTATACGCTGGGTGGGTGCCTCACTTAATTAACTCAGTTAGTCCTCATGACAGTTCTGCAAGATAGTCCTGTTTTACAGACCAGGAAATGGGGATTCAGAGAGGCTGGGTGACGTGACCAAGGTCCACAGCCTAATAAATGGAGGCGTGGGAGGTTGTAACCAAGTCATCTTAATTCCTAGTTCTGAGCTCTGTACTACACCATGAGGCAACTGGTGCCTGACACACGGTAAGTGTGAAGTATCAGCTAAACTTCACCAGAAAGTGGGGGCAGAGAGAGAGAGCCCACCTTTTTGGTGCCATAGAGGGTCTCCAGCAGCTTCTCTTGTGCAGACTCAAAGCGTCGGTCCAGGCTCGAGGTTGTCTTCTGCACCAGGTTCCAGATCAGGTAATTGTTCAGGATGCTGGCATCCAGACCAGAACATAAAGAAAGGGTAGGTGAGTTACCATTCCCACCCCCAACCAGCTCCACGAATGTGCAGGAAGCAGGAGTCCTGAGAGGCATATGTGGGAGCTGTCCCAGAATCCCTCTCTCTCACCCTGGAGCCACACACCTGCCTACACAAGTCAGGTTGGAGCAGGGATACAGGTCACAAGTAGACTCCCTGAAGCCCTGGCTAGGGGAGTAGCCCACAGACATTTTCTTTTGATGTTTGTAATGTCCAGGGCCTTGTCAAATCTTTCTGTGTCTGGCTGTGCCATTTCCCTATGCTCAGTTCCTACCTGGGACCTGCACAGAACTCTGAGCCCCATGCCCCATACCTTGGCTCCGTTTGGTTGATGAGCTCTGACACCTGCTGTAAATAATCCATCCCATACACTACCACAGGCTCAGAGTCACTCAGCTCCAGCGGTGACAGCAAGAAAGACAGGAACTCCAGCCAGTCCATGGAGGGCGCCAGGGCCTGGGAGAAAAACAAATCTCAAGCCTCTATTCTTGCCCACCTGATTCCAGCAGAACCTTCCCCACTGATACGCTGGAGCCTAGCTTCCCATTGCCAAGGTAACAGTTACTAGCTGCTTCATTTTGGCCTCTTCCTTCAATAAACCCTTTTCCAGGCCTGAGTGCCCCTCAATCTGGGAGCCCAATGACTTATACAAGGAAAACCACCAAATGTGATATTCAGCTGGGGCACAGGTATTTACAGATTTTCATAACAATTAATAATATACCATTCCTCAACACCACTCAGCATCGCTACATACATGTACCTGGGCTCTCCTCCACAACCCCCTACCCAACTTCTCTGTAATCCAACAACTGAAGGGTTGATGCCTGGCACAGTAAGGGCCCTCTAGGAGACGCTTCTATATCTTTTCTGATTGTTTTGTGGATATCTTGTACAAGTTGTTACAGATTTTTGACTTAATATCTCTATGCATGCTCAGGCAACATAAAAGGTGGCCTAAAATGGACACCACTTTTCTTTCCAGACACTAACTATGCAGCTGGGAAGCTCAAAAGCAAGGAAATTAAACAAAAGAATTATCCTGGCCAGTGTGGCTCAGTTGGAGCATTGTCCCATAGACCAAAAGGTCGCGGAACCAATTCCCAGTGAGGGCACATATCCAGGTTGCGGGTTCAATACCGCATCAGGGTGTGTATGGGATTGATGTCTCTCTCTACATATATCCCCCACCCCCACCCCCGTCTCTAAAAGCAATGGGGAAAAAAATGTCCTCAGGAGAGGATAAAAACATTTTAAAAAAAAAGGGATTGGCTGCCTCAGGAAGATGGCCTGAAGAAAAGCCAAGCAGTCAATGACAAGAACTGGTCCCTCCCAGCCGTTTCTGTGCCCCACTGGCCCCACCTGCAGCTCCGCTATGCTCATCTTGTGATAGATCTTCTCCTCATCCCGCCGCTGGTCCTGGGGCACTGTGATGTTGGCCAGTTTTATCTCCAGCTCTAGCACCTGCTGCATCTGCTCCCGTGTGGAAGCTGACTGTCCACCCAGCAGAACCCCCAGCTCTTCCATGTAGTCCAGGTAGGCAGTGAGCACCTGTTAAAACCCTGAGTCATCCTCACAGCTCAGCAACAATTTCTGCCCAAGGCTCAGAGTGTCTGTTCCAGCCACCACTCCTGCTTACCATTTCTTCTGCTGACTCAGCACTCCTTACCACTCCTCACTCTTGCTCGGGAGCCCTACCCTGAACTCCCATAATCGCCAGAGGCCATCTCCTCTTCACTCTACTGAGAAGTTTTAGATCCCATAATATCCATTCTCTGTTCTTCAGACTTTCTCATTTTCCCCACCTCTCCTTTTCCTTGCTGCTGGTGTCACAGGAAGAGGATTGAATATCAGTCTCAGTCATCCCAGCTCCTAAAGGGGATGGCTAGTTCAACCAGTGATCTTGACCCCCACCCTGCCCACCTGACTCACCCCTTCCTCTCCCTACCTCCTTACCTTCAGCTTGAGACTGACTTTTAATACTTTCCTGAATCTTGCTTTACTCCTAAGTTGCTGTTGTTTTTTTTAATCCTCACCCAAGGACATGCTTATTGATTTTAGGGAGAGGAAAGTAGAGAGAGAGGAGAGAAATATCGATGTGAGAGAGAAACACTGATCAGTTGCCTCTTGTATGTGCCCTGACAGGGGACTGAACCCATAACCTAGGCATGTGCCCTAACCGAGAATCGAACAGATGACCTTTTGCTTTGCAGGTAGACACCCAACCAACTGATCCATGCCAACCAGGGCTACTCTTAAGTTTTTATCCCATCTGAACCTTTTGCACTGCAGCTTCCCCTAGATGCTGGCACAGGAGACTCCCTGCCCATGACAACCAGCAACATGCTAAGAACCCTTCTCCTGCCTTTTATCAAGTCTTGGACCATGTGCTTCTCTCCCACATTCTCAAAATTCTCCCCTCCTCTGACTCAGGTGATGTCAAAACCATACGTCTGTTCACACCACTCCCTACATTTAAGTTTTTATTTCTTTTGGGATAAATGCTAAACTTGATACACCATGTTCATGTTTACTATGAGTCTATATGCCTGTCCAGAAGGACCTGGGGACCCCTCTCCGTTCCTGCTCCCCTCTCTAGTCCATCAATGGGCCATACTCCTTCCCATCTCAGAGCCTGTGTGTAAACTAGCTGTCCCTTTTGCCCTGAACCCTCTCTCTTCGTTGCAGTCTACTCTGACCCTAAGACTAGGCTGGCTTCCTGTTCCTCTCACTCTCAGAACGCCATGCGTCTCCTCTGTAACAGTCCCAGCAACTGTAAACAGGACATACTGGGCTATTTATGCCTTCTCCCCCACTGAGAGGGCAGCAGCAATGTCTTGCTCACCACAGGCCTAGAAGAGGGTCTGGCTGAGGAAGGCTCTGTGTCTGAGAATGAATGAAAGAAGGGTAAACGACTCTCCTGGTTGTCCTCCTCCGTAGCAGCCTCCTTTTCAGGTTCTTTTTCTCCGACTGTCCTTTAAAAAGGATTTCCTTCTCCCCCTTTCTCTCATCTTTCCCAAAGCCTTTGTCTAGGTTCCTAAAGAGATGCCCCTCAAGCCCACAGCTCCCGCCAGGCTCATCCTCTTTCCAGGACTACACCTAGCTTTCACAGCTGCCAGCTGACTTCTCCCTAGAGATGGTGCTCAGGTCCCTCAAACTCACATGTCTAACATTAACAGCTCCCACTCCCTGAGTGTCTGCCACATGTAGGAGCATAAGTTTGCATCCTGCCCCCGCCCCAAAGTACCATATGAGGTAGATGCTATGATCCCATTTTAGAAATGAAGGAGGTCTAGCCTCAGAGAGCTAGATCAATTTGCACCAAGCTGCAGAGCAGGGACTGGAATCAAGGTCTGAGTCCAAAGTCTGCCCTTTCCCTGTGACACCATATTGTTTCTTCTGCCCCAATGTGTCCTAAGCTGATTCTCCTACAGGCACCCTTGACTTTTCTAAGGACCCCACTATTCCTCTATTATCCAGGTTGATAGCCTCAATTCACTTCACCTCTTCCTCTTTCTATTCCTCTCTTCTAACGTTCAGTCACCAACATTTCACGATTTAGACTTAGTGTCTCTTGCATTCTCCCCTTCCTAACATTCCCTCTGCCACTCCTCCCATGTGGATCCTTATAGACTCAGAGCCTGGAGTACTGCCAAGACTCCTGACTGATCTCCAAGCTCACTCTCTTATATCTACTTTTCACACCCCAGCCAAACTGGCTTCCCAAAACACTGCTCTCTGCATCACTCCGTCCCCGCTCTGGAGCATGCAATGGCCCATACAAAAACTCCTCAGGATGCCATTGCAGGTCCCTTCCATAACTAGACTCTATCCACCTTCCCAGCCTCTCGACTGCTTTGAGCTCTACATTTTGCCAAAGTGGACCCCTTCTCATGGTCCAAACACACTTTAGCCTTTCTTTCTTCAACACTTTTGTTTAAACTGTTCTCTTTACCCAGCATGCCATTACCCTCCCATAGATATTTTACAGGGCCTGGCTCAAATGTAATCTCATTAGAAAACCTCTCTGGCTACCTGAGTCTCTTGAGTCCCAGAGACTCTCTTGGAGTTTTATCTCAAATATCTAGGTCTGTGATCCCATCTACCATGAAAATTTCTAGTAACTGTGAAACGTACATCTCAGAATTCCCCCACTGCACCAGCACACAGTAGGTGCCTATAAAATGTTTTCCTGGGAGAAGAGGAAGGAAGGAAGGAGGGGAAAAAGGGAGGGAGGAAGGGAGGAAAGAAGAATGAAGGGAGGAAGAGGTGACAGGACAGGTTCACCTTAGTTCCGCACCCTGACCCTGGTCAAAGTAAATATGAATTAGCCCAGCTCAACAGGGAGTAAGGGTGGGGATTCTGAGGATACTCCTTACTTTTTCATTGGCAGTCCTATTTAGGTAGTAATCTCGAGAGGGTAGGAAGAGCCCAGACTGGTCCACCTGCAATAGCAAGGCAAAGGATTAAGCCCACCTCGACCAAAACCTGGACTCTCGTGCAGGGGGCCACCCCAGCCTGCCAGTTATAGAGGAGGAGAGCCTGGGCTCAGCAAATAGTCCATAAGTCCCTCCCCACCTCTCTGCAGCCCTCTACCTGTATGACATTGCTGTTGGAACTCTTAGAGTCAGCACTGATGTAGACGGTGAAGAAGGGGGTGGCCCTGTAGGTCCCTGCTACTGCCTTCAGCACCTCCATGAAGTTGTTCTGGTCCCAGGGCCCCGTAACATTCCAACCACCAATCTGAGTAGAGACCATAGTTGAACCTATGACACAGGGGCCCCAAGCTTCCGGGCGCCATGTCCTCTTCCAAGTCCTGTCCTGCTCTCCCTGCCCACAGCCCACCCAGTGGCTCTACTTTTTCAATGAGGTCTCGCAGCGGCTGGGCTCCCAGCTCCTCAATGCGCTCCACCTTTAGGCAGGATAGGTAGAAGCGTTGTGTCTTCCGCTCAGCTTCGCTGCTGGAATTGAAGGTGGTGTTTTCTGTGGAGTGGAATACAGGTTCAGGTGGCAACTATGCTGACTGGTGAGAGGGTTCCTGGGTCCTTACTTGGTCCTTCTTCTTGCTTTCTGAACAAGGAGCAGTCCTTATAATGTAGACCCAGGAAGACTGGTTGGAACAGCCAAGTGTGGCTTCTTCCTCTGCCCTGTCCATAAAGACCTTCCAAGATCTCTAAGCACTACAGGCTTCCTGTTGCCTACCACACCCAGCAGTCCTACAAACAGAATGCAGAGAGGAGTCTCTCCACTGTACTTAGAGGTCTGCCCCCTCAAACCTCTCTCCACCTCTCAGGAGCCCCCTGCTCTCTGCATCCCCTACCCCAAGGGTATTTCCAGTCACCCAGTTATTTATTCACTTGTGGACATTTATTAAGTATCTACTAAGTGCCAAGTCTTATGCTGGGCATGAGGCAGGTACTTGGCACAAGCCTCCCTGACAGGCCCACTCACCAAGCAAATGCTTCAGTATGGCCTGGTTCTGGTCCCAGAGGCTATTGAACGTGTTCCATCGAGAACGCCCATCAGGCAGGGGGTTCCTCCGAATCCAGCCTCCACAGGAGAACTGGTAAAAGTCTTCACAGGGGTTCACCCCACGGTCAAGGGTCTCCAGGATTTTTCCAGCCACTCGAACACAGGCCTCTGTGAGGCAGGTGCTGTGGGATGGGTCTGTGGCAGGGAACATGGTTAAGGATAGGGGGCTGTCAGTCAGTTTTGGAAAGGCAAATGCTTTGAGAGGGGACATGACAGCAGGAAGGTTGGGAGGAGAGAGAAAAACTGTGGGAAGGTGGCCCCAACCAGAGAATATCTTAGAGGCCCTTCAGCCTCCAGAGTCCCCGCAGCTAGGAGTGCTGGTGACAGGTGTGACCCCCACCTACCGCTGTGGTACTGGAGCCCTAAGGCCACAAAGCAGCCCAGAAGCAGTGCAGCCAGCAGTAGAGAGACAGCTGCCAAGACCAGCTCCAGCTGGGTGTGTGAGCTTAGGAGGCGTCTTGTCCTCTTCTGGAATCCCACCTGGAGAACGCAGGGTGACAGAGAGCTAGCAAGCTGCAGGTGGGGGCTGAAAGGGCTCCAAGAACACAGATATCCTCCCAGAGGGTGAAGGCACAGGCAGTTTCCAAAGCCATGGAGCAAAGACACTACTGAGGTTAACTCTAGGTCCGGGGGCATGGAGGCAGGCTGAGCTGAGTCCTGAGCCTGTTTTTGTGCAACGTCATGGCTTAGAATCGCCTCACCCTAGTCCTAGCGCAGAAGCCAGAGTTGGAGCGGAGGTGGGGGCAGGTGACCCTCCAGGGCAGCCAAAAGCTGCTGGGTGTGCCAAGCTTCATGACAGGGCTGGGGCTTGGAGAGGAAGGACCCCCTTGCCCACCTCCACAGCGTCCGGGGAGGCCCCGCCCTCTACGGGGGTCTCAGATGCGTCTTCATCCCGCAGCGTGGCCCGTTTGTACTCCACCATCTGCCGGACAGTTGGGGTGCCAACCCAGGTCAGGCAGATTGGGCTGTTTGCCCATGGCCCAGTCTCAGTGCCGCAGTACCCCTCCCCGCCGGGCCCCCTCCCGCCTACAGCGAGGCCCCTTTCCTCTTGCCCAGCTCTGTAGCCTGGGTCTCTACGATCCCCGCTCCTCAAGGACGCAGCCCCTGCTCCTCGAGGCCAGAGCCCCTGCCTGATGCTCCCAGTCCGTCAGCCTCCCCCTCCCCCTGGGCCTCTGACCAAGAACCCGGAGCCCCAACTCACGTTACCGCCACCGCCCAGCTCCTGCAGCGCGACGTTCATGGTGGAGTCGGGGCAGGCTGCACCTTAGGGCTCCCCGCGGCTGGCCCTGGCCCAGGCCGCGGCCTTGGGCCCTGGCCCAGCCTGGCCGCTGCCCGCCATCATAGCCACTGCGCAGCCCCTCGCTCGTCTGCCGCCGCCCTCGCCTGCCCGGGGTCCCCACCCCCACCCCCCGCGGCGCCGCGCCTGGAGGTGGGGACCGTGGGGAGGGGGAGGAGCGCTCCAGGCGCCCAGACCTCTGCTCCCCGAGTCCGCGGCCCGTCCTGCTGGGTTGCGCGAACCTGCCGCCCCCGCGGTTGCAACCGCGGGAGACCCCGCTGCTCTTAAGGGTCAGCCCTCCATCTCTGCAGCACCCTCTCGCAGGCCACCCATAATTTACATTCCTAGGCCCAAACCCTGCTGCTATTTCTTGGCCCAGTTACCCAAGTTGCAGGCCATCCCCATCCCCTTTAAACACCTTTGAGAAATTATACTCTATTGAAGAACATCTTCCCGAGCAGTGCGCAGAGCCCCTCTTGAGCCAGCAAGGTGCTGACCCATGTACGGGCTGTCCACAGGATATCTACACAGAAAGCACACATACCCAAAGCATACAGGCAAGCACCCAGCCCAATACACAGTCCACACACACACACAAGATGCTCACTGAATGTAGACACTGCCTACTCATACACAATGTGTGCATGCACAAGGTTCCCAGCCCAGCACATGTCACACATGTGTACAACACATACACACATAGCCCACGCTCTGACTCTGCCCTTACGTGTTGCTCCAAGACTTCACTTTTACTCTCCAAGATAATTGTTGTCATCAGAGAATCTCACAAAGGGAGGGTTACAGATGGTGACAAACGGGCAGGGAAAAAAACAGCTATCCACAGATATATTTAAAGAAAAGATGTGTTAACACTTCTAACTTGAGGAAAGCAAACCGTTTTATTTGGGAGGTTTGCAGGAAGGAAAAAAAAAAAAAAAAACCCAAGCAATATTTCACTGAAAAGCAATAATGTGGCATCTATGCATCTGCCATCTGCCTTCCATATTGTCATTCCTTAATCAGGCTTGGTGGTATTGCAGGCTGCTACACTGGAGAGTAACTAGTGTTTTCTTTTTCCACAGCTTTTTTTTTTTTTTAGTGCCTCATTCTCCACCCTCCTCCCCAACACAGTACATGAATTTAACCTGAGAAGGCTTGGAGTGGTGGCAAATCCATAATCCATTTCTTGACTCTCACCTCAGTTCTCAAACAACTTGCTGCAAGTGGTTCTCACATGGAGTGCTCCTGTGGCTGAGAAAATGTGGATGATGAATGAATCAGGCTGAGAAATGTTGGATTGCTTTCTTTGGCATTTTGCACCCCAAAATTGCATGTTCTCAAACAGGAGCCAGTACAGTATCATAGTTAGGATGAAAGAATCAGACTGAATTTCCTCATTTGTAAACTTGAAATAAGAATAGTACCTTTTAGGGCTGTGTCTGACACATAATAGCACATCAATGTGTTAGCTGCAGTTAGTGTTGCTGTTATTAAAATCCTACAGGTAGAAATGAGAATTGAAAGGCTGGAGAAAGCCTATTCTGCTTCCCAGATAGTAGAGGAGGCATATGGGTACTAGGTTAGTGGGGTTCCCTGAGCAAGGAGCTTTCACATCCAGCAAACTGGGGTCTGCAGCAGCAAGGCCTTGGGATAGCCACTTAGGACAAATCTCTGGAGTTGTTCATGTTCTCTCTGATGACAATGTGGCACCACAGCACTTCTTCCCCTTCTCCTCACAAGCCTGACAGCAGGGTTGGTCCTGCCCTATGGCAAATTCCACCCAGCCATGACCATATGAGTGTAACCAAAGCTACTGTATAAGGACTTCCTGGCAACAGGCTCATAAGAAATAGTCCCATGGCTGCTGCAATGTCATATTGGAAACAGCAAGTTTATACAGTACTTTACAATGTGCCAGCCACTGTTCTAGGTGCTTTACATCTATGTACTCATTTAAAGTCATAGCATTTTATGAAGCCATTGTGCAGATGAAGGAAAGTGAGGCATGGAGAGGCAGAGTCACACAGTAAGTAGCAGAGCTGGGATTCAAACCTAAATGGTCTGGCTCCGTTCTGGAGAGTGGTTTGGCACTATGAATCGAAAGGAGAATATACTTCCTCCCAACAGTAGTTCCTTGTCTTCTGCCACATCCTCTCTGGAAGACTAAGGGGACATAAGTCAATTTTCAAGGTAGACAGACCTGAACTCAAATCTGGGCTCAATTTTTTATCATCTCTATGACCTCTATCAAGTTACTTGAAAGCTCTGACCCTTAGTTTTCATCATCTGTAAAATGGGAACAATCACCCCATCTCAGAGAGTTGCTGTGAGAAGTACAGCCACATATGAAAGACCCTAGACCTACTTTTATAGTGTTCTCAGTTTCTCTAAGCTTGGCCTAAATGCACAGGTCCTTTCCTTGCCTCTTTCTTGACCCAAATCATTTATTAGGCTCATAACTATTCCTGACTACATGTTAAGTACCCTATGTATAAGAGGCTTGGAGGTTGCTCTAGTCTAATTGTTTTTTCTTCTGTTTCTCATCTTTGATACTGTTTTAGTCTCTCATTCTTATCTCTCTTTTCTGCTCTTTTTTCCTACAGGAGTGTTCTTTTCTTTTCTCTACATTGATTGTAAGTTGAGAGGAAATGGACAATGGTTTATGTGTTAAATTTACAAGGATAATGTAGTCATGAAGATAAAAAACATTCATGTTCAGTGTTGATAAAGATGAGGAATATGGTCACTTTCATATATTGCTGGTGGCTTATAAATTGCTGCAAGCTTTTTGGCAACATGAATCAACAGGTATAAGTGTACACATTCTTTGGCCCAGAAAATCTAATTCTAGGAAATTGTTCCAGGAAATAATAATTATCCTCAGGATGTCTGTATCAACTACCAGTGCTACATAACAAACCTACCCAAGTTTTGTGGATTAAAATAGCAAACATTTATTATTTCTCTGTTCAGTGGTTGATTGGGTGGTTGTTCAGGTCTGAGCCAGCTCAGAAGAAGCTAAGTGGACTAGTGGAATGGCCTCATTTACACGTTTGTGCCTCAGCTGGGATGATGGGCTGTCTCTATGTGGTCTCTCCTTCTCCAGTAAGCTAGCCCATGCTTCTTCATATGGTAGTCTCAAAATTTCCAGCAGCAACAACAACAACAACAAAAAATGGGGCAAAGCCCAGTACAGGAACATTCTTCGTCTCTGTTTGCAACACATTTGCTAATATCCCTATTGGGCAAAGCAAGTCAGAGGGTCAAGCCCAGATTAGGGCTGGAGAAATAGATGCTACTTCTTGATTGGAGAAGCTACAAAATATATGGATCATTTCCCTCCCACAACATTTGTTCATCACAGCACTATCTATGATAACAACAACAAAAACAGAGGGGAAATTCAATGTCTAAGAGTAGAGGACTTGTATAATATTGAACATCCATACAATGAAATACAATGTAACATTTACAAATGATGGAAAAGAAGAGTTAATACTATGGTGAAATGTTCTCCATATAGTTAAGTGGGGGAGAAAAAAGGTTACAAAATCTCATTTTTGTTTAGCAAAAAGTATAAAAGCACAAATTAAAAAAAAAGATTGGAAGTGTATGCAACAAAATGTTAATATGAGTATATCTAATGATGAGATTACTTTTAACTTCTTTATGCTTTCTTGTATAACAGCTAACAGTTCTATTGTCCAGCACTCATCTAAGCACTATATGTATGTTAACTTATTTAATCCTCACAATGACTCAATATGTAGATTCTATCAATATCACTGTCCCTGTTTTACAGAAAAACCTAAGACACAGGGAAGCTTAATAACATACCCAAAGTTACACATCAGGTAGAAGACAGATCCTCAGTTTGAATCCCAACTCCATGCTCTTAATTACTAGTCTCCTTTATAAGTCAATTGATTTGTCTGGGGTCAGAGTATGACATTTGGTACATGGACTATATCATTACAAACCTTTTTTTTTAATCACTAAAACATTTTTATTGCAAGTGTAATATACTCCAGAAGTATGTAGAATAAAAGATTAAATTCATTCTGCTGGGATCCCTGTACCATCCTCAGAGGTAACCATTATTAGTTTGGTATGTTTCCTTCCAGATATTTCTTTTATATATATTTACATACCTCAACACACACTGTGTATGTATATGGTTATATATGCATCTCTGTGTTTATATCCTATTTTTTACATATATAAAATCATACTCTATACTTGGCAGACCTTGGAGATCTTACCATGTCAATCCACTCAAATCTGCCTCCTTTTTTTGTGATTTGTCAGCCTCTGCTAAATAGAATGAGATCCAGAAATACCCTTATGGTATGGACTTCCTTTGAGAGAATTGGGTGGGAGCAAATAACCCCCAGAGAGAGTTTAAGGAAGATGGAACATGGTCACAAGAGGTGTAAGATTACCCGAAAATATTTGTAACACATTGTACTGGTTTCCTAGGATTGCTGTTACAAAGTACCACAAAATGGGTGGCTTAAAACAACAGAAACTTATTCTTACAGTTCTGGAGGCAAGAAGTCCATAATCAAGGTATCAGCAGGGCCATAATCCCTCAGAAGTCTTTAGGGAAGAATCCTTGCTTGCCTCTTCCATCTTCTAGTGGCTCCCAGCAATCCTTGGTGTTCCTTGGCTTGCAGCTGTATCACTCCTATCTCTGCTTCCTCATCGCGCCTTCTTCCCTGCGTGTATGTGTCTTTGTGCATCTGTCCTCTTCTTATAAAGATACCAGTGATTGGATTTAGGGTCCACTCAAATCCAGTATGACAGCCTCTTAATTTAAGTAATTACATCCACAAAGACTCTATTTTCGAATAAGGCCACTTCCTGAGGTTCCATGTGGACATGAATTTTAGGGGGGGTGGATCCTATTTAACCTACTACACAGGCCTACAGTTTCCACTTGAATAAAAATTCCATTAATATTCAAACATCAAAAGGTATATTATTCTATTTAGAACATGTGGATCCAGTACACTTGGTTTTGAGGGACTTTCTGTTGAGAAATTCAAAACACAGTCACAAAACACCATGCAAATTTTATTTCATTTTAATTGTGAAAATAAATTTTTGTCTCATGGGCAGGGATGTAGAACATCAGATTTTTTTTAAATCCTCACCCAAGGATATGTTTATTAATTTCAAAGAGAGAAGGAAGGAGGAGAGAGAGAGAGAGAGAGAGAGAGAGAGAGAGAGAGAGAGAGAGATCAATGTGAGAGAGAAACATTGATTGGTTGCCTCTCCTACATGCCCTTACCTGGGACCAAACCTGCAACCTAGGTATGTGCCCTGACTGGGGATCAAACCCACAAACTTTTGGCGCTTGAGATGAGGCTCCAAACAACCAAGCTACCTGGCCAGGGCTAGAACATCAGAATTTTAAATAGGGGATCACAATTTAACCACACAGTGGAAGCTCATATATTGCTATAGCTTTACAATTTTGCATTTAGGTCTTTTACTTTAATCATGAGCCAGGATGCATGGCAGGGACAGGAATAAGAATATTTAAAAAGAAGCTAACCTGTTCTGGCAGTGTTGCTCAATTTATTACAGCATCATCCCAATACACCAAGGTTGCAGGTTCAATCCCCAGTCATAGCATATACAAGAATTAACCAATGAATGCATAAATAAGTGAAACAATAAAATGATGCTTCTCTTTGTCTCTTAAAAAAAAAAAAAAGAAGCTAACCAAATGAATTCCAAGTTAAATTGTTATTCCTACAATACCCCTCATTCTGGGGGGAAGAAAAGAGAATTGTTTCAATCCCCCACCCACTGTTCTCATCTCCTTCTTGGTAAGAAAGCTTACTGCTTCTTTAGCACTTTGAGTGAGGTGCAGCTTATTACCTCCTGAGACAGTCTACTTCACCTCAGGACAATTTCATCTCCAAAACTTTCCTTAATATAGGTTCTATCATCTCCATGCTTCAAACTAGAACACGGAAGCACAGAGACATATGCATATTATTCAAATGAATGAGAAAAAATTGAAAAGATATATGTATTCAATGGGTTTGTATGATTTTTCATGTTTTCCTAAAGTTTATAATTATGGGGTCTTCAGTTCAAGGTCACAGAGAAAGTGGCAGAACCAACATTGGAACCCATTGCTAGACAACCTGCAGTGGTGGTGGGATTTCTGGACTCTCTCCTAGTGATCCTGAGCTCCAGCCTCTATTGTCCTTCCAGGTCTCCAGGTGCCTCTCTCCAGCTGTGCTTCTATCTCCAGCTTCTGCCCTTATCTCAGAGACTAAGATACAGCAGAGGTGGGCTTGATAGGGATGAACCCCAGATCTGGGCCTTGAGTGAGGCTTGCACAGAGACATCCTCTGGCAACATCCAGCCCCCATTCCTGGTCCCTGAAGGCAGCCACCATTGCGTTTGATTCTGTGTTCCAAGGACTAACACTTGGTGAGTTGTTGGAGGAAGGACATCCAGCACCAGGCAGCCTCAGTAGCTGCGTGATTTGGTGTGTGTGTTGGCGGGGGCGGGGTGTAAAACGTTCCAGTGACAGTGGAGACCCCCTCTGCCTCAACTGTGCACTGAACTCTAGTATGCACTGAACGTAGGGAATGATTATTACCCTTATCAGTGCTGTCGTCACTGTGGACGAACATGAGACACCCCTTTCCCCCAAGGCCAGGGATAGCAACAGAGCCCCTGAGCGCTAGCAAACAGGTGACGCCACAGCTGATGGCCAGCCCCAGGAGCCAGGGTGAGATGAGGGTGTATTCTTGTTGGTGCGGTGAGAATTGTCACGTGATCCCGTTCAATGAGAGCTTGGGGAGGTGCCCTCTGTCCCTCCCCTTCTACCTCTGGACCCACGCCCACTCTCACAGCGTCCTCAGGCGCCCCAGGCTTCCCCGCGTCATCTGCAGCCAGGGCGCCCCCCGGGACACCACCACCAATCTTTTCACAGTGCACGCTCAGCGCGGGCATCCAGAACCGGGAAAACTGCAGGGCGCGGCAGGCGCTTAGAGCCCGAGTTTAGGCTCCAGCAGTAGGACTGGGGGTGGGTATTTGTCCTGGTGCACGCATGTCGGCCCAGTTACCGAAATCTCTCCAAGGTAAGACCGAGATACACAGAGACTCTGGAGACGGAGATACAGTGGCATGTAGGTACAGGGGCCAAACATGGAGACTGGTACAGGACAGACGTAAACAGAGACCGTCATGCAAAGGAATATGGGGCAGAGACAGATGCAGACACATTAGAGACAGACTGACATACAGACAGGCAGAGACTGACACAGAAGGGTGGTGAAACACTGACTCGCAAACAGCAACCCGACACTAGAGCGCGCCAGCGGCGAGGATACCCCGCACCGGCCTGCGCCCTTTCCCAGTCCTGCGGACTCGCGCAAAGCCGCACACCTCACCCGATATCCGATTCTCCCCACGCCGCGTGTCTCGTGTTCCGCCCCAGTACGAGTACCAGCTTTGTTCCCGCCTTCCGGCCCTGACCTGCCCTCCAAGTCCCAGTCCCACCTGCTCGACTCTCAGTCTCCTTGACAGACCTCCCGCCCCTCGAGTGCCCGCTCGCTCTCGCCACCACTCCCGTCCCGCCCCTCCCTGCCAGCTCCTGCACCCGTTAGCCAGTGCCATTCGCCCAGCCACCACCCCTGCCATTGTGCAGGACCCTCCCACAGCCGCTTCCTCCCCTCCCTGAGAGTTGGGCAAGCTCGGGTCCTCCCGATGCCTCCCCCCCACCCCGCCCCTCTGCTCCCTTCCCCTCCCCTCCCCTCTCTGGTAGCCGATGCCCGCTCCGCCTCCCCCGCGCCCCGCCCGCTGAGCTCTGCCGCAGTCGGGCGCTCATCGTCATTCCGCTCTCGCCGCCGCCGCCGCCCCCGCCCCCCGCGCACCGCCCCCGCCCGGTCCCCGCCGCCGCCGCCGCCGCCGCCTGCCCAGCGGCCCGGGAGGCGGAGGCGCGGGGGAGGAGGCCCCGCTTGGCCCCGCAGCCCCGGATGCTGCATGACTTCATCCTTCCGCCGGCTCTCCTGCTGAGCTAGGGCCGGTCCGGCAGCTAGCCCGCGGTCCGCGCCCCGCTGCAGTCCCGCGTCCACCCCGCGCCCGCCATGTCCGAGATCCTGCCCTACAGTGAGGACAAGATGGGCCGCTTCGGCGCCGACCCCGAGGGCTCCGACCTCTCCTTCAGTTGCCGTCTCCAGGACACCAACTCCTTCTTTGCGGGCAACCAAGCCAAGCGACCCCCCAAGCTGGGCCAGATCGGCCGAGCCAAGAGAGGTACGCGGCTGGGGCCCGGAGTCACCGCCTGACCCAGAAACCCTCCGTCGGGCGCCTCCTGGCTGCGGTTCCCCGCCAATCGGCCGCAGCTCTTGTCGCAGACCAGCGCAGCCAGGCACTCGCCGGCTGGAGTCTTGGGGGGGTCCCCACTGCAGTGTTGTTCCCCTCTTCCCCTCTCCCGGGAACGCAGTGCCCCGGATTCGATGCTCGACACCTCTGGAAGTAGAGCCCTGGCACCCGGGCGAGGGGGAGGGGCCGGCCGGGGGCATTTGGGGCTAACTGGTACTGGGAACGTGGGGCGATGGGCCGCTTCTTCGGGATCAATCGCTGAGTCGGCGGATGCTACGGAAGAACCTTCGGGTGGGGAGGGACGTCCGATCTGAGAGAGGGCAGAAGGGCCGGGGGATCAGATGTCCTGGTTCTTTGGACGGGGAGAGGGCTCTCTTCGTACCAGAATCGGAAGAGGGGTTCAAGCGGCAAGATGGTTAGGTTGGGAAGGTTGGGTTAACTTGGAGATTCCGTTTGAGGAGGGGGTTCGGTTGCAGTGAAGGCTGAAGACGGGGATCCCACGAGCAAAAAGGTTTCTGATCAGCTCAGATGCAGGAGAGGTCAGGCCGACTGGGAGGCTGTAGGGATGGAGCCTTAGAAAGAGGGGGCGTTCCTCCACAGGGAGGGGAGGGGTCTGCGAAAGCTGAGATCAGCTGTGGGTTGAGTCAGCAGGAGAGTTCGGATGGGGAGGGCACTGAGGCACGGGGGTCGAGGGGCGTCGCTGGGCCACGGCCAGTATCTGAGTGGGTCGCGAGGACACGGGGCTCATTCTCGCCGCCCCCCACCCCGAGGCCGCGTGGCTGACGCGCTTTCTCCCTGCGCAGTGGTGATCGAGGATGACCGGATAGACGACGTGCTGAAGGGGATGGGGGAGAAGCCGCCGTCCGGAGTGTAGACGCGCCGGCTCGGGCGGCGGGCTCCGGGCCCGGCCTCGCAGCGGCCAGGAGCGCGGGCAGGCGATGCGGCTGCCGGCGCCCCCCCGCCCAGGCCCAGGCGCCCGCCGGCGGGGGCTGCAGGGCCACGCCGCCTCCGGGTCAGTCGCCGCCTCCGCCGCCAGGCACTCCGGAGCTGTCCGCTTCAGCACCACGGCGGCGGCGGCGGTAGCGGCGGCGGCGGCGCGGAACGCCCGGGGACCGCCACCGCGCTCATGCACTTTAGAACCTCGGGCCGCAGCCCCACCCCGCACACCAGAACGGACAGAGACCCGCGGCCCTCACACCCAGGCCCACCCACTCCCGCACGGCTCCCCTGCCCCGCCCCTCTCCGGCCGGTTTGGTCGGCAGACCCGGCTGCTAGCCGGTGTCCGACCGTGTGCGGCCAGGGATATTTGGCTGCACATTTGCATGAGCTTACCACCCACCTCAGCCCAGCCCTCCAGGCCACTCCTTACCCCCAATCCAGTCTGGCGTGACCCCAGCCTCAGCCTCTTTCTAAGGGACTTCCTCAGCACATTTGTATTTTTATATCCAATTCTTTGTTTACTGGCTCCCCTCATGGATAGTGCCCTCCCCCCTTGGTCTTGTCCTCGATCTTCTGCGCCTGGCAGATAGGACGAGTGTTGAGGGTGGGAATGGACAAGCTCCCAACATGGTAACCAACACATACCAGTCTGTCCAGGCCTGACCCCAGGCAGCTCTCTGGCAGACCCCTTCCCTCAAGGTATCACCTTCTAAGAGGGTCTAGGTCTGATTGTACCTTGAACCCCTCCGCCCTGCCCCTGGGAACCCAAATGGGGACTACTCTGCACCCTTGGATGACACCTGTGACCCTAGAGATGTTCTCAACCCAGGGTTGTCCTTTGTAAATGTTCCTTTATCCTCACTGTACCAGGAGTGTGTGAATAAACACAGAGCTCCCTGTGTGTGTATATGTGTGGCTGCTGCTTTGGTTTGCTCAGGAGCCAGGTCAAAATGGCTCCAATCCCTTTTGGGGAGGGGGGGCGGGTATTTGAAAATCCCAGATGCATGTTGCTGGCAGAGAAGGGTTGCCAAGTAAACACAGGCAGGCATTCTTGGGCAATATACAACCAGAGCAGGACAGATCACCAGATCACTGGAGCTAGGGTCAGAATCGTAAAGCAATCTAGATTCAAAATCTGCAGCCTCCTATGGATAAATCCAGATTGAATGGGGGCAAAAACAGGCCCCAGGGATGTAGGCCTCTGAGTCTGGCTGGCATAAAGAGGGGCTATTGTAGTTCAGTATGGTGGGAGATGAATTTGGGGAACCCCAGGAGAGATTTGAGGAACCCAAGAAGGAAGCCATAAACCTGGGATTTGGGATGTAATTTAGCTTGGGCTATATTGTTTCATGTTGGGTTGCTCCCATCAGCTCTATCTTAGGCATCAGGCCCCTGGGATGTGAGCACCTTGGACCCAACCCTAAGTCCTGAGTCAGGAATTACAACTTGAGGAGTTTAGGGCAGATAGGTAGGGAGGGCTTGAGGGCCATGCTTCTGGCCTCATAGCTGAATGGCACTGAGGAAATCCTCATGATCTGAGTCCTGGAGAAAGCAGTGGGAGGTAGGAGGTCTTGGAGGTGAGAGAATCTGGGTTCCTAGGGCCAGCTGGGCCACACTAAGCTCTTTGCCCTTGTGCATGAGGTAAAGATGGAAGTGGAAACCGCTGCCATATGTTGCATGCCTCAGGGACCAGCCATAACAGGCTTGGGCATAGTGTCTAGTCCGAAAGTGGGGGGCAGCAGAGGTCAGCGAGATGAACCGGCCCCCAGGGGCCAGTACTCGGCTCACCTGCAAGATAGACAGAGAAGCCATTGGTGAGGAGTCCATTTCCACGTTCTCAAAGGTCGGTATTATCCCAGATACCCTCCCAGGTACTACCCTACATCCAGCTCTCCATGGTAAAAGAGTGAGCCTCCTTCTGTGCCCCTGGTCGTTCCATGCAGGTAGGAGCATTGGAGTGATGTCAGGTCAGGGAGTACTGCTTCCCTGCCAACTGCTCACCCTCCCAGTCTGTTACCTATCTGTAACCTGGCTGCTCCCTCATCCTTATGGCAACCCAGTAGCCAGTCATCAGCCTCTATGAGCCTGGCCACTCCAGCCTCCTATAATACTGACCCAGTATAACCCTCCCCTTCCTCAGGTAACCACAGTCCTGAAAGTGACTGCTCCAAACCATGCCTCCTTCTGGATTCTGAATTAATTCAATCTTCTGAAACCTCAACCCCTCATCCCCACCTCTTGGTTTGCCCTCCACCCGATGCTCCCTCACCTCACTCAGCACCTGGTCCACAGTGTGGACACCTTCAGGGGACACAGTCCAAGGATCCTGTTCTCCAGCCAACAGGGCATCCAATGTGCCCTTCTCAAGCACCACATCAAAGGAACCATTGGGAAAGTCCAGTGCCCGTGCGTCCATGGTCTCCCAGCGCAGCTTGGGTACATGGGCATAGCGAGCCCGCATGGCGGCCACCACTACTGATGAGTAGTCCACACTGGTCACATCGGGGAAGCCCCCAAGGAACAGCTCATAGCTCAAGGCGCTGTTCCCGCAGCCTAGGGTGGGAAAAGGTATGTGGCAAAAGAGCTAGGTTAGCTTTGGCTCCCCCACAGCCCCTGCAATTATCCATTCACTCTTGGCCCATTTTCTCTCAACCCAAACCCTCCTGGACTGAGGGAGAAACAGCATGGTACAGAAAAAAGCATGAGGCTTGGACTTGTACAGGTGTGGGCAATATCTTGGCTCTATCAACCCTAGCTGTGTGGAACTAGGAACTTGGGTTTTCTATTCAGGAAAAAAAAGATAACAAGGCATAGCCTGCATGCAGGATGTGCCCACTGACTTTAAGAACTAAATCAGCTGGAGTAGCTGAAGCTCTGAATGTAGTTCAAAGATCTGGGTTCTGATATTCCTAATCAGGCTGCCTTGACAAGTCACTCGGTTTCCTCAGACTCAGAATGAGATAATATTGGCGTCATTAGGATCATAATATTATTAGGATATTATTAGTGTTTTGCTAATACCTTACCTCTCAGAGTACCTCTGGGAAGACTTCAAGTTAGAGGTTATTATCCTACTTTTGGTTTCCAAGGCAAGTTAACAAGTGCAGGGGAAACTAGGTAGGGACACAGTGGGTTCTGCTGATGAGTAAGAATCCCTGACCATAAGGAGCTCATACTTTGGTGGGAGGAACAGATGTATAATCAGGTACCTGCCATATAATGTGATGAGTATTTCAATAGGGACAGGCTGCGGGAGCACATAGAATGATTCCTTTTCCCACTTTAGGTGGGTTGGGCAAGGGTTTCAGGGAAGCTGACAACCAATCAGTCTTGAAGAATCATAACACTGGTGGGAAGTGCCTGAAAAGCAGTCCCAAAGAGAGTTGGGTCAGGTGAAAGAATGGGCGGAATTAGAGGAGTGGATGTGGTTCTGCAGTCCAGAGAGCATGACTTCCTTCAAAGACTGTTGGCCTCCTCCAGGCCCTCTTGTGGTCAGTCTCAGTCTGAGAACAGGGCTGGATGACAGCTCTTGGTGGCCCCGCATCGGGATGCCCAGCTCTTGGGATTAGGTTGCTTTTAGTCTCCATTTGTGTCCCAAAGAGAATTACAGGATCAGCTGTTGGAACAGCCCTAATCCAGCAGGGCTTGGTACCAGATCAGGGCACCAAGGGGTGCTAGCTAGTCCTCAGCTGCTCCTTTCTGTGTTTTTCCTCAGGCCCCAGGGTTCAGGGAGAGTATTGTCTCATCTGAGAGAAACCAATGCGTGCTTTCCTACAGCAAGCTCTGGTAGATACACCACATGGGATGGGAGATGAGGGTGGCTGAACAAGAGAGCCTAACTCAGTTCAGGCTGAAATCCCACTGGGTTCTCTGACCCACAATCCCTTTACCACCCCTACACCTGACCTCACATCCACAGAGCTCTGCCCAATAGCAGACAAACCCAAATATCTTTCCTTTATTCCACTCAGTAAAGGAATGGAATCTTCTAAGAGAACTTCACCAAAGATGAAGGAAGAACAAGATCTGATCACAGGGACAGTCATGCTTATAAAGTAGTGATTTCTGATCCTGCTGCCTCTGTGATTTGGGGCTAGCAACTAAGATGGGGTTTGGGAAGGCCTCTGCCTACTTAGGTGGAGCCTTAGGGAAGCAGAGCCCTGGAGAAATGAGCCAGATCCAAGAACCTATTACATGGGAGTCCAAAGCTATGTGGATGCTATTCCATCACCAGGAGACTGAGGTGTAAGCCAGAATACCAATTCACTAATTTATAACAAGAAAAACAGCTACCATGGGAACTTGACAGTCAATCCTCTGGTCAGTCTCTTCTCCCTATATAGAAAATACAAACTGAAGCCAAATTATGATCAGAAGATTCCTGTGGAGCATGGAGTCAAGTAAGGAGAATCAGAGACATATAATGATGGCAAAGCTGGGACAACCATATGTATTCATCTACTCTGAAAATATTCCAGCCATAGGGGCCAGATAAGTCCTCAGGCAGGGTACTCTGTTCTCTGAGCAGTCTGTGATAAACTGCCCCTATGATTTCCATTTTCAATAATAATGATAGCTAACAGTTATTGAACACTGGGTCCTAAGCATTACCTCAGTTATTTTCAAGGTACCTTCGTATAGAAGATAACTATTATTATTATTATTACTATTTTCTAGATGGGAAAACTGAGGCTGTCCAAAGTGTATAAGAAATTTTCCCAAGGTCCCATAGTCCAGTGGTAGAGTCAGAATTTGGATCCAGGCCTGTCTCATGCAGAACCAGAGCTCTTAAAACACTGTGCAAAACTGTCTCTATGAGTTTTCATGAGGTCCACTCACCTTCAGTTGTGACATTTCACCTTTAGTCATTTTACCAGTTTTAACAGCATTCTAAACATTTCTCTATGCCCATATGTGTGGGCATTAGGAGAAATAGAAGCTCTCAAATAAGATGACATCCTTACTTCACCCCTTACTTGCTACATGACAGTAGTGGACGCTATTACTGCTCTAACTAGATCCCCTTTAGTGTCCCTAGGTTTTTGCACATGCTTGCTTCTGACAGACTCCATCTGTGATCCTTCAGGCTGCAACTACCCTCAGGGAAACTCTGCCTGTGATCACAGTCCTGCTTGACCTCTTCCCTTCCCTCTCCTCTCACTCTCTTACCAATTTCTTCTGGGAGCACATCCCTAACAAATGATTGGGACATGAATCTTCACCTTAGAATTTGCTTCTGGACCAACCTGAGATAATAACCTGGAGAAGGGGTTACCAAATTCAGCGTGCCACCTATTTTTGGTAAAATGTTACTGGAACACAGCTACTCTCATTCATTTTTGTACTGTCTGTGGCTGCTTTTCCACTACAGCAGTAATATTGACTGGTTGTGACAGAAACTGTATAGCCAACAAAGCCCAAAATATTTACTATTTGGCCATTTTCAGAAATAGTACTTACCTCCAACATAGAGTAGGTCTCATAATACTTATTACTTACTTCACAGGATTGTCATAAAGATTAAATAAATTAGAAAGGGCCCGGCACATGCTCTAGTACCTACCAGGAGCTCAGCTTGTTTGTGGAGGTGGAATGTAACTTAGGATACTCCCCAAATCAGGGCTCCTCTTTTTTAATCTTAGAAATAATGCCTGGAAACTTTTCCTTTTTTATTTTTAGACTTTTCTCCTCTCTCTCCAGGAAAGGATACTCCCTAGTCTAGGAGATTTTAAGGCAGCATTACTCTACCAATTACTAGCATGAGAATCAGCTGGACTTGTTGAAACTACAGCCTCCTAGCACCCACTTTAAACTGTCCCTGGAGTTATAATCTCAGAGTGGGGTCCAGGTTTACAGATGATTTTGATACACACTAAAACTTAAAAAACTTAGATCTATGGTAAATTTATAAATAAATGCAATGGCTTAAAAGTAAAAAATTCAAGAATTTTTATCTCTTGGGGGAAGAAGTTTGAGAGGACTACACAAAAAATCTTGAATATACATGGAGCTTTTTATTTTGCCAAGCATTGTTTAGGGTATCTTTCATATTCACTTTTAATCATCTTAAAAAAACCAATAAATAAGTAATCTATATTTTTAAGGGTGAGAAAATGGAGGCAGGGAAATTTAAATATTTTGTCCAGGATTACATCAGGAAGATTCCATGATTTTGCTCATTATTCTAGAGCTAAGATTACATCAGCCTAGATTCCAACAGAATTAGTTGCCTCCAGGGTCCAAGATCTTAAGCACTAGGTTATACTTCCTTTTTAATCCTAGGAATGTTCTATTTTCAAACTGAGTATGGTATACACATACACATTAGGTTTATTATTTATACCTTTTATATACTGTATTACAGATGTCTCATATATATATGAAATATTGCACTTATATACATGCTCTACAAATACCAAAATATTGTAAAAACTATAATTGGAAGGAAATGGTTTCTCACACTTCTCTAGAGCCCCCAAGGCTAGCAGTGGGAGACAACCCGATGGGACAGCTGGACCTCTTGCATTCCAGTACCTGTTCCTCTTGAGCAACGATTTTCAATTGGTGTGCCACAAGAAATTTAAAAACATCCCGATACCTGACTTTTTAGTCAGGGGCACTGACCTCTTTTCCCTTAGATTGTCAAGTAAAAAAAATTGACAACCAACACAACAATAGCCATCCGATGTGGATGAATTAAAATTATACCTTTTTTGTTCTCAGAATTTTAATAATTAGCCTCTTTATGTGTGCCATGAGATGAAAAAGATTGAAAATCGCTGCTCTTGAGGAATCTCACCAATCACTGCCGCAATATCCCTTCTGACCTCAGAGGGCGCTGTCCTCATCCTCACTGCACACACGGCATAGGACCAAATTTCAGAGTTTGGAAAGTGGTAACTCTCTCCAGGTAACAATAGCTCCCAGTGCCGATCAGCGCAAACAGAAAAGTGGTAGGCATTGCGCTCGAGGTGCCTGCATGTGCCTTATCCGAACTGAGTTTGCAGTTCCATTTCTAGACGTTAATCCGAGGCTCAGCACGGGTTTACGACTTGTCCTAAGCATAGAGCCAACTAGCGCTGAAATTTGAACTAGATCCTTTGAGCTCTCCAGTGCTCGGCGCTGCTCTTCGAGGGAAGGTCCAGAACGGGGGTCTGGGTCACCTACCTCGCTCAGATTCAGAGAGGCTGTCTTTCTCGGGGCTGCGGGTGGGGGATTGGGGTGGGTAGAGAACTAAGCTTCTCTTGGCTCTGGTTTGTCCTTGCTAAAATACTGTCCATATTCTGAAGGTGCTGGATCTCGGCTCCTGACTGGGCCGTCCTCAGAGGGGCAGAGCCAAACGCGAGGAAAGCGAACAGGGACGGCCGAGGCGGAGCCGGTCCAGTCAGCTACACCGGGGTTAGGCAGCACCGGGGACTACCCACCTAGCACGAGGATACGGTCCTCAGGCCGCAGCTCCGGCTCTAGCAGGGCACGGAAAGAAGAGAAGTCGCCGAACCACTCGTAGGGGGCAGAGTCGGCCGAGCCCAGGTAGCGCTTGTCCCAGTACTGGACCTCTCGGTACTCGCAGTTCTGTGCTGGTAACTCCGGCAGGAATTCGGGGGAACTGGAAGTGGCCATGCTTGCCGCTGCCCAGCCTGTAGGGCAGTCGGCCTGCCTGTTTAAATGGGGTTTGGCTCCACTGTGTAACCAGTCGGAATGTTGGAATATGGAGGAGGCGTGGCCTTTGTGTCTCCGCCCCCAACTGCGGTTGCTCAACACAAACACGTGGAACTTCCGTCCTATGCTAAGCGCGCTTTGAAGAATCCTCCGGCTGGGGAAATTATGTCCTCCAGAGCGAATCCTGCTGCTGTACTTCTCACTCACTTCTGAGAATCACATTCATAGTGTCACACTCACTCGGGTTTATCACTGGCCCCTCTCATACGTATTTTCAATTTGGCCGACTCCTTCCATTAAATCTGAAAGATCCGGTTCTTCCCAGTTCTGAGCATCCGGAAGGTACTTAGGGGTGGCTGGAGAGCTGTGGACGCAGGTCTTGTCCTCCAGGAAGGACCGGGATGAACACAGATGTTCTCAACGCAGGCGAAGTGTGGTGCTGGGCGGGAAGGGGTGGTTTCAGGCCGTGGGCAGGAACGTTGCTTTTCTGGGCAAACGTTCAATCCATCTTTATATACTGGGGAATAAGACCACTTTTTTGGGGGGGGTGAATAAGACCATTTCTGCTCGTAAGGAGCGTGCAGTACATCAGGAGAGACCGATGTATAAGAAGTACATTTTAGTGTAGTAAATAGGACTCTGGAAACTCGGTCAACGCTCAGTGCTTTACGACACCCAACCCGCGGAGCGGAACCTAAGTGCCAAAGGGTCCAGCTTCCAGAGCAGCGGGCCCACAGAAGCTGCGCACCGTCAAGATGGCGGCAGGCGTGCGGAAACGCGCTCGGGCAGGAACCGCGTCCCGGGTGGCGGGAGTGTGCGGGCCGTGGCTGCGACGCGCCTGGCAAGAGCGGCGTCTGCTGCTACTGGAGCCGCGCTACACGCTGCTGGTGGCTGCCTGCCTCTGCCTGGCGGAGGTGGGCATCACCTTCTGGGTCATTCACAGGGTGGCATGTGAGTGAGCCGAGGGGGAGTGGAGGGGGGCGGAGAAGGCGGGAGGGAGGTGGACCCGAACCCCCCACTCAAACCGGGACTCACATTCGGAGCTCAAACCCAGATCCAGGTCCACTTAGTCATCAATTGGAAACGCATATTTCTTACCCCAAGTTCTAAGCCTGCTCCACGCAAAATCAAATCTGATTGTAATTCCTCCCCCCCTGACGGAAGGGGCAACCCTAGAGATTGGCCCTCCGCCCTGAAGGTACATCCTGCCTGGCAACGAAAGTAAACCAGCCTGGAAGACAGAAGACCTGGGTCCAAGTTAATGTACTGCTGGTGCTGCTTGTCTCCGTGGCTTTGGACACGTCACTAACGCAGCTGGGTCTTCTCTGTCCCATTCTGGGGTCTTTTTTAGCCCTGAAACATAGAGCTCAAGAAATGAGATTGCAGAAGTTGAGACCAGATTATAAATAAGTCTGTAAACTGTGTTAAGGACATAGTTAGCATGGTGGTCAAGAATCTAGGATCCTTTGAATTCCAGTTTCACCACTACCCTTCCTAGCTCACTGATCTTGAGCTAGTCACTTAACCTCAATAATTCATAGGTTACTTTTCTAAAAATAGGAATAATAGAGTTTGGTATTTATCATAAGAGACCTGGGGAATCGTTGAAGGGTTTTAAGCAGAGGAACATGATATGATTTCTGTTCTAGGAAGAGCTCCTGGTTGCAGGGTTGCAAATATATTGTGGTGGGGGGAAAGTGGACTGGGAGCCTAATTAGGAAGCTATTGCATAACTGAGGCTACAGATTATGTTAGGCTCAAATTTGGGTATGTAATAGTACAGAAAGATGGGACAGAGGTATGTAGAAGGAAGAATAGACAGAACATAGTAAGTGGGGGTTAAAATTGAAAGAGAAGAAAGTTTCAGGTTTGTGACCTGGACAGCCAGGAGGTTGACGGTGCCATTCATGGAACCCAGGAAGGGGAACAGATTTGGACTAGAAGATTATGAGTTCAATCACAGATGTGTTGAGTTTGAGATGCATGGGTTCACTCAAAGGAAGTCAGGCATTTAGGTAAGGGGTTATGATAGGGGTCCTGAGGATGAACTGGAATTCTGTGCTTTGATGGGCTGGAGGTTTCCAGAGCAGACAAGTTCTGGACTTGGAAATAACCACATCATTTTTTTCTTTTCTAGATACAGAAATTGACTGGAAGGCCTACATGGCTGAGGTTGAGGGTGTCATCAATGGCACCTATGACTATACCCAATTGCAGGGTGACACTGGACCTCTTGTGTGAGTGGAGATAGGAGGTTTAGCAAGGGTGTGAGGGGCTGATTGGATACCAGGCTGGGTAGTCTGACCCAGACTCACATTCCCTTTCATCCTTCAGGTATCCAGCTGGCTTTGTGTACATCTTTATGGGGCTGTACTATGTCACTGGCCAGGGCACTGACATCCGCATGGCCCAGCATATCTTTGCTGTGCTCTACTTGGCCACCTTGCTTCTTGTCTTTTTGATATATCACCAGACCTGCAAGGTGAGTCTACAATACCAGGACCCAGGTCCCCAACCTGGGAGGGCTGGGGTATGGTGATGGCTCTGGGTTGGTGAGCTGACCTTCTTCCCCATTTTGCCCATCTCTTAGGTACCTCCCTTCGTCTTTTTCTTCATGTGCTGTGCCTCTTACCGTGTCCACTCCATCTTTGTGTTGCGGCTCTTCAATGACCCAGTGGCTATGGCACTGCTCTTCCTCAGTATCAACCTTTTGCTGGCCCAGCGCTGGGGCTGGGGTTGCTGCTGTTTCAGGTCAACATGCCTCCCTTCTGATCCCCTTTCTTACTTTTTGTATTTCCATCACTTTCTTCCCAATTTTCTGCAGCAGAGGGAGTAAGGGAGTGGCCAGGCAATGTAGAGCAGTCAGGGTCCTCACTAGGTGAGTCCAGGATCTGTAGAAAGTCTCCACCCCAACCCACAACATACACACCTCCTCTTCCCATCCTCTCTTCCTTCCAGATAGCATCTGTTGGTATTGGTCATTGAACAATCTTTTTTTTTTTTTTTTTTTTTAATTATTTTCAGAGAGAGGGTGAGGGAGGGAGAAGGGAGAAAAACAGCAATGTGTGGTTGCCTCTCGCGCGCCCCCAACCAGGGATCCGGCCCAAAACCCAGGCATGTGCCCTGGTGGAGAACTGATCCAGTGACCCTTTGGTTCACAGGCCGGAGCTCAATCCACTGAGCCACACCAGCCAGAGCCATTGAACATTCTTAATACTCAGTATATATTTGCTTGCTCAGTCTGGGCATAGAAACTAGATATCTATCTACTCCCTACCTACCCCCCAGCCTCCTCCCAGGCTACCTTACCAACATTTCTGGGCCCTATTCTGAAGCTTGGTGGGGGAGGGCAGGGGTTGCATCTTTGGGTGGGGTGCATGGTCCTGGAGCTGATCTCCACCCTTCCTCTCTTCTACCCACCCTAGCCTGGCAGTCTCTGTGAAGATGAACGTGCTCCTCTTTGCCCCTGGGTTACTATTCCTTCTCCTCACACAATTTGGCCTCCGTGGGGCCCTCCCCAAGTTGGGCATCTGTGCTGTCCTACAGGTACTTCTGCCTTACCCCTTCCCCTTTTTAATGAAGGGGAGGCCACTCTGTCTGGCCTCCTTCCCTCCTTGAAACTTCCTCAAAGCCAAGAGACAAGGATTTTGAAGTTGATTCTGGACTGGGCAGCCACTACCTCTCTGGGCTTTGGTTTCTTTAGCTGTAAAATAAGGTGATTGAACTAGATGGTCTCTTACAGAGTTTCTAACTCTGCCCATTTATGACTTAAAGCACTGTCATTATCAGCCTTCTCAGCTTCTTTGGCCCCAGACTTTGGCGGGGAGAGGAGGAGGCTGGCTTACTTGCTATATCTGATGGGAATTAAGGAACCTCTGAGACCTATTCTCTATTCCCACTCCCCTGAATAGTATGAGGCTGGAGGTGAGCCTGGGCAGCTCTGCTGACATCACACCCATCTTCAGGTAGTGCTGGGGCTGCCCTTCCTGCTGGAGAACCCCATCGGTTACCTATCCCGCTCCTTTGACCTTGGCCGCCAGTTTCTCTTCTGCTGGACAGTGAACTGGCGCTTCCTCCCCGAGACCCTGTTCCTGCATCGTGCCTTCCACCTGGCGCTGTTGGCCACCCACCTCGCCCTGCTCTTGCTCTTTGTTCTCTGCAGGTGGCACAGGTGAGAAACGGGAGCTGTACCATGGGCAGAGTTAGGGGCAGGAGTGAAGGGCCTGGGCTTTAGGGGCTGCTTTGGGGAGATGTTGAGCTCATGGAGGTGAGTTTAGAGCTTGGCTCATGATGGGGACTTGATAAATTTCTGAATGGCTTCTCCCCAGGACGGGGGAAAGTATCCTGTCGCTGCTGAAGGATCCCTCCAAAAGGAAGGTTCCACCCCAGCCCCTCACACCCAATCATATCCTTTAAATCATGGGAAGGTAAGTCTTGCCCTCTGCAGGTGCAGATAGGATCCCTGGTCCGGGTAGCCCTGGCTGGCTGGTGACACAGGGGAGAGAAAAAGAGGCACCTCTAATAGCTACAGGGCCCATTCTTAGAGCTCCTACCCTGTACCAAACACTGTGCCAAGCACTTACATTTTTAAGCATATTTATTCTCAATTTTAAACATTATTGAGCTATTGTGAGTGCTCATCCTCTGCCAGGTGTGGTACTAAGAGATTTATATACATTCTAACATTTAAAGCTCACAGGAGACCCTGATATAGGGAGGTAGTTTATCCTCATTCACAGATGGCAAAATGAAGGCTTTAAGAGGTTAATTTACTAAGGTCACCCAGGTGGGAAGGGATGGAGTCACTAGGCCTATGGCCTTAGATATTACTGTCTCCACCTTAGATTGAGGAGCAGGCCAGAAAAGTTGAGAAACTTGTCCAAAGATATGTATTTGGGAATGGTAGAACCAGGGGGCTATCTGACCCAAAAACTTCTACCCTTCTGCTTTGGAACCTCCCTGCCTGCCCCCACCCCACCCCCAATTCCTGCCCTTTCTGCTCCTGCCCTTGGCCTTGACCACTGCATACAGATCGTTTCTACCCTCTTCACCTCCAACTTCATTGGCATCTGCTTCAGCCGTTCTCTCCACTACCAGTTCTATGTCTGGTATTTCCACACACTGCCCTACCTCCTGTGGGCCACACCTGCACGCTGGCTCACACACCTGCTCAGGTACTAGCTGGGACAACCCGGGAAAGGGGGAAAGGTTAGGGAGCTCCTCGTCAAAAGGCTATGACCATGGAGGGTCTGGGGGTAAGCTGAAGGGTCCTAGAAACTGGACAAAACCTGGAGTTTATTTCTCATTTCCAGGTTGCTGGTGCTGGGACTCATTGAGCTCTCCTGGAACACATACCCATCCACATCCTGCAGCTCTGCTGCTCTGCACATATGCCATGCTGTCATCCTGCTGCAGCTCTGGCTGGGCCCCCAGCCTTTCCCCAAGAGCATCCCACACAGCAAGAAAGCCCACTGAGGTCCACCTCTTCCTCATTCTTGGACCCTGAATGTGGATGGACTCTGTACGCTTCCCAATAAACCTTACCAAGTCCACTTCTGTGAAGCCTTCATGAAGGTTCCTAGACCAAGTTCTGAGGGGCATGCACGTGGAAGATAACTCATTCAGGCACTTTTAAGAGGCACTTTATTGCATAGGACTTGGGGGCTGTGGCTCTCTCCCTTTTTACTGCACTGTACAGAGCTCAAAGGGGAAGGGGCAGAGGGGTGCAAGGAGCGGGAGAGAGCACAGGCAGGCACTTTCTGTGGGGCAAGAGGATTCTGGGAAGGGGATGAGAAGCAGTTGGGGTTAGGCTGCCACCCACCTACCCCTTCCCAGCACCGAGAAGCCAGCCCTGGTGGCAGTGACTTGAATCTGTTAGGGGGCGCCAGCCCGAGCAGTGGGCAGCCTTCACATGTTTGCTGGGCTGTAACACAGCAGGTGCAGCTGCAGGTTCTGGTCCCAGTGGCGCAGCAGCAGGAAGAGACCCCGGGCCGCAGCCTTGAGGGCGACCAGGTCAAGGCCGTCAGGCAAGTGCTGTGCCCGCAGCCAACAGTCGGCCTTAGCTGCCGCCAGTTCCCACTCACCAAAGGCAGCAGCACAGCGATGCTCCAGCCATGCAAGTGCCACTGCTGTGGCCCAGGTCCGGCCCCGAAGGTCGGCACCACCCAGCCCTCCTGCCCCCTCTGAGGCGTCGGTGTCTGAACCCTGCCCACTGTCCATCTGCCCTGGACCCTCGGAGCCTGAGCTGGGGGATGGGCTGCAGGAAGCTGTGGCACTGTCACCCTGGCTGACACCAGGGCCCAGAAGTGCCCAGGGAGAGGAGGCTGAGGTGGGGCTCAGGCTAGCGCGGTGCGCAGCGAAGGGTGAGGCCCTGCATAGGCGCTCCTGCGGGATGTGCACTGCAGTGCAGAAGGGTGCGTCCAGGCGGAAGGAGCCGGGCGCCTCCTGCAGCCGCACCTGAGGAGAGAGGAGGTGGGGGGAGAGGTGAGCTAAGACAGTGCCCTGGCCCTGGCCCTGGCAACGCCACCCTCCACCTCCCGAGTCCTCACCAAGGGCAGGTAGTCGTGGTCACTGCCTTCACCATTGCTGTCACTGGCCTGGCCTGTGTTGGGGCTGCAGAGTCTACTGCTGTCTGCGTCTCTGGCCTTCCGACGGCCCAGGCTCAACCTCAAAGGAGGCTGCAGGGACGTGTGATGAGGACCTCCGGTAGGGGCTGCAGGGTCCCCCAAAGCAGACTTGGAGTTGTCATTTTGGTCCGGGTCCAAGCCACCTGCCAGAGAGCCTCCCTGAAGTCTGCATCAAAGCCAATCAGTATCGGTGGTGATCTCTAAGCCCAGGCACTTCCTACTATTTTCCCGTATTTGAGTATTACCTTTACAGTGGACAACTGTGGGCAGGGGAGCTGCACCTAGGTGGCCCTGAGAAGCAGGAGGGGCACCTGGGGGCTCAGCTGGCTCTGTAGGGGTACAGAAGACAGTGCTGAGGTTTGGAAGGGTAGCCAGTGAGGTGAGGGCCAGCACCTAAGGGGTCACCCAGGAGCGACTACCTGAGCTCTGCACCTGCAGGGCAGAGGGCAGGACCTCCCTACTGGTAGCATCCACAGCTACAGGGCAGGTAAAGCAGGAGTGGGCAGAGCTGACCTTGCTTGTCTGAAGGGCTCGGAGCCAGGACCTCCGGGCACGGCCTGTGAAACCAAGGAGCAGTTTGCTGAACAAGAGGGGGTGCACTCCCACCATCTACCCTCTACAGAGGGCTTCACAGGAGAAAATCTCAGTGCTCCCATAGCTTCTTTGTCCCTGAACAGAGTACAGTTTCTCAGGGTCACGACCAGTTTGGACTCCCCAACTTTGACAAGAAGTGGTTAGGCTGAACCCTCAACCCATAGCAGGGCTAGGCCTCCTGGCTGTCCAGAAATTCAACATTCTGGACACCATTCAGGAAGCATTGACTGGTACCTGTTCCATCCACTCATTCCAGCATTGCCCAATAGAACTTTCTGTGGTGGCAGAAATGTTCTATATTTGCATGATCCAATATGGTAGCCACTAGTCATGTGTGACTAGTAAGCACTTGAAGAATAGTGTAACTGAAGAACTGAAATTTTAATTTTATTTGGTTTTAATAGTCTTCCTGAATGACGTTTGTTTTTATGTTATGGGCACTGTGAATTCTTACAAAAGATCTCATTTCCCTCTATTAGTTGCTAAGAAGCTTGCTAATTTTGGGTCCCATGTTTGCAGAGGCACACAACCTCATGGCGTGCATCTTTAATAAAAGTTTATTCTCCTATTCCTTTTATTATCCCTTTTTCCCATTGCCCTACTTACCTTTTTTCCCCCTTGTAACATGGGTGAGCCACCTCAGATCTTTTGTGTACAAGGTGAGGTATAGAGAGTGATCAAACACACAGACCTGCACCTCTGCCACTCTGCCCATACAGGCTCCTTAGTCCCTGACTAGGCGCACCAGAAACTCACCCCAGTCAGCCATGGTCTCAGCCCCTCGGAGAGCCAGCTGCTCGTTGTCCCGGACCACGGAAGCTGCGGTCAGCCGATGGAGTGCTTGGTCCCAAGCACCCTGTCTTCCAGGGGGTGATGGAGGCAGTGAGCCATCATCCCCAGACCCCCATAGTGTCTCTAGTCCAACACCCACCTCCCAGCACAGAGGCTGCTCCCCACACAGAGCCCGGATCACCACGTGGCAGCGTGGAGCCTGGGGAGGCAATGGCACTGCTGGGGGGGCTGATTCCCCATCAGGGGGCACAGCCGTGAACAAGAAGGGAGGTTCCATCAACATATCCCAGTCCATGGGGGCTGGGGAGAGCAGGTTTCCTGAGGAGACAATGGCAGGGACAGGGACAGTGTGGTGCCCTGGGCTCCACCTTTCCAAGATCTTGGTGTGAGAATCCAACTCTCCATCCAGTCCTTACCTGAGTCATCCAGGCCTTGTCCCAGCTGCTGCCCTGACTCAGGTCCTAGCCTGTCTGGTGCTGCACCCAGAGAAGGGTGCCGGGGACGACCAGAGACTGGGTTCACCTGGCCTGGGGGTGACGAGAGGCTTCGGCCAGCCAGAGCCACTCTGCGTTGACGGCCCAGCACCTCAGCACTCAAGGTCCCAGCCTGCATGTGAGGAATGGGACCCACTGGTCAAGGAGTGAGTGCAGATCTCCTGGCCATCATACATACATGCACAACTGGCCATCTGTCCCTTTGTCTGACACCCTGAAAGGCTGCTCACCACCCTTAGGAGAAAGGCCAGGCTGGTCATGGACTTGGGCTCCCTTCCCAGTGTCATCTCACTCCACACCCTCTTTCTCACAGTTATTACTTGCCTGTTTTTGTTCATGTCATCTCCATCTTTGCCTGGCTCACTTCTATTCTTCCAGATATGGCTTTTGCTTTCCTGACTCCCTCAGTGTTCATCACCTTCTCTCTAAGCCCCCATTACGCCATGTCCCTGTGCTCATCACTGCATGCTCCCTGGTGTCATCGCTGTAGATTTACCCCCCTATCTCTTCAGCTGGACTTAACGGGAACCACTGCGCAATGTAAGGCACACAGCAGATGGTCAATACATATTTGCTTGATATTTGGTAAACGGATATGAACTGAATCTCACCTTGACTGGAGCCAGTGGGGGTGGAGGCAGGGGGCAGGAGTGGGAGCCTGCAGGTTCTCCCCAGGCTAGGCTGCGGCAGCCCTGCTGAGATGGGGGATCCAGAGGAACACTGCCCTCGGGGGAGCCAGGGCCCTGGGATCTGGGAGACTCACTGCTGCCCGTGGAGCCTGGGCCTGGCTCAGGGCTAGCAGAGCAGTGGGTAAGCACATACTGCTCCCGAATGTACGAGGACTGGAAGATGCGATGCCATATGGCTGGGTCAGAAGAGGGGTTGGGTCCAGGGTCTGTGACTGGGTCTGTCAGAGCATCAGCACCTAATGGAGGCAAGAGAATGGGCCCCAGCCCTGTCCTCTCCCTCCACCCCCTCCTCCAACACAGCCACACACATATACCCAGCACTCACTCTGCTCTGAGTCCCCAGCAGCCCAAAGGCTAGACAGCTCTCCTGATACAGTGCCTGTTCCCAGTGGCTCTGAGGTGCCGGTGGGCTCAGTGCCAGGGCTGGTGGCAGATGGCACCTCCTCTGGGGATGGGAACACGGAGCCACCCAAGCTCTGCCAGCCAGGCTCATGGCCCTGGAGAGGAATAGTCATTGAGAAAACTGGAACAGTCATCTGGGAGAACCAGATTGTAGTTATACGCTACCTCCTTCCAAACAGGATTTAAGATGGCCAACTGCAAGAGGCAATAAAGTTAATAAACCAGAAATGAAAGCCTAGTACTAAGGAAGAAGGAAGCATCCATTCTAACTGCAGGATTAATCAGGTTGCTGTGGCTGACCTTCAGGTCTGGCTCTGATCTTCCTGGCAACCAGGCAAAAAGGCGAACAGTCCATTATATAGCTCTCATGAGCAAAAAGGAAGAAGCATGATTAGGTCTTTTTCTTCAAGATAAAGCTTGTCATAATAAAAATAACTATCATATCGCAAACTCCTACTATGTGTCAAGTATCCTACCAAGAGCATGTACATTATAACCTCTTATTACAACAACCCTGTAAAAAAAAAAAAAGTAGTATTAGGAAATGGCCTCAGAGAGGTAAAGTGACTGGCCCAAAGTCAAATGGCTAGTACCTGGCAGAGTTGAGATCTGAAATTTCATCTAGACTGTGCTTCATCCGTCTGTCCCTGAAAGTTACAGGAAATAATCTGACGGTGCCTTCTGTAGGGCATTATGTGAAGTAAGGAGCACGTGTTGACAAAAATCTCACAGCAAATGCTGGAGCTGTTCTGTGTCTGTGATTTGGTGACGTTTGGTAAAAGCCAAGGGCAACACTTTAAAGGACAACTTAGTGGAAGACCTCAAGAGGAGGCAGGTTTCAGTCACCCTGGGGGGCCTGGTGTGATCTCTGATGAGGCCTGGAGGTGGCAGGAGAGTTTGGTAGAGAGGCACAGGAAACGGAAGAAGGGTGGGGAAGAGGTGCTGGGGCTTTAGCCATTCCAGGCCCACCTCCCACACCCCAGCCCAGGCCTACCCCAGCACGGCGGGGCCGGAAGCCTTCCACCCTGAAGAGTGAGCAGTAACCAAGCAGCTGGTCCCCAGGGTAGAGTGCTGGGATCTCCCGGGGGGTCAGCAGTGCCTCCACCGCATCGGGCACAAACCAGTCCACAGAGATGTCACTCAGAGCGGGCTCCAGTGCCTTCCGCAGAGCCTGCACCAGCTGTGAGGAGTGGGCAGAGGAAGGCCGTGGGAGAGAAAGAGGTGCCTCACAGCTGACAGAGCAGAAAGGCTGCCCTTCCCCTGATATCATCTGCCTAGTCTCTGGCTGAGGGGAACAGGGTCAGGCAGGGGTCAGAGGAAGGAATGGGGACAAGCAAGGGGAATGAGTTCTCAGTCCTCAGGGCTTGGTCTGTCTCTTGGCCTGAGCTGTGTCATATGAACCAGCCAAGACTTAGCAAGGATATAACTCAGTACCAGGACACACTGAGAATAATATTTGGAGGATGGTCAGAGGTTGTGCCCCTCCACCTCTAGCCTCCTGAATCACCCCACAGCAGCACCTGTAGATCCTCCCCTAATTGGCCTCTCAAGGGAAACTAGGGATTAGAGTGGGGGAGAGAAGCCAGGAGACTCCACAGCTGGACTGGGTTCTGTTTGAGACAGAACTTGGGAGAAGGACTTCCAGAAGTAGGGAACAGAGTCCAGGCTCAAGCTCACCATGGGCTGCAGCCTCTCTCCAGGCCTCAGGAAGTAGGCCTGGCCCCTGCTGAGGGCAGACAGACCCTGGAGCAGCTGGCGGCAGGCAGGCCCTAGCCCAAAGGAGAAGCACCTGATGAAGGGAGGGAAGCACTGTGACTGTCGGGATCCTCCTAGGGGGTCAATCTCAGACACCTGTGTCTGTGCACCCCATACCTGGCTGCCCCCCTGTGCCACCTCATGAACTCCAGGGTTTGGTGGGTAGTGACGGCCATGGGGGCGGCAGCAGTGAGCAGGAACAGCTGCCGAGGGTGGGCTCTGTGCTGGGGCTGCCTCATGGCCCAGTCCAGCACGGCCAGCACATCTGGGGGGCCTCCCATGGCTCGCAGGGTCTCCACACTCTCACAGATCAGCTTCACAGTGTCCTGGAGACAGAAGGCACAGGCTGGGCCACGCTGGGCTGAAATGTGTCCACCAGGCCCCCAAATTCTTGGACTACACTCACATCACTGCAAAGCCTGCTCTCTGGGAAGAGGGACTGCACTGAGGTGCCAAACATGGCCACGTTGATGAGAGTCTGGGACGGGAGTGACTTCACAGCCAAAACAATGGCATCCTGGAGAGGGACAGGGAGGGCAGTGTGAGGCAGGTCCCACAGACACTGGTAGGGAGCAAGGGACACCAGATTGCCTGTCTTCTCCAGGTCATGTGTAAAATGAGGACCTGGATGTAGTAACCTGGGAGAGGCCCTGTGTACAAGAGACTGAGAAAGCTTCTGAGTGAGGACCCTGGAGTGTGAGAGAGACTCAGTGTGTGTGACAGACATTTGTGTACGTGGCTCTGGAGGTGAATATGACACTTGGCTTTGGGGTCAGGTGTGACTGAATGCAACTTTATGTATGAGAGAGGCTCTTGGCATCTGGAGAGGCACGTTTGTGCATGAGAGAGTGTGTGGTGTGTGTACACACACACAAGCTATAGTCCACCTCAGACCACTGCCTCACCCAGCCCCAGGCCTGCCCACACTGTGCCCACACAGGCCTTGTGTGCTACACTGCTGCCATCCAACAGGAAGAGGAGCTCTCGTGTAGCTGTGCCCAGGTGTCCAGGCTTCGAGCTCAGGTCCGGGCAGAAGCTCAGCATCAGCACAGGGTTCAGCAGGATGTCCTTGTGGAAGCGTCGCTGCAGGAACCACACCTGAACATGGGAGCCCAGGTTCATCCTGGCCCAGGCTTAGTGCAACTCCAACCTGGGCTCGCAACAGGACCCAGTCCCAGGGCCTCTTTCTATCTTTCTAGCAGCCAAGCCAGGGGCCAGGTCAGGCTCCCCAGGCAGCTATACCTGTCGGTCCCCATCACTGTTCCTTCGCTGGAGCCTCTGGAAGTCCCGGCGGGCCCTCACCCAGGCCTCATATTCTGCTGAACTGAGACTGCCGGCCTCCAGCATCAGGTGTGGCTGGTGGGGCTCTGGAGAGGAGGGGACACAGCTCTGTCGGGGAAATCCCTGTCTCTGGATCCCAGCTGCCTAGTCCCAATGTCCTGGGAGGACCTTGTAGGTTCAGCCTCCCTGCACCACCAGGCCCACCCTCATGGATGACTTGGTCCATCTGGCTGGGAGGCCAGAAATCCAAACTTGAAAAATGCTACCCAGGTGGTCCTGAAGCTGGTCAGAGCTGGCCCATTGCATGCCCCATTCTCTCACCACTGGGGTGCAGCAGGATCTCCAAGGCCCGGTCACAGCGGTGGCCCTCAGCCAGTGTGACACAGATGGTGGCTGCAGAGCTGGCATGAGGTGGGGCATCTGCCCGCAGAGCATGAGAGGGGCTCTCCAGGCCTGAGGGACATAGAGACAGGGAGCAGTGATGATCGCCCTGCTCCAAGTCAGCACCAAGAGCATAAACATCACCTTCTCATACCATGGATGCTGGGGTGGGGGCAAGGATCACAACTGATTCGGCTCAGTTCTCAGAGCCTGATCATAGGCTTGAATGGACAAGGTGGGATTTGCCTGCTTTCATGGGCTAGGAGGCAGATTCCCAGCTCTTTTCCTGGCTGGTCAAACCAATAGAAGATTTAGCGTCTTCCCCCACTTCTTGCACAAGGAAACTCCATTTCATCACTTTGACTGGTCTCACTGTAAGCCTCTCTCTTCCCATTGGTCAGTGGAGAGGTACATAAATAAACGACACTGACAAACTGAGGGGTGTGTGTGTTGTACAGAAATGTCCAGAGGATGCTCCCCCACTGTGCAACTGGAGGTTTCTAAGTCTTGGGTCCCTGTCTTCTTTTTGCCCTGTGTTCCTCTCATCCCTGAGCCTTGAATTATTTCCCAGTTAGCTATGCTGGAAGGGGCACCCACCTGCCAGCAGGCATGGCCCAGTCACCAGCATCTCGAAGGAGAAGGTGTATGGGGCAGGGCAGCGGGCAGGGCCTAAGAATACATCCGGAGGGGCAGCTGGCTCTTCCCAGGCCAGACCTTCCTCCTGAGGGCTGCCCACACCAAAGCAGCTGGTAGGGCTGGAAGGGAGCACAAGGAGGGTCACTGGGCCACTATCAAGACCCTTAACCCCTCTGGCTGACTGGCCTCTTCTCCACCCTGCCCATCCCAGGGGTACCCTGCCAAAGCCCCCTCACCCGCACTAGACCCAGAGAAGCCGAGAGAGGGACGAAGAGAATCACCATAGGCCCAACCTGTCGTCACAGAGCCCCGGAGGTCTGAGGGGGCCCGGAGGACCTGGCGGGGCCAGTGGGGTGAGCACAGAGGGCAGAGCCACATGCAGCACCCCATCAGGCCTTGAGGGCAGCGCCCGGCTGCTGCACAGGGTCACTGTCATGGTGCCCGCTGGAGTGATGAGGCCAGTGGGCAGCACCAGTGTGGACCGGGACTGGGCCACATCCAAGACAAGATGACCTATGATGAGTGAGAAAGAGTATCAGATGGGGCTGGAAGTAGAAGAGATGAGGGAAGACAGGGGTGGGAGCAGGCAAGGAGTCAGGGGAGCCTGGGCAAGGGGTACTTTGTGTGGTTAGAGAGACAGTGGGCTAGTGCCCTGGAGATGCAGGATGGACACATGAGATGAATGACAGTAGAGAGATGGATTGATGTGAAAAGGATGTGGCTGTCGTTATAAAAGGGAGCGGTGACAACACTGCTAATAGAGGGCTGAGGAGGATGGGCATGTCCACTCCACGCCAAGATCCTGGGGTCCCATACCCTCTGTCCCTCTGCCCCTGTCTGCCCCTATCTACTCAACCCTTGGGCATAATCTTCCTAAAGGGCCATCCCTTGTGGACTGACATCTTCCATAGCCGGAGACCCACAAATCCCTTGCTCACAAATAGTAAGGATTTCCCCACTACTCATTAGGAGCGGCTCCAGAACTTTCAACCCAAGAGGAGTTTAGGAGCAGTAATCTCCTTGGAAGCTGGCTAGAGGACATAAAGCTACATTTGCATGCCAAGCACACTATCTTACTTAGATCATAGGTTTGGTTGGGATCTAGGGGAGTGCTGCTGCTACAGGAGAGCTGGCCAGGTGTGCACAGCAGCAGTCAAGGCCTTACGTGGTCTGGCCCCAGCCCACCTTCACAGCCCTACTTCACCTCACTCTCCCACAGTAATCATTTATCCATTCTTTTGACAAATACTTGCTGAATAAATGAAGGGGGGAAAAAGATGGAAAGTAAGATGAGCAAAAGGGGCTTCCTTCTCAGCCAGCTGAGGCTTACGAAGAGCCTGTTACCATGGAGAGAGCGCAGTTTGAGTCTTGGCTCTGTGGCTTCTAATCCTGCCCTTTGGTAACTCTCTTGTTTTGAGAAGCCTCGGTTTCCTCATCCATAAAATGGGGGGCCATAGTGACTATATCTCAAAGATCATTGTGAGGAATAAATGAAATAATATAAGCAACGTATCCAACACATAAGAAACCATTGCTATTATTTTCATCACTATAAAGGGGGAAAGGAGAAAAACACTTGCATTATACACTCCTCTAGATTCACATGAGGTGACACCAGTGACTGGGCTTTGTCAAGCATAAATCACCATATAACCTTATTACCACTACCCAGTACAACTTAATTCCAAACCTTCATTTACACCATTGCCCCTGCCTGGAGCGTCTTTCTCCTCTCCACTTCACCACCTCCTCCTTTCCTTCAGTTACATGATGGCTCCACTTCTTTCTAGATTCTAGAATCTAGAACATTCCTAACCATGGCTTCTAACCACCTGCTGGGTTTATGGCAACTCTCAACACCACTGGATTCTGTCCCACTTCTCACCTGGATGGTAAACCCCATGTGCAGAAATCAAATGAATGTACAAATAAGTAAATGAAAGAATGAAGTGCACTTCATGAAACCTAACACAGGGGTGGGCTTCCATCCTCACCCAGCACTCACTGAACCCCTTTGTGGAGCAAGATGCTGGGACTTGGAAGTGACCCAAATCCTGACCAGGTCAGGAGCTAATGCTCCAAAGGGGGAGACAGACGTGTGACTGCTTGCTTTGTCTGTCTCAGTGGCTGAAAACCTTAGGTCAGGGCTGGTCACAGTCCCCCATCACCTGGTACATGTCAGGTGTCCAGTCCACAAATGTTGAATAAAGGGATGAATCAATGAATGGAAAAAAAGAAGAATCAGTGGCTGGAGGGGGCAGGGGCGGGGCAGGAGGAGGCGGGGACGTAGAGTGGGTGCAGGGACCAGAGTGGCGGCTGGCTTGAGGGCAGGAGGAGCAAGAGGGGGACTCACCCTGCGCGCAGCGGCGGGGCGTCGAGGCCCCCAACGCGGGACCCAGCGCGCGGCAACACTCGCCCTGCGAGCGACGCCGGCTCTGCAGCTGGAAGGAGACACGCCGTCCGGCCGCCTCCGCCTCAAAGTCCGATACCACTTCGGCCTCGGCCAGCGGGTACACGAACACGCCTGGGGCAGGGGACACAGGCGGCGTCGGCTCTCGCCCGGCACCCGCTCCCCACCACCCTGCGCCCCCTCCTGGCCTCACCGTCCACCGGCTGCGGCTGCGGATTGTGGTAGGTGAGCCGAGCCCGCAGGCTGAGGCAGGGTCCGTTGGCGCAGGCCCGGACCCAGGAGTCGGTGAGGGGCAGCGGTGTCCAGTTGGAGGGGCAGTACAAGCCGGGCATGGTGCCCTGGGGGAGGGGTGCTCGGTGAAGGGGTGCGCAGGGTGCGCCCTAGGCAACCCACCTGTGCTCCGGAAAGCCCGCTGGAGCTTTTTAACTCAGGCAAGAGGACGGGACCTGCAGAGGGCGCAGGGCTGATCGGATGCTCGGGCCGGGCCGACAGGTGGAGGAGAGGGGAGGGCGGAAGGGTGGCAGGGAGGGGGGAGGCAAGACCCGCATCCTCGCCTGTCTCCTGGGAAGCCGGGGCGCAGCGCAGCTCCCGACAGCGCGGGGGCCCGGGCAGCGGAGGGTTAATGATTAACCGACGCTCCGGGCGCCAAGCAGTCCCGCCGTCCGCTCCTCTAGGGGCAGAGGGTGGGGATGGGGGCGGGGGTTCACAGCTGTTCCATCACCCACTCCTGGGCTTCACCGCCGCCCCAGTACCTGCCGGCCCCCTGGGGCTCCCGGCGGCTGCCAGCTGTCGGAAGTGGCGCGGGTGGAGAGATGGAAGATGCTCTGGGTGGGGAGCAAGGGTTTAAAGGGCCAGTATCCTCCTGGGTGCCCCCAGCCCAGCAAGGAGCCGGGTGGGACAGAGAGCCCAAGGGCTGCAGTCTTTCCCTCTCCAGCGCCTCATCTGACCTGGGTGCTGAGAGGGACTGCAGGCCGGAGGGGACGGGGCTATGTTGAGAAGAACGAGCTAGAGAAGCGAAAGGAGGGGTCTTTCGGAGGCAAGGCCAGGAGAAGTGCACGGCCAGTGGGAGTCCGTCCAGGGCACCTCTCCCCACCGGGGCAGAGCTCATCTACGAGTGGGCGGGGGTGCGGGCTACAGTAGCCACCGCCCCCAGCCCTGCCCGTCAGCCGAGCTGTTAGGGGATGCCGTGGGCTGGGTCTAGGGATCGTCCCCTCCCTGCAGGCAGCCCTAGCCTCACCGTCGCGTCCTCTGCGGAGTTCTGGGCGCCACGACGGGACCAGGTGTGCGGTGCCGCCTCTGCGCCCCGGGCCGCACTCCGTCCCGGCACCTGCTGGCCTCCCGCTCCGGACTCCCGCAGTGGCAGCTCTGAGTCCGCTCGGGGCGTCGGCCCTGAGGGTGCTGGTCCCTCCCCCGCGCGGAAAGACCGCCCCTCTGGCCCGCCTCGGCCCCGCCTGCCGCTGCGGCGGGGCTGTTGCTCCCAATTCCTCCAGGCCCTCCCACTTCGCGTGCGGTACCGCCTCCGCGCCAGCCCTGGCTGTTCCAGCCAGATAGGGCACCGCAGTGCAGGCACCGCGTCCCCGCCGCCGCACAGCCACAGCCCCCCCATCAGTGCGGGACTGAGGCCTCCGAAGCCCAACCCTTTCTGTCCTTCAGGAAGTGAGGCGTCCTGCAAACGCAGCAGAGCTGCTCAGTCTACAGCCCCCCAGCACTGCAGCGACCACAGCTATCCTAATATCGGCCCCCATCCCCTGCCTCCAGCTCTAGCTATTCTTTCCATCTCTGCAGTGACCCTCCCTCACCACTGCAGCGAACCCCAGCTCCCTGTCACTGCTGGATCCCACGCCCCAACAAGCCATCCCCTTTCCTTTGCAGAGTGCTCCTTCATCACTGCAGAAACCTCACAGTCTTGCAGGTATCTTCAGCTGCTTCGATCACTTCAATGAGCACCCACTCCGAGCAGGGAACCCCTTTACTGCAGCGTTCCCCCTCCGGAGAGCGGACAGCGTTCCCACCACTGCAGTTCCGTCTCCCCTCTTTTTCTGGGGGTGGGGAGGGTAGGCAGGATCAACACCTCAGGCTTTAACTCCCTGTATGCAGTTGCCCACCGCCTTGGAAATGAGACCTTCCAGCCTGCAGAACCTTCTGGTGGCTGCAGACTAAACGCCCCCCTCCATTGTAGCAGTGATCCCCCCACCCCATCACTACAGCAGCAAAAAACATCTCTGCTTGTAAACAGGTTCCTTGATATCGGCAGATTTTTCCTACGACTTGACAGTGTTATGCTGCAAACAGGGAAGTCTGTAAAACCTCTCCTCAGTCCCTGAGGAGGAGAGAGTCTGGGAGCTCTGGGGAAGTGACCATGTTGCAGGGCTACCCATCTTGCAAGCTTTCTTGCAGAGGCCACGCTCAGATTCTGCCAAGGGAACTTGTGGAGAGCTGAGAGTTGAGGGCAGCAGGTGGGAAGTGGGCTTTCAAGCAAGACTTAGGTTCTCACCCCTCCCCATTTTGTCCTTCTGGCTCCAGTCACCATCACCACCATTCTGCCCCAGGGGGTCCCCTGCCTCCTTGAGCACCTGTGCCCTCAACTACAACCCTTTCCCTTGCTTAAACTGCTTAGCATGGTGGTCTTCGCTTGGCCTTTTCCCAGGGAACTTCATGGTGGAAATGCACAAAACGACACCAAAAGCCCCAGCCCACAGGGAGCTCCAGCTGTGGTCTGGCCCTGTTCTTTCCACACTCTGAGTCAGAGTTCTATTGACATCTCTCCTCCCTTCTCTGCTGAACCCTAGCCCAGCCTCATTCTGAGTGAGCTTCCTTCTTACAGGCATGGGGAGAAACAGATAGGCCCTCCAGGTGCTCCTGTTCTCCAAGTAGGACCAGCCCAGGCCCTGAGGGCTCCACGGAAGTCCAGGCAACCGACACCTCCCCATGGTGGTTTTGTGCTCTGCCCTTTCTGCATAGGAACTAAGATCTGCATGTGGCCCTCAGGCCAGACACGAAGCTGCGGGGGAGCAGTCGTTAGGGGGCCTCAAACATAGGGAAATGCAATAAGAGGTCCTTCCGTTTGGTCCCGAGGAGAGCTTGGGTGTACGACAGTGTTTCAGAAAGGCAGCATTCCTGTCAAAAACTAAATCGCACACTGATAGAAGCCAAGCTTTGCCGGGAAGCTGGACCAGCCCTGAGGCCCTGCTGGGAAAGTTGTCTTGGCTGAGGCAAATGGAAGGAGAGACAGGTCAGCAGCTCTAGCTCTTCAAGAGGCATAAAGCATCCTGCAGGATGGGGCAGGGCATTGTGGCAACAGGGAGAAGAGAGGCTTTGTAGGGGTGGCAAGCAGGATCTCTAAGGCCCAGCTGGGAGGGCCTCGGTGGGAGGGCTTGTAGTATGGCAGGCAGCTGAGGACAATGAGGACGAGAAGGGACAGCTCAGCTCTAGAGGACCCAGAAGCAGGTTCCAAGAGGCAGAGGAGGTTCTTGGCAGGGCTAAGGAATGGCAAGGAGCTTGAGTGGTCTGCTTTGTGTCAGGTATAAGGGACAAAGTGGGTAATACAGAGCTATAAAAATATATAGATTCTCTCTTGAAAGGCTCATACTTTGATCAGAAATAGATTCTCATTCTTTTTGTCTTTCACAATACTGACATTTTTTAAGCCTTCTGGCTAGTTTTGTAGAATGTCCCTCAGTTTGAGTTTGTCTTGTTGTTTGCTCATGATTAGATTCAGGATATTCACTTTTGGCAGGTATACAACATAAGTAATGTAAGCTTCTCACCATATTACCTTAGGATATGAATGTCAGTTACTATTACTGGTGATGTTGACTTTGATCCTTGGATTCAAGTGATGTATTAGGACTCTCCAATTAGAAAGAAAACCAGCAGGAGATGTATCCATAGCTATGCATGTGTTTGTGTTATTTATGTTTTTATTTATGTATTTATTATAAGGAATTGGCTCACCCAATTATGGTAGCTGGCAAGTTCAAATTTGCAGTGTGGGCCAGCAGGCTGGAGACTCGGGAGAGCCAGTGGTGCAGGTGAAATCTGAAGGAAGCGTGCTAGAGAATGCCCCCTGGCTGGGGAGGCTGGTCTTTTTATTCTACCCAGGCCTTCAACTGACTGTGAGGGCCACAGACGTTATGGAGAAGAGCCTGCTTAATTACAGGTCACCCATTTAAATGTTACTCTCATCCAAAACCACCCGCCAAGTTGACACATGAAGTAAATTGTATCACAAGTAATGTTGCTAACTTTCCCCCCTGTGATGCTATTTTTTCTTTTTGTAATTAAGTACATTTGTGAGGAGATAGTTTGAGCCTATGTAACTGTCCCAATCTTCAGCAAAATCTTACCTACAAATTTTAGCATCCATTAATGTCCCAACTGACATTTTATGTCAGTTTTTTTTTTTTTTTTGGTTTTTCAATTACAGTTGTCCCCTTTTCCCCTAATTTCTCTCCCCCACCCAACCCACCCCCTCTCCCGCAATCATATCCCTCCCCGTTGTCCATGTCCATGAGTCTTTTATACGGGTTCTTTGACTAATCCCTTCCCTTACTTATCCCCCTTCTCTCCCTCTCCCCTCCCCCCTATTTACTGCTATTCTGCTCTTTGTTCTATTTAGTTCCTTTGTTTGTGTTGTTCTTTAGTTTCCTGTATTAGGTGATATCATATGGTATTTTTCTTTCTTTGCCTGGCTTATTTCACTAAGCATAATTCTCTCTAGTTCCATCCATGTTGTTGCAAATGGCAGGAGTTCCTTCTTTCTTTCTGCTGCATAGTATTCCATTGTGTAAATGTACCACAGTTTTTTGATCCACTCATCTACAGATGGGCACTTAGGTTGTTTCCAGCACTTAGCTATTGTAAACAGTGCTGCAATGAACATAGGAGTTATGTCAGTTTTTTGAGGCATAATTTACATACAATAAAATTCACCATTTTTATTGTGGTAAAATACTGATAAATAAAACTTACCATTAGTGATAGCTAACATGTTCAAAATGTCGTGCAACCATCACTACTATCGAGTTCTAGGACATTTTCATTACCCCAAACGGAAACCCCATATCAATTAAAAAGTCACTTTTTATTCCCTGCTCCTCTCAGTTTCTGAAAACCACTAATATGCTTTCTGTCTCTATAGACTTCCCTATTCTGCATATTCCATATAAAACATGCAATATATGGCCTTTGTGTTTGGTTTCTTTCACTTAGCACACTGTTTTTAAGGTTCATCTATGTTGTAGTATATCTCAGTATTTTATTCACTTTTTCTGGCTGAATAATATTCTGTTGTATAGATACTGTATACCACTTTGTTTATCCATTCATCAGTTTATGAACATTGGGTTTTTCCCACCTTTTGGCTATTGTGAATAGTGCTACTATGAACCTTTGTGTACCAGTTTTCATTGAACATCTATTTTCAGTTCTTTTGGGTATGTATCCAGGAGTGGATTTGCTAGGTCATATGGTAATTATATGTCTAACTTACTGAGGTTTTCCATACCAGCTGAAAAAATTTTACATTCCTACCAACAACATATGTGTTCCCCTTTATTTTAAAAAATATTTTGCTAACACATCAAAACCTCAATTTATTGTGTTTCCTTTTATAAGTCATACTTTTGGTATCATTTTAAGAAGCCTTCACTAAGCCCTAGATCCCAAAGATTTTCTCTTATGTCAGCTTCTAAAAGTTTTATATTAAATTTTTTGATTCATTTGAAATAATTTTTATGTAAGTGGTGCGGTTTGGGTCAAGGTTTTGTTTTGTTTTGTTTTGTTTTGTTTTTTTCCCCTCTATGGATATTCAATTGCTCCAGCACCATTTGTTGAAAAGACTATCCTTCCTCCATTGAATTGCTTTTGCACCTTTGTCAAAAATCAGTTGGCTATACTTGTGCAGGGCTGTTTCTGGGTTCTCTATTCTGTTCCATTGGTCTGTGTGTCTGTCCTTCTGCCAATACCAAGCAGTCTTAATTACTGAGGACATGTAAGATATATGATGACATTAAGCTGTGTAGACTGATTCCTCCCACTTTATTCTTATTTTCAAAATTGTTTTAGTTATTCCAGTTCCTGTGCCTTCCCATATAAATTTAGAATAATCTTGTCTATAGCTACAAAAAACATTGCTGGGATATTGTACCAGGAATTGCATTAAAATTGTATATCAATTTGTGGAGAACTGACATACATCTTTACTATATTGAATCTTCTAACCCAATATGGTATATTTCTCCATTTGTTTAGATCTTTTTTATTATTCATTTTTGGTTTATGATAGTGGCTACAAGAAATTACATTTTTCTATGCAATCATCATGATAAGGGAACTTGACAGTCTTTGGGGAAGGGTCAGAGATAGCTTCTCTGAACAATGAGGAATGAAGGAGTAGGAATTAGCTAAGCAGAGGATGGAGAGGTTTCCAGCAGAGGGAAGTGTGCATGCAGAAGCTATGAGTTAGGAGAAAGTTTGGAGCCTTACATGGAATGAAGAAAAGTGTTGTGTAGTTACTGAATTATTCAGGACTCCAGAGTCTTGGAAAGGATTTTCAAATTTACTTGAAAACTAGTGGGAAGTCATTAGAGGCCTTTCAAGCTAGGAAATGATGTGATCACACAGGGTTTATTTCAATCTAATTAATTATATCTTTATTTTTAGAAATTGTGGTAAAGGATACATAACAAAATGTACCGCCTTAACCATTTTTAAGTGCACGATTCTGTGGCATTAAGTATAGTCACACTGTTGTCATGTAATTACTTTTTAGTATTACAAAATTAATGCATAGTTAGATATGAAGCCTTGATGGGTATTTAGTGGAAAGGAAAAAGTGACCCTTCTTTTCTTCCCTCTGTCCTGCTCCTGGAAGTAACCACTGTTGTCTATGTTCCTTGCACCATAAACTGGAGAAGTTATCCCATAGAAAGAAATACACAAGTGTCTAAGGGAACACAGTCAAGGACACAAACAAACCTGTTTTAGGAACAAGAAAGAAAAATAAAAGAGGGAAACAACCTGAATGTCTACCAAAAGGAGAACTACTGAATAAGTGATGGTGTGTCCATATCAGGGGACATCATGTTATAGCAAAGAGAATGAGTTCTACTTATGTGCATTGATGAAAGGAGAAAAGCAAACTGCAGAACGATGTGCCTCCATTTTTATAAAAATAAGTAATTATCAGAGTCCTCTAGAGATGATATCAAGGCAGTGCAAATCCCTGCTAGAAAGGAATTGAGGAGAAGGTGACTGAATCAACTTGGCAGTCCCTTTCTCCTTGCTTCTTTCCAAAACCCTAGGGCAGGTCAGTTACCTCCTCCCCTCCTGCTTCTACCTAAGAGCTTAAAAGGTTTAAACGTCTTGGTGGGTGGCAGCAAACAAATGGAAGTGATTAATAGTGGCTTTGTGTACTCTCTGCCCAGGGGCTCTTTCCTTCCACTGTCCTTGAACTCAATAGGATGTGAACTAGAGGGGGCATTCAGACCTTTCCCAACAGCCCTAACCAGACGGAATGCCTGATACCCTCAGGGGAATATGAGCTCCCAGGCCAAAATAACCAGACACCAAGAGGGGTCCAAGTGAAAGACAACAAACATATTTTTTCTAAGGTAGAAGTATTCAAAATATTCAAACAGAGAGATCAAGAATTTAGAATAGATTTTGATAACGATGTAAGGAGAGAAAAGATGTCAGTAATATTAAAAAATTATAAATACAGCCCTGGCTGGTGTGACTCAGTGGATTGAGCCTGTGACCAAGAGGTTGCCAGTTCGAATCCCAGTTAGGGCAGATGTCTGAGTTGGGGGTCAGGTCCCCAGTTAGTGTGCATATGAGAAGCAACTGATTGGTGTTTATCTTCCTCTCTCCCTCCCTTCACCTTGCTCTAAAAATAAATAAATAAAATCTTAAAAATAAACAACCTACAAATAACCAAGTGGAACTACTGATCAAAATATCTTATGGACAATCCAAATTAAGATAACAAAACAGCAGAAAAAAATCCCAAATCCCAGCACTGAAAAAAAATGTTTGAGGACAATATTCATTTAATATCAAAATCTGAACTATCACAGGCTATATATAGTCTGTAGTTATCCCATTCATTGTGAATATTGGTATGTTTTACAACAGAAGTACGAATGTGTCTGAGTTCAGGATACTGTTTCAGATCCCACGGGGTCTGTGGCATACAGCATTACATTAGAGTATTATTGTATTCTAACTTTCTAAAGTTGAAATATTCTAAATTTTGAAAAATACGTGACCCCAAGAATTTTCAGTAAGTGCTTGTGGACCTCTTAGATATGAAAACTACAATTAAAATGAAGAATGTGATAGATGGGATTAATAATAAGATGGAAATGACTGATATTCCACTGTCCTGAATGGAATGGCTTAATAACTAATGTTAGTTTCCCCCCGTTAATCTATACATTCAAAGTAACCCCAGTTAAAATCCTGTGGGGATTTTCCAAACTATAATAAACTTACTTCAGTATTGATACAGAGAAATAAAGTTTCAAAGTTAGCAAAGTCAGTATGTAAAAAGAAGAATAAGGAGTGGGGCTTACCCTATCAGATATGATACCGGTACAAGAACAAATAGACCAATTGAGAACCTGACCCTGTATTTAATATGATATGATATGATATAGCACAATATAAATGAAAACATAATATGCAATATATCTGGCACCACCATCACTAAAAAAGGATAGGTTGTTAAGTAAATAATGTTGGAAAAACTGGTTCACTTTATAGAGAAAGGTGAAAACTGCATTCCTATACAACAACACATACAGGATGAATTGTAGATGGATTAAATCTAAATAAGAAAAATAAAACTATATAATTAATAGAAAAACAATGAGTGAAGTAAGCCAGTCAGAGAAAGACAAGCACCATATGATTTCACTCATATATGGAATCTAATGAACAAAATAAACTAACAGGCAAAATAGAAACAGACTCATAGACAGCAGACTGACAGCTAACGAATGGGTCAGGGGTTGGGAGGCTGGGTGAAAAAGGTGATGGGATTAAGCAAAGAAAAACAAAACCTCACAGACACAGACAAGGGGTAGGGGAGGTAGGAGTGGGTAAAGGGGGGATAAATGGTGACAGAAGGAGATTTAACTTTCAGCTAGTGAACACACAATACAATATACAATGATGTACTATAAACTGTACATCTGAAGTCTATAAAACTTTATTAACAAATGTCGCTCCATTAAATTCAATTTTCAAAGAAAAGAAAAAGAATGTTGCAGAAAATCCCTGTCACCTACTTGTGGTGGGGAAAGACTCAAATACTTCAAAAGAACAAATCATTTTTGCAAAATATTGATGATTTTGTTTACATAAAAATTAAGTATGGCTTCTCCACAAGACACTTATTAATTACAAAGGGAAAAACAGCAACTTACAACACAGAAACCTGACAGACACCACCTTAACCAAGTAATCAAAGCTAACATCACCAGTAATGGGACAAATCGACATCACATGCCTCCTGATCAGAGGCACAGAGAAGGCACAGCCTCACTTCTGCCCTATTCCTGCCAAACATGCACAGCCAGAATCTAATTATGAGAACGCACCAGACTAACCCAAATTGAGGGAGATTCTACAAAATAAATGTCCTGTACCCTTCCAAAATGTTAAGGTCAGGGAAGATAAAGACCAAAGGAGTGTTCCAGATCAACTAAATACAATTTAGTGTGATCTTAGATTTTTAAAAAGTTTTTTTTTCTATAAAAGAAATGTGTGGTACAATTGACAAAAATTGGATAAATTCCATAGATTAGATAATAATACTATTTTGATGTTTATTTCTTGATTTTGGAAATTGTACTGTGGTTATATAAGGAAAGTCATTGTTTTTAAAAAGACAACAGCCCTGGTTGGTGTGGCTCAGTGGATTGTGTGTCGGCCTGGGAACCAAAAGGTCGCTGGTTTGATTCCCCGTCAGGACACATGCCTGGGTTGCAGGCCAGGTCCCCAGTGCAGGGCATGTGAGAGGTAACCAATCAATGTATCTCTTGCACATTGATGTTTCTCTCCCTCTCTTTCTCCCTCCCCTTTCCTCTCTCTAAAATTAAATAAATAAAATCTTAAAAAAGAAAAGACAACATATTGGGGTATTTAGAAATGAAGGAAGGTTATGTCTATAACTTACTCTCATGCAGTTTGGAGGAAAAACGCACACACACAAATACACACAGAGAATGGTAAAGCTAATGTGGCAAGATATTAACATTTAGAGAATCCAGCTGAAGGGAACAACAGAATTCTTTGTAATATTTTGCAATGTTTCTCTAAGTCTGAAATTATTTTAAAGTAAAATGTTATAAAAACTAAGAATTTCTGTTTAGTGAAGGACATTAGGGGAAAGTTAATAGCTCACACAATGAGAGAAGTTATTTCCATATGTACAAATTTACAGATTTACATGGTCACATGAATATAGATAAGGTTTGGAAAGATAACTGTAAATCTGGTAATAATGGTGTCTTTACAGAAGAGGCTACTAGAATTGAGAAGAAGGGCACTACGTTTATTTATTTGCATTCTTCAGCTTGTTACAACACTCATATATAACTTTTAAATATATATTTTAAAAACATTTATTTTTAAAATATTTTTTTTTGTTCAGATTTAATGTGTTTTATTGATTAAAATATTACATTTGTGCCAATTTCCCTTCCCTCTGTTCCCCTCCACCCGGTGGCCCCCCTCCCTCCAGTTGTCCCCCCCTTTTAGATTATGTCCATTAGTTGTGCATACAGTTCCTCCCAACCTCTCTCCGTCTATTCCATTCCCTCCTACCTTGATCCCCAATTCCTATATCATCTCCCTCCCTTTCCCCATTCCCCCTCCCTGTTGACCTCCCCCCAATATGCTTCCTGTACCCACAGTTCCTTTTCCACTCTCGTTGCCTATTTAGTTTGCCTTTGTTTCATCTCCCTAGCTTCTGTTTTTTTTTAAACCAGTCCCTTTAACATCTCATATAACAGTGGTTTGGATCTAATGAACTCTTTCAGTTTTATTTTGTCCTGGAAACACTTTCTCTGTCCTTCTATTCTGAATGACAATTTCTCTGGGTAGAGTATTCGTGGTTGTAGGTTTTGGATTTTCATTACTTTGAATATTTCTTGCCAGTCTCTTCTTGCCTGTAGGGTTTCCCTTGAGAAGTCAGCTGATAGTCTAATTGGGACCCCTTTGTACATAATTCTTTTCTTCTCTCTTGCTGCTTTTAAGATTCTCTCTTTATCTTTAACTTTTGACATTTTGATTATAATGTGTCTTGGAGTGGTTCTCCCTGGGTCCAGTCTCTTGGGAACTCTCCTTGCTTCCTGGACCTGCAAGTCTATTCCCTTCCCCAAGTCTGGGAAGTTCTCCTTTATTATATTTTCACTCAATTTTTCAAGTTCTAGTTCATCTTCCTCATTCTCTGGCAATATTTTTAAAATATTTTATTTGTTTTATTTTTAGAGAGAGGGGAAGGGAGGGAGAAAGAAAGGGAGGGAAACATCAATGTGTGGTTGCCTCTGACTCACCCTCAACCAGGGACCTGGCCTGCAACCCGGACATGTGCCCTAACTGGGAATCAAACCAGCAGTCTTTCAATTCATAGGCCAGCACTTAATCCACTGAGCCACACCAGCCAGGGCTACTTTTGTATTTTAAAAATATTTTTTTAATTTGAAACAATTTCAAGTGTACAGAAGAAGAAAGAACTCTCCCCACCTATGAACCACTTACAAGTAGCCAATTTATGTTCCAGCACCCCTGATTTAATGTTCATTTTCTTTTCTTTTTTTTAAATTCTCACCTGAGGATATGTTTATTGATTTTTAGAGAGGGGGGGAGAGGGAGAGAGAAAAAAACATTGATCAGTTGCTTCCTGTATGTGCCACCACCAGGAATCAAACCTGCAGCCCAGGTATGTTTCCTGACTGGGAATTAACCCTGCAGCCTTTTGGTGTATAGGATGATGTTCCAACTAACTGAGCCACCCAGCCAGGGAAAGAATACTTTTTATTTATATTTAATACTTTTTAAAAGAAGACATTATTTATTTTTACAGAGAGGGGTAGGGAGAGAGAAATAGAGGGAGAGAAACATCGATGTGAGAGAGAAACAAGGATCAGCTGTCTTTTGCATGTGCCCTGACTGAGACCTTTGCTTTGCCGGATGATGCTCACCCAACTGAGCCATACTGTTCAGGGCAAGAATACTTTAAGTTTTTGAAAGTTTAAGAGCACTTTTAGGGCAATGAAACTACTCTATATGACACAATAATGGTGGATACATGTCATTATACATTTGTCCAAACCCACAGAATGTACTACAGCAAGAGTGAACCCTAATGTAAACTATGGACTTCGGGTGATGATGTGTCAACCTAGGTTTATCAGTTGAAACAAATCTACCACTCTGGCGGGGGATGTTGACAATCAGGGAGGTTATGCAGGGGGCATATAAGAAGTCTATGTACCTTTCCCTCAGTTTTGCTGTGAACCTAAAACTGCTCTATAAAAGCATAAAGTCACCCTGGCTGGTGTGGCTCAATGGATTGATCACTGGCCTGCAAACCAGGGGGCTGCTGGTTTGATTTCCAGCCAGTGTACATACCTGGGTTGCAGGTCAGGCCCCTGGTTGTGTGTATGTGAGAGGCAACCACACATTGATGTTTCTCTTCCTCTCTTTCTCCCTCCCTTCCCCTCTAAAAATAACTAACTAAACATTTAAAAAATGTTTTTAAAGTATATTTTATTGATTATATTGTTACAATAGTTCCAATTTTTTCCCCTTTGCTCCCCTCTGCCCAGCACCACCCTTCCCCCAGCACCCTCCCCCCAAGTCCATGCCCATGGGTCGTACATACGTGGGTTGCAGGTCAGGTCCCTGGTTGTGTGTGTGTGAGAGGCAACCACACATTGATGTTTCTCTTCCTCTCTTTCTCCTCCCTTCCCCTCTCTCTAAAAATAACTAAACACTTAAAAAACATTTTTTAAAGCATAAAGTCTACTTTTAAAAAGAATTTTACTTCTTGCAAGAAAATTACATCTCTGTGATGTGTTGATTTATGTAGTATAATCATGATTACTAAAAAATGGCTGTATGCATAATGACATTTTACACTATATAATTCTATAAGAAAATCTTTTATAAACTGCAAAGAAAATGAGAGGAAACCAAAAACTGAAGTTTGTCCAGTCATAATTAATAAAGCTATCACAAAACCACAACCAAACATATGCTTCCTGATGAGAGTATGTAACACTAATACACTCATTATGCTGGTGCAGGGATGGGGGCGGTGGCGAATGGTAGAGACGAAGGCAGGATTCACAGGGCAGGCAGAGTAACTAACCTGAACTGTTTAGGATAATTGTTGAAGCTGCACAACGTGTACATAGGAATTCATTATTCTGTTTTTCGACTCTTGTACACGTCTGCAATTTTCCATAATAGTTTAAAATTTGTGCTGAAAAAGAAGAGAGAATATACAGCATCTATTTTTTGTGTGAGTTCAAGATTAAGGCTTGCCATAGCAACAGAAATGCACAACTAATATTTTTTAGATTTTATTTACTTTTTTAGAGAGAGGGAAAGGGAGGGAGAAAGAGAGGAAGAGAAACATTAATGTGTGAGAGATACATGGTTGCTTCTCGCATGCCCCCAACTGGGGACCTCGCCCCCAATCCAGATATGTGCTCTGACAGGGAACCAAACCAGCAGCCTTTCAGTTTGCAGGCCAGCGCTCAGTCCACTGAGCCACACCAACCAGGGCCACAATTAATATCTGGACCTGCAACCTTGGTGACAGGAATGTCCAAACAGTGCTCCGCTATATTTTTGTTCCCAAATGAGTTGCACCAGGTGTTCCAAACAAAAGAATCACACATACCATCAAAGCATACAAAGACTCCTATGGACTTGCCAGTGAACTGAAGCTATGGAGATGAAGATTCCTTTCCACAAACCTTTCTGGGTATCCCTATTATGTACCTGGGTCCATGGTGGCCCCATGAGGGATTCTGGGATGAATCCCTTGTCCTGCAACTTGGATGCAACAGATGCTCATTTCAAGGCAGAATAGCCATGAGAACCCAGAAGGAGAAAAAGGAGATTATTTTTGGAGGAAGGATTTTTTTTTAAACAAAGTCAGTGAGTTACCTTGAGACAGACTATGCCGCTTCCCTTCTTCCTTTAGCAGGAATTGCCTGAATTTCTGTTTACTTTTCTGACACTGTCTACCTTGATTTGTAGCCTTTCTACAAGTTCAACTGTCCTTTGAGTTGTGGGTTTGAGTTTTCTATGCAGTTCAATGCATTTTGCTGCATGAAATTTGTCTGTATTTTTAGTCTCAGAAGCATAAAATCTCCAATGCTCAACAGGCATTTGGGAATACGATGCTGAGAGAGAGATATAGACAAAGATGATGGACAGATGATGGATAGTTGATGTCAAAATTCCTAGCATGACAACTTATCTAAATAAGATTTCTAAGATACTGTAGAAAAATAAAGCTACTGTATATGAGGGGAAAAGTTCAAGAAAGTTTTTTAAATGTGTGAATGAGGATACTGAGTGCAGAGAACTGTGTCAGTTCATTAATGAATAACTGCAGCCTTGATACATCCGTTCAGATGCTGTAAAATTGCCTCGATTTCTTTTTCTCTTCTAAGTCTTAACATGTACACAAAAGAAAGTTCAGTCAAAATCAGTATGAATTACATTCTGATAATATAGTGGCCATTGTTTATTTTATATCTGTTGTATGAAAAGTTCTGTATCAGGTGCTTTATACATGTTATCTCATTTAATTATTATAGTTCTTTGGTGTAAATATTCCAATTCCTATATTACTAATTGAAAACTTGGATAATGTGCATGCAGATGTTTCACTGTAGCATTTATTCATAATAGTGAAAATTTAGAAGCAACCCAAATGGACAAAAATAGGTATAAGGTTAAATAAGCCATGGTACATCTGCTCATAAAAATTTTTCATAATGAAAACCATAACAGCAATTATAAAAAAGAAAATGAGTTTTTGAAATAAAGATGTTAATTTTATTTTATTTTTTAAAGATTTTACTTATTTATTTTTAGAGAGAGGGGAAGGAAGGGAGAAAGAGAGGGAGAGAAGCATCAATGTGTGACAGATACATTGATTGCTTCTCGCAGGCCCCCAACTGGGGACCTTGCCTGCAACCCAGGCATGTGCCCTGACTGGCAACCTTTTGGTTCACAAGCTGGTACTCAATTCACTGAGCCACATCAGTCAGGGCAAGATAATGTTAAGTTTAAAGAAATACAAAATAGCAAGGGTACTGCAGCTGTAAAATGCAATTATACATACTACGTTCATGAATAAAGATACACACAGAGATAGTTGATATGGATATATATCCATGTATATATATATATATATATATACATGGATATATATATACACACACACATACACAGTTTGCACAAGCCTAAACATTAAAACTACAATACCTATTGTAGTGACTTTAAAATAAGTCCACAGATTCCTTAATACTCTCCCTTGAAAAAGTGGAGCCCAACTGCCCTGCCCTTGAGCACGGTCTGTTCTGAGTGAATTGCTTCTAACAGAATGTGATGGAAGTAATGGTGGGGGATTTATGAGAATATCACAAAAGGCATGTGGCTGTCATTCCAGGTTGACTTGCTCTGAGAAAGCCAGGCACCGTGCTGTGAGAAAACTCAAGCAGCTCTGGGAGACATCCACATGGTGAGGAACTGAGGCCTCCTGCCAGCAACCTGCTGATGTGTAAGTGGAGGTGCATCCTACAGCCTCAGTGAAGCCCTCAGAACTTCACAAATGAATGGAGCGATGTTGCTTAAATGAGTATGTTTAGCCTAGCCTAAACCATGAGACAGAAGCGTAGATAGGATAAACATATTTAGCAATATATTGTTATTTTTCATATGTTCATTATGTTTTTTGTCAACCTTGAGACACTTTATCAGGTCTAAAGTGGCTCTAAACTTAAAGCAATAGCTCCAAAAGTGCAGCAATCATACTAGTAAAAAAAAAAAAAAAAAAAAGTCTGAAAATACAGGGAAAGTTCTTAAGTTGTGTATTAAAGCCCTTTCTAAGTGTTCTGCAAGTTTACAGCAGTTGGGCATTTTTTTTCATCCCTATGATCAGGTCAGCCAAGTGATCACCTCTGGCTCAAAACTCCTGCTTCCTTATTTTATCTGCTGCACGCTGCATTGATCCAGTCCCTTCCTTGATTTCAAAAAGAGAAAATAAAAGCAACAACATAAGTCACTAATATGTGACTTTATTAAAGGGTTGCGATAACTGAGAGGGCTTTGCATCTCAGAAATGCAAATAACTTCAAATCAGTGAAGAGACTGTCATTATTCTTAAGTGTCCTTTAGACACCCCACCTTTGGGAAACTGGCAGCGGTCTCTCACCTCATTCACCGAGGTGTTCCAAATTGAGGTCACATGCACCTCTTCTCTTGCCTTCTCTCTGCAATGAGATCGTAACTCCAGTCTTCCCACCACATTTGGGAAAGCCAGACAACCCCAAACCGTTCCCCCTCCCACAATGTGGAGAACATTAGGGCTTTTCATTTAACAGAACTCACCTTCCTTAGGAGGCATTCCTCCCTTCCCTGTGGATTCTCTTAAATCTTTTCAATAACCTTATGCAAATTAGCATCCCTCCTTATCCAGAGGGAAATTGTACTTTAAGAGGTTACAGAACTTGGTCCAGTGAACTGAGCTATTAAGTGGTGGGGCCAGGCAGGGCAGCCAGCCCTGTCCGGGTCCAGGGTTCAGGCTTTGGCCACCTTTTCCCTAGTAGGCCACCATCAGGGGAGAGAGACCCTCATGGGATTGCTTCGTGAACATGGAATCAAAACTAGGTTGGTGCTGTCATTAGAACTTTGTTGGCACCAGATTGAATGCCTGCTTGATTCATTCATTTCTACAGGAGTCTCCTATTAGGCACTCTGGCTACCCTTCTGTGCAGTGCTGGGATGGGCACTGTGGGTAGATATGACTCTCCTTTAGGCAATTTGGATCAGACAGACTTTAAAAAGTAGGAGGTGTGGGTACCTGTCATTTTGGCTGAGGCACCGTGGCTAAATAAGTTGGTTTTCAGCCACAGAGAATCATCTCTCTCTAAAAATTAATAAAACAATGATGGTCGCAACAAATACTAATTGAAATGGTTAACATTTATGGAACCATTAGGAACCATAGTGAGTTTTGCTGGTATTATCTTATTATTCACCATAACCCTACAATGTAAGGATCATTCTCATTTTACAGATCAGGAAACTGAGGCACTAAGGCTTAATTTGACAAGTCACACAACTATTATCTAATACAATCCAGACTCACAGGTATTTCTTTCTGACTCGAGCTGGCTCCCTAATTTACAGGTAAAAACAAGTTAAATCAGATTCACAGTCACTCCCCCTCATTCCAGGTTCAAAACACTTCCCTGAAATGACAGAAGGTAACATGACCCTAAGCATACTCATGGGCATGTGTGACATGAGAATGTTACCCACTGTATGAATCAATGTGGAACAAAGTTGGGAACAGTGGCCTGGAGAGGTGTGAGAAGGCTGGGGACCCAGATACCTCGGTTCTTGCCCCATCTCTGCATGCACAGAGGTATCTGAATCTAAGCAAGACACTTATCCTTCTGCCTCAAGCTCCAGTTCTGCAAAATGAAAGGAACTCATCAGGAGTATCTTAATAACAGGCTATGGGGAAGACAAGACTGAAAGAAAACATTTGTGAAAACAGTCCTCAGTGTCAGAAATGCTATGGCATGGGCTGACAAATATTTATTCTAATTTCGGGTTTCAAAGGCCTCTCTGTATATGCAGGAAAGCAGAAATCACTTCCAAACCACCCATTTATTTAATATAAAGAAAACAGAACCCTAGAATTACCAACAGGACATGACCTGTATGTATTATTAGAACGGGCTTAAATTGCATGGTGATTTCTCCCTTACCCTATGCAACTCAGCAGGTGCCAGGCAGTCTCATGCTGCGCACCTGCACGTATGCTTTCTGATGCCTGGCTCAGCAGATGAGGGCTGTGGGTGGCCCTCCTGGGGCAATCATCTTGATGACAGCTGGAGTGTTTGTGTGCACATGTGCGAGTCTGTGTGTCTCCAGAGGAGGCCCCAGGCTGCTGCCACTCCATCCATGAAATGACACCTTTTGGATCCACAGCTCTTTACAGTTTATACAAAATTTTATTCAGCTCACACAGGGCTCATTTAATCCTTCCAACTACCCAAAGAATCGAATAAGTTGTGTTGTGCTCATCTTATGGATAATTTACTCAGGAGAGGCTGACTTGCCCAAGATGCCATTAATGGTAGAGCTGGGCTAATCCCTGGGCATGACTCTTCCACTATACCACCTGTTTTTAGTCATTAAGGTAACAAATAGCTTCACACAACACCCAGTGTGTCAGCCAATGCCAGGTACTCCTAGTCATCAGCTTGCTCCCCTGAGAGAAAAGCTTGTTCAAATCCCCTACCTCCCACCTCTGCCCCATGCAATGATGAGTTTTAAGTGACTGAGCAGGTCACACTAGCAGCTGAGCAGTAGATAGTACAGCATGACAGTAAGAGCTGCGCTCCAGAGCCAGACTGGCCTGGGTCTCAGTCCTGCTGCCTCCTATGTCAACTTCCTGTTTTTTCATCTATGAGAATAGGGTTGCGAAAATTGACAAGAAAGTGCGCCAATAAAGAACTTACAACACTGCTTATTACACAGTAAGAGCCCAATAAATATTTACTGTCATTATTTCCTTAATATTGTCTTGAAAGGGAACAAGATCTAAAAACAAAGAAGGTCCAGAAAAAAAGTCCTTCCCTGTTTAGGCAGAGCAGACAACCCCTTGCTGAGTCCTGCTCCCCACCCCACCCCCACCCCCAGCTGCGCATTGCTGAGCCATGCCCTTGGGACTAAATTTTGGTTAAGGCCTTTTGGCTGGTTTCTTAGGTTTTGCTCTCTCCAATATCATTCTCTACTTTTCCTCAAATAACTTCCCCAAAAGACTCATTTCTCAAGCATTCTTACTGAGCACCTACTTATATGGTAGACATTCTGGCAGATGCTGTGATGAGCTACCCAGACCTCCTCTCAGGAATGAAGGACTTGCTGCCCTGGCAAAGTCCTCAGCTGTTAAGCTCCTTTGGGGAAATTGCCTCCACTGAAAACGTCCTCTCAACTTCGCATCCTCCAGTAGCAGCCAGCATTCAAACTGATCAACTCAGCAGAATAAAGGTCTGCCTGAGCCATGGTATCAACTCTGCAAGGCTACTTAGCTCCAGAATGTGGGGCTGACTGAGGCCTTCAGTACTGCTAAACTTCTCCCTCTGCTCAGTCCTGGTGTTGGTCCCAGGAGCAGCCCCAATAAACACCTTGGATGCTGATCTCTTCATCTGTGGCAGGTACAGAAGGCACAAAGATGAGTAAGCCATGGTCTGGCTTTCTAGGCTATCAAGGTAAAGTGAATCTACAACTTTAATAATGGCAAGCAGCTTATAATGGGGGAAGCACAAAGTACAATGAAGCCCACTTGGAGGGAGGTGGGGTTGAGGGAAGTCCATCTTTCCTGGTTCAGGGACCCCTAGAGGCCCTTCAGCCAGGCTATGAATCCAGCCTACTAGGCTGCTTTGATTTCTACAGGTTCCAACATCCAGTCTCCATGTTCAGGCTGGCACAGAGCTGTGAACTACTGATGCTGGCCAGGGTGTTTTTGGTTTGCATCTGTTGGGGGGCCAAACCCAGGTCTAGGGAGTGGCATTTACTAGAATGTTACATTCTAAAATGACAAACTAGGCTGGGGCATGGTCAGCAAGGGTAAATGGTATCTCCCCTACTCCAAGCTAAGTTTTGCCTGGAAGCCAGTAAGAACTTGCAAAATGTTGTCTCTGTCCAACAAGTCTCTAGACAGTAATTACATACTGAAATACACCATTCTGACTGGCATTTTTGAGGGCTTTGTAGACTGGTGCAGAGGGACCCATGATGCCTCTGCACTGTCTCCCACTGGGGACCAGCCAGACTGCCTGAGAAGGCCAGCAGGTCAGGGAGGCCAGGAATTCAATGAAGATCCTGCAGACTGAGGACTTTCAACCTCGCTGGCCCCTTGGCTTTAAGGTTTGATGACAGCATGGCAGCTCCAGTGTCAGCAGCTGTGGGAGGACCAGCTTCCCAACCGTTGGGGTTAGATAGGCCCTCCACAGCATGAAAGCGGTAGCTGCTGGGATGGGCAGTCTGTAGAGATCAAAGGTGATTTTCCATCCTTGTGTGTCAGACTCCTCTCCTCTCTGCCCTTTGCTTTCTGGAATGGAGCTGACATTGTCTATCTGTTCTCTCAAGACAATTTTCTGCCAACTTCCTTCCCCTAAGCTCCAATAGTTCACCTTACACTTATTATATAGTCTTTCTCAGCCGCTACAATTCATTTCACCCCAGTTTTCTGAAGGCCTGCAGTATAGGCCCGTCTTGTCACGTATATAGGCTCTTCCCATATTGTTCATGGAATCATGAAATTGGAAGCCAATCTGGAGAGCCCTTCTCTAGAGCCTAGCAGGGCTGAACAGTCTGAGGTTGGGAACTTACTCTCAGAAGGTAACCTGAGCTATTCAAAGTTTTCCTTCCTTTGAGCCTAAATTTATCTACCGCTGGAGTCACTCAGAGATTTATTTTTGACACCGCACTCCTTCAAATCATAGGCCAATCACACAAGAATCACTTTGTGAGTGCTTTGTATTATGTGCTTATCAGGTAATCCTCAACATAATCCTATAAAGAACCCAAGCAAGAGGTGTTCAAAAACGTTAAACAATTTCTTACTCTGGTGACCCCTTCTATAACCAGTAATGGCACTGGGACCTACCTCCGAAAGCAGTAGATTCTGTGCCATAGAACCCTTCAACTGCATTCCCATCAACTCTTAAGTAGAGTCAGGAGAACTTATATCTGGATGCACAAGCTTGTGAGGGGTGAAGGGGCTAAGAACTTGGCAAACAGGTAGACACAGATCACACACCAGACGGCCCCCAGCAGGTCTGAGGTTGGTAGAAAGTGGAGGGGGCCCTTGAGAAGGCTCTGAGGAGTGTGAAAATGCAGAGAGCCACAGACACAGCTGGAAGAACATCTCCTCTGAACTTCTGAAAGGGAGTGAGGGAGGCTGCGGAGGCAGGCCGATCAGTGGCTCTTCTGCTGGTTTCATCCATCCACCACTCTTGTTCTGTGGCAGATCAACAGAGCCCTCCCACCTTCATTTTCCTTTACTCCAAAATAGGTATCTCTCTCCCAACTACCTATACCATAATAATCTCAGCAGCTGAGTTGAAACTCCTTGGTTGTGCTTTGTGAATATAATTCTCCACAAAGTTAGCAAGTTCCTTCTGTTGACTTTGGTTTCTCCACTATTATCGAGAGCAAAACAATGTCTCTATGTTAGCGTCTTCTGCATAGCAATTTCATACAGCAGCTGAGCCCTCAAGAAACAATATTTATAAATCATATTATCTGTTAAATATCACCCCTTAAAGAATGCTTAATTTGAAAACAAAGTGCTCTATTTCTTCCCGTTAGATCACATTTTCAATTCCCTACTTTCTAGGCCCCTCCTACAGGGCTGGAGGAAAAATAAAGGAAATGAAACCACCCACGCAAAATAAGGACAAAGACAATTTCTCTTCAGACCCTTCTGAAGGTCCAGGTCAGAGATGCAGAGTGAGCCTGGGCCAGAGACCACGGGAGAAAGCAGTTGACAAACCATGTCTAAAGCCGCAGGATTAGAGAATCAGTTCACTCTCCCAAGCAGTGAGGCTGAGAACAGAATCCAAGAGACCTTCAGCTGAGACTGAGCCCAGACTATAGGGACCAGCACCACAGGAATGTAACACACTGCCCTTCATTCCAACAACACAGACCGCTGTGAGGTCAGGCAGGTGACCTCTCAGCTCCAGAGGCTTACTGATGTCTCTTTCCAAGGACAAGGCTGGTGATGCCATAACTTCCTCCCTGTGATTGATACAAGGGTCATAGGAAAATGCTAAATCACAGTCTACATGCCTTAACACACTGTAGCCCAACCAGGGGACAGCATAGATGAGGCAAGGAAGATTTAATTTACACAGCAGCCACTTGGGGCCCAGTCAGAGCTGAGGCAATGGAGAATCTATAATCCCAGAGGGCATCCCTCACCCCTTCCACTTAGAAGACCAGTCCTCACAGACCCTTAGATGGAGCTCCTTGGATTGTGCAGAGGAAGGTCCAGTCAAAAGGAGAGATTTGGGGATAAGGCTGTCCCCCAAGTCAGGGGAGGTCCATGGCCTGGAGATGGTTGCCTACATGGTGGCCCAGGGGTCTGAGAGACCAGTCCATGTCCTGGGCATAGTCCTCAGCCTATTGGGCCTAGAGGAAGCCCTCACGGCGGAACTGTTCCTGGAGAAGGGCACGGTATTGGTCAAAGCCCCCCTCGACCCGGGTGACACCACCTCCTTCGCACACCCATAACTCCCGGCACACCAGCCTGATAAAGCGCTCATCGTGGGACACCAGAATCACGCCACCCTGAAAGACAGGAGAACAGAGGCATTCGGTGAGGAGGGCCTACGAAGTACTGTGGCCTAGGGAGGGGTGGGCAGGATGAAGACACACTGACCCTGAAATTGTTGAGCGCACGGCCCAGAGCCTCAATCGTCTCCATATCCAGGTGGTTTGTGGGTTCATCCAGAATGTAGAAGTTGGGGCTGGAAGGCAGAACCCAGGAAGGCAGGTGGTTATGGGGGGAAGAGGGTGGGAGAAGCATGAACTCTCTGATACAAAGACCAGAGAATCATTTCCTGCTAGGCAAGAGGAGGACAGGGGAGGGCAAGAACTTTAGAAATAGAAAATGAGGCCTCACCAGGGCATGGTCATCTGAGCAAAGGCTACCCGGCTCTTCTGGCCCCCAGACAAGCTCGCAACAGGGCGCACAGCCAGTTCTCCAGAGATGCCATACCGGCCCAGCTGGTGACGATACTCCTCCTCAGGCCGTCCTGGAATAGGCCCCATCCCATCATGGCCCAGCTCCCTCCCTTCACCCTCCCTCCAGTTCCACCTCCAAATGTCCATGTCCTTATACCTACACTTGGGTGGGCTGCTCAGCACCTCCCCAAGGTAGGCCTAACTGTAGGCAGCAGCCCTGGCCCTCTTTCCTCAACTCCAATCCCTAACACACCAGGAAACTTGCGTGACAGCAGTTCCACAGCACTGACATTCAGGTCCAGCTGTTCCACATGGTGCTGGCTAAAATAGCCAATCTTCAGATTCCTGCAGGGAGAAAGAAATAAAGGTGGAAGAGGGGATAAAAGCTAATGACCATAAAGAATGTAGCTACAGGCATGTAATTAAGACAGTGGAGGTATGGGCCCTACCTATGAGCATGTCTGATGCCCTGAACAGGTGTTAAGTCCCCCATAAGCAGCTTCAGCATGGTAGACTTCCCAGCCCCATTCTCCCCAACCTGTAAGAACATGAAAACTTTAAAAGAGTGTACATGCATGGGACACAGAAGAGAAGGAAATGAGAATTGGACTCGGGCAGTCCCCAATGACTCTTTCAACAACCAAAATATTTTTAAGAAACTAAAAGCCCTGGCTGGTGTGGCTCAGTGGATTGAACGTTGGCTTACAAACCAAAAGGTCGCTAGTTCACTTCTCTGTCAAGACACATGCTTGGGTTGCAAGCCAGGTGCCCCGTTGGGGCATGCAAGAGACAACTGATTGATGTTTTTCTCACACATGGATGTTTCTCTAAAAATTAATAAATATAATCTTAAAAAAAATAAACTAAAAGAGAAAAAGTAGTAAAGATGTTAAGAGAACCTAACACCTGAGCTCCTACTAAGTACTGGGAATTTAATTCTAATAACCAAGTGAGGTAGATGCTACCGCCATTTTAAATATGAGAAGCCTGTTTAGTAATAAAGCTAAGAAATGGCAGAGTCAGGATCTGAAGTCTGACCCTGAAGCCTGTGCTCTCTCCTCTATGTTCCATGGTTAAAGAAAACTGAGAGCTGGGACTAATAAGATAAAATATTGCTTCAAGTATTCATAAAGTACCACATGCCAGGCTTTCACCTCTGCAGGGCAGCCCTGTGAGGCTGGAGGGCGGGGACAGTATGAGCATAGCAAAATCCTTGGCTCAGGCCCTGGCTCTTGTTCCAGTGGGCCTCTTTCCTCCAGAGCCCAAGGACCTGGGCCAATCCACAGCATATACTACGGCAGGAGTATCAGCTCATGGAACAGAGAAAAAATAACCATACCACACAGATGCGGGACTCAAGATCAGCAGAGACGGAGAGACGGCTGAAGATGATATGCTTAGGATCATAGTAGAAATCCACCTCATCTAGTTGCAGAATTGGCGGTGAGAACTTTTCAAACCCATCGGGGAACCTGTGAGAGAGGAGGTGGGGTGAAGAGCACTGGGGTGGCCAGAAACAAGAGCTTCCCGCCAGCCCCTCTGTCCCGGTACTCACTTCATCACTACTTCCAGCTCCTTGTCCACGGGTTTCAGTTCTGGCCTGAGGAGAGAGGGGGCACTCTAATGACTTTTATTTGTTCTGTCACAAGTAACATATGTTCAGAGAAAACTGAGAAAAAGCTTGTACTCCCACAACCCAAATAACATTCTTATTTTCAAGTACAGTCATGCACTACATAACGACATTTCTGTCAATAACAGACTGAGTATAGCAGGGTGGTCCCATAAGGTTATTATAATGGAGCTGGAAATTCTATCGCCTAGTGATATCATTGCCAGGTCATAACATCAGAATGCATTACTCATGTGTTTGTGGTGATGCTGGTGTAAATAAACCTACTGCGCAGCCAGTCATATAAGGTACAGCACATCTAATTATATATTGCACATAACATTTGATGATGATAATAAATGACTATGTTTCTGGTTTATCTTTATATTAGACTTTTTACCATTATTTGAGAATATGCTCTTTCTACTTATAAAAAAGTTTGCTGTAAAACAGTATGCTGTTAACGCCAGCAGCAGCTTCCTACGTCTTGTGTTTACCACATCTCTTGACTGCATTATTTTCTCTTGTGCTTAATTTCATGTTGTTTCTAAGTTAAGTGTAGCCTAAGTATACAGTGTTTATAGAACCTACAGTCATGTACAGTGATGTCCTAGACCTTCACAGTCACTCACCACTCATTCCCTGACCCAACCAGAGCAACTTCCATTCATGGTGAGTGTGCTATACAGGTGTATCATTTTTTTATCTTCTATACTGTATTTTTACTGGACCTTTCTATGTTTAGATAGGTTGAGATACACAAATACTTGCCATTATGTTACAACCGTCTGCAGTATTCAGCACAGTAACATGCTGTACAGACTTGTAGGCTGGGAGCAATGGGCTATACCATACTGCCTAGGCGTCTAGTAGACTTCCATCTAGGTTTGTGTAAGTGCACCCTGTGATGTTCACACAATGACAAAATTGCCCAGTAATGTATTTCTCAGAACGTATCTGTGGTTAAGCAGCACATGACTATATGTTCTTCTAGTTCACTATATGCCAAGAAAATAGAATTATCCTTTTTGCAGTTTTGTCCTTTTCCATAACACAACGTGATGTATGTTTCAATGTCACAAAAGCCTAAACCTTATGATTTTAGACTTTCCTACCACCAACACTTCTGGAAAGGTTACTTCAGGATTAAACCTTCACTGTTCACCATCCTTAGTCATTAAGGAATGCAAATCAAAACCACGATGAGATAACATGTCACACCCACTAGGATGGCTAAAATTAAAAAGACAAATAATAAATGTGGACATGGGTATGGAGAAATTAGAACCCTCATACAGTATTGCAGGCATGTAAAATGGTGCAGCTGCTTTAGAAAAGTTTGGCAGTTTCTCAAAAAGTTAAACATAGAATTGCCACATTACCGAGCGATTCCACTCCTAAGTATGTACTCAACAGAGTCAGAAACATATTCACACAACTTGTACATAAATATCCATAGCAGTATTATTATACATAAGGGTCAAAAAATGAAAATCTAAATGTCCAGCAACTGATGAATCAATAAACATATTATCTGGCTATAAATAGGAATAAAGACTTCTGGTCAAGACGGCAGCATAGGCAGACATGGTTCACCTCTTCACACAATCACATCAAAATTACAACTAAAATACAGAACAACTATCACTCAGAACCATCAGAAATAGAGTTAAATGGAAGTCTGACAACTACAGAATTAAAGAAACCACATCCATCCTGACAGGTAGGAGGGGCGCAGATGCACAATAGGCTGGTCCCTCACCCACGTGTGGGAGATAAAAATCCTGGAGGGATATCTCGGGAGCAAGGAGTCCCAGCCCCACACCAGGCCCCCCAGCCCAGGGTTCCAGTGCCAGGAAGATAAGTCCCCACAACTTCTGGCTGCAAAAACCAGTGGGGATTGATTCGGTGGAAGAAACTGCTGGAGCCCCAAGCAGTTCCTCTTAAAGAACCCACACACAGACTCACCTACTCAGACTCACTCCCTCTGAGCTCCAGCACCTGGGTAGCAGCTTGAAAGGTACCAGAGGTATGCAGGGAGGAACTGAAGTATCTGGCATCAAGGCGAGCAGAGGCCGTTGTCCCTTTTCTAAACCCTCCCCCACAGAGCTGGCAAGCTAGTGTCATATTTGAGATTCCATCAACCTCACTAACACTGTTTGACCCTGCTGGAGACCCCAAAAGACCCTGCCCCACCCAAGCTGCTTTTCCATATAAATGGCTGGTCTTGGTTCAAGCTGCACAATTTCCTAAATCCTCTCAAACAAGCAACAGCTGGCCTTAGTGAGCACCACCTAGCCTAAATTCACAACCAATCAGAACAAAAAAAAAAAAAAAGAATCCAAAAAAACAAGGATAGTATAAGCAGCCTCTGGGACAACTTCAAGAAGTCCAACACTTGCATCAAGTGCGCGCCAGAAGGAGAAGAAAAAGAGCAAGAAACTGGAAATCTACTTGAAAAAATAATGAAAGAAAACTTCCCTAATTTGGTGAGGGAAATAGACATATAAGTCCAGGAAACACGGAGAGTGCCAAACAAGCTAGAACCAAAGAGGACCACACCAAGACACATCATAATTAAAATGCCAAAGGTTAAAGATAAAGAGAGAATCTTAAAAGAAGCAAGAGAAAAAAAGTTACCTGCAGGGGAGTTCCCATAAACCTGTTGGCTGATTTCTCAAAAGAAACTTTACAGGCAAAAAGAGATTGGCAAGAAATATTCAAAGTCATCAAAAGCAGGGATTGTTCTACCCAGCAAACCTATTATTTATTTATTTTACTTTTTAAAGATTTTTATTTTATTTTATTCATTTTTAGAGAAGGGGAGAAGGGAGGGAGAAAGAGGAGAGAAACATCACTATATGGTTGCCTCTCACACACCCCCAACTGGGGACCTGGCCAGCAACCTAAGCATGTGCCCTGACTGGGAATCAAAACTGGTGACCCTTTGGTCCACAGGCCAGCGCTCAATCCACTGAGCCACACAAGCCAGGGCAAAGCTATTATTTGGCAGACAAAGAGCTTCCCAGACAAGGAAAAACTGAAGGACTTCATAATCACCAAACCATTATTATATGCAATGTTAAAGCGACTTATTTAAGAAAAAGATCAAAACTATGAACACTAAAATGGCAATAAATACACAGCTATCAACAATTGAATCTAAAAAACAAAAACAAACTAAGCAAACAAGAAGAGAGACAGAATCATGCATACAGGTGGTGGCCCGATGGAATGGGGTTATAGGAGAATGGGTGAAGAGATGAGGAGATTAAGAAGTACAAACAGGTAGTTAAAGAATAGCCATGGGGATGTACAGTACAGTATAAGAAATGGAGTAGCCAAAGAACTTATATGCATGACCCATGGATATGAACAATGGTGGGGGCACTGCCTGGGGTGGAGGGGATGTTGGGTGGAGGGGGGCAAAGGGGAAAAAAAATCAGGAAAACTGTAATAGCATAATCAATCAAATATAATTTTAAAAAAATAAAGTGCGAGATTTCAAATACTCATAAAAAAATAATAAAATAAAAAGGAATGAAGTACTGATATGTGCTATCACATAGATTACCCTCAAAAACATGCTAAGCAAGAGAAGCCAGACACAAAGATCACATTGTATAATTCCATATATATTAAATGTTCAGTATAAGCAAATATGTACAAACAGAAAATAGATCAGGGGTTGCCTAGGCCTGGGGGGCAATAATAACTCTGAGAGAAGTATAAAACAGTCTACTTTCCCGTAGGAAAGGAAGTTAAAATTAGTTTCTAGAAAAGGAAAGGCCTAGATGGGAGGGCAAGAAGTAGCCTGCAAAATAAGGCAAGAAATTAAGAGAACAGGAGTCAGGCCCCAGTCGAGGACAATGTACTCACAGCTTCTCCAGCATCTTGAGTTTACTCTGTACTTGAGAGGCTCTGTTGGCATTGTAGCGAAACCGGTCAATGAAAACCTGAGGATCGATGAATGCAGGCATTGCTCAGGCTCCCTCACTCCCTCCAACTCTAATACCCATGGGATGGGGCCCTTAGCCCTGCCTGGTTCCACACCTGGATATGCTGGCGATACTGCTGCTGTGCCTCATATTCACGCTGTTGGTTGAGTAGCCGCTCCTGTTTGCTCTTGATAAAGGTCTCAAAGTCTCCCCGGTAACCATCTAGCCGCTGGCTGTGCAGGTGGATGATGTCTGTGGCTATGGCATTCAGGAAGTTTCGGTCGTGGGAGACGACCAGAATTGTGGAGGGCCACGTCTAAGGGGGTCACAGGACGGCAGGCCCAGTTTGGGAGGGCAGTCGGCTCTCAGCCCCCAGGTGTCTTGGAGGCAGACTTTTCCCAGACCTACTCCAGCACCTGTAGGCACTCACCTGTAGGTAATTCTCCAGCCATAGGATGGCCCTCACATCCAGCATGTTTGTGGGTTCTAGAAAAGTGAACACATTTGGGATTGAAGAGCTGAAGAACTAGAAACATGGGTGTTGCCATCCTTCCCCATACAGGGTTCCCCATTTCACACTCACCATCCAATAACAGAAGATCTGGCCTATGGAAAAGAAGAATGCAAGGCTTGAAGTTTTAGGTCAAAGACTCATTGCTGCCTCCCAAGAGCCAAGGTTCATCCTCCATAGTATCCATACATAGGCCCAGAAGACTCACCTAGCAAACAGAGCCCGGGCAAGGGCCAGTCTCATCCTCCAGCCACCTGAGAACTCCCTAAAGAAACACAGAGCCAAATCAGAGGTGAGTCCCACCAGCAACAGCAGGGGCAAGCCGACAGTATTCAGAGTCAAGAATGACAAGGATCTGGGGGGTGGGCAATGGGGGAAAAAGTGGGACAACTATAATAGAAAAACAATCAATCAATCAATCAATCAGTCAGTCAATAAATAACAAGGGTCACTCACCGGGTGGGCTGCTGCTGCATTTTAGGGGTAAAACCAAGTCCGGCAAGAATGACTGAAGCCCTAGAAGTGAAGTTGAAGAACCCAGTTGGAGTAGGTAACAGAAAGAAATGGTGAGTTATGAAGAAAGGAAGGGGGAAATTTCAAATACCTGGCAGGTGCCTTGTCAGCCTCAATCTCTTCCAATTTGGCATAGATTTCTGCCAGCTGTGCAGCCTCTGAGCCTTCAGCCCTGGGGTGAGAATTGGGGAGAGAGTCATCAGCCTGAGTGGGGTCAGTCCAAGAGGATGTCCTGTACCCCTGCAGTTTGAAAGCAGACCACTGGCTGCCTTGTTGCTGGGACAAGGACAGAGTATACAAACAACTTGCTCACAGCATTGAAGGCCTTGGGCACTGTGGAAGGAATAAGGGCTTGAGAGCCTCTCAGTGCTAAGTTCTAAGCTCTGTTGCTCACTGGAATGGGCATACAAATTATGGATTATAACAGTATGGTGACAGTATGGCAGTGACAGTATGGCGACAATATGGCAGACACTATATGAAGGACAGCTGCTGCTAGTTATTCCCCAGCCCAGAGCCTTCACCTGCCAGCAGCAATCTGGGCACTGAGCTCCCGTTCACGCTGCAGAAGGTCTTCTCGCACAGTGTCACTCTCCAGCACACTCTGCAGGGCAGGGGTGTCATCTCCAGCAACCTCCTGCTCTACATGCAGCAGGGAAATATGCGCTGGAACCCGCAGGCTCCGGGTGGCCAGCATCTTCAGCAATGTCGTCTTCCCAAGCCCATTCCGACCCACCAGCCCATAGCGGCGGCCCCATGCTAGGTTCACATCTGCACCAGCCAGCAGTACCCTGCAAGGGTAGCAGGAAGAAGACAAAGGTGCTCTAGACATAGGTGTACTACAAGTTTAACAACAGAAACCTAACATTTTTAGCCCCATTTCATCTCTCCAAATTCTCCTTTAAATGGAAAAAGAAAAATATCACACATACACCCTCAATGCCACTCCCTCACCTGTCACCAAAAGACACATCAAAGTTCTCAATTCGCACATCGTAGGATTTGTTCTTGCCAGATGATTCCAACCGACTCTCCTTTCTGCTGCCTGCTTGGCTGGCTGATGCTTCCTCCAAGACTCTTTTGAATGAAAAAACGAATGGCTTTGGCACTCCCAAACAACTTTCCATCCCTGTAGAGATTGCTTGCTTTCTTAACCCTCCATGCTAAACTCACAGAGGGTTGCTGGTCTTGAGGGTGTCCTTCTCTGAGCGTTTCTCCTGCTTTGCCTTTAGTCGAGCCTCAGCCTTCTCTAGCTTCTTTGCATTCACTGTCTAAGGGTCCAAACAAAACCATTTTCACCCTAGGGTGTAGGCTCAGAAAGGAAACCCCAAGAAAGCACCTCAAGTTAACCCTCTCAATTTACCTATCCATGATGAACAGAATTTAAGACTCAGAAAAACATAATCAGAAATCCCCCAGAAAAATATTGCAACATTTAGAGACAGTCAACTCCTACCCCAACATAAACAACCCCCTCCCTTTCTTCCTTTTCCTCACCGAGGACTGTTCCCTCTTCAGTAGTCCTGGAAGGTTGGTGCCACAGTCTGTAGATGATAAGAAAAGCAGTCACCTTCCCCCTGAGGGAAGGGAAACTAATATTTTGAGTAACTAATATAAACCAGTCACAGACATTTTCAGGAAAGCTTTACAATACTGAATATAGATAGCTATGCTCCTTCCCGTGCTTAAAAAAAATCTCAGACGAAGGATACAAGGCTGGGGCAAATAAGCAACTCTTACAAGGGCATGCAGTTGGTTAGTAAGCCACAAAATGGGGTAGGGGGACCCACATTTGTCCAGCTACAAAGCCCATATGCTTCCTACCATTGTCAAAGCTTGGAGAACCCTCCAACCCTACTCCCTTCATCAATGGGCTCTTTTGCCTTCAGCAAAGACATCAACTAGCTTCTACAATCTTGGAAAAGAGGTACGAGGAGTTCTGAGCTACAGGAGGCAGCTGGTTGGGGCCTGGAGCTGAGAAAAAGGAGAGGGTAGCTAGTTCAATCTTCCCTCACTCTCACCGTAGTTCTCCGTTATCTTTGACAACTGGATGGGGGCGTCTAGCAGCACCTGGCTGTTTCCCTGGCTCTGTGGCTCAGCCCTTGACGGTAGGGACGGAAAGCGCAGAGTTTTGAGTTGAGGAAAAAGCTCTATCGCCATCAAAACTTCTTCCCTCACCCCCTGCCTCCTGACCATCCTCCCTCCCATCTCCACCCACAAATCCCCCCTGACCATGCACGTACAGGCGCAGAGTGTTGTACATGCGCTGACATACGGCTCTGATGCCCGCGTCATCCTTACTGTCCCCGGACACCTCTTGCAATAGTTCCCCCACAGCTTCCACCAGGTCATCCACAGACTCGAAGTCCGCGCTGCCGCTGTGCAAGACGCCTGGGCCCGGCGTGGCAGGTTAAGGAAGATACCGAGTAGGATGAACATAGAGTTTAGTCCCGGAACCACGACTCCAGTCCCGGCTCCAGACCCAACCCACCCTCGGGACAAGAGGTCACGCAGAGGAGAGGCCTAGGAGCGGCCCCGGCACTGTCCGCCCTTAGCCTTTCCCACCCGACTTCCACTGCGGCCTGCCCAGCGCGTTGATTCGGTTGGGCTTACCCGTCACGTAGTCAAACACCTGTCCGTCAATTTCAGGAAACTCGCTCCGCAGGATTTCAGCGCAAGTAGCCATGTTTCAGTCGGGCTGCCTTCCGCGCAGTCGCGGTGAGACCCCGGCCAAGGCCCGCCCCCTGCCCTTTCCCCGAAAGCACGTCCCTCCTTTCAAGGCGCATGCGTAGTGGTGACGTAAGAAAGGCGCGGAGTGCGCGGAACCCAGGGGGCGGGGTGATCGGGGCCTAAGGAACCGTGCGCAAGCGCCTCTGAAGAGTCTACGGTAGTGCTGCTCTCTGTGCTTGTGCAATTATTTTTCCGCTGAAAAATTACCCATGTGTGCGGTCCTCGCTGCCTTCAGGGAGGTGGAGGTGCCGGAGGCGGGCAGGTTGAAGGGGAAGTCGGACGTCTACAGTCCAGCGGGTGAGAACCTCCCGAAAGACAGGCGGTTAATGGTTGATAAAGCACGTTGGCCTTGCTAGTCTGCGCGCCCAGCTGGGTCCATTTTGGAGCCAGTCGAGAGCTTCGCTGATTCACGTTCGTGCCTGAGCTCTCATAAGCTCCTTGTATGGTTCTGTGCGTCCGCGGGGTTTGTTAAGTTTGTTACGGTTCCCAGATTTTATGGGCTTTTTGTCTCAGCTTGGTAGCCTGTCAGCCACCCCGTGACCTGCAGCTCAATCAAAATTATGCCTAGTCCTTCCACCACTCAGGGCGCAGCCTCACCGCCAAAGCGCAGGAAAAACATCAACAAAACGGCCTCTGCAAATTCTTTAGTATTTGTTCCTACCTGCACCCAAAACAGACTTCTCTGCATCCTTAATCTCAGCAAATGGCTGTTACTTCCTTTCACTGATTCTCTCATAAGTTAATAATGCTACTACTGCTTTACTTTTAACGGGAACACTCGACCAACCCCACTCTAAAATTATCACCTAAAATTGTATTATTCATTCATCCTTCTGAGGAATCAGTCAATCCTGATATTTAAAATAATGCTATAAAGCTATTAAACCCTTAGATCTAAAAACCACTTAATAGGGAAGACTGGGAAAGAGGAATTCTGATGGGGAAACTGTACAGATCTGGTTCTTCAACAACATTGCAAGAGCTGAGGGATATCCTGTGGTTTATAAAACTTAAGAAGCATTCACCAACTACGATGGACCTTGTTTGGCTCCAGATGCAAATTGTAAAAAATTTTATCCTATTTTATCACATTTAGATTAAGTGTGAACACGGATGTGATATTAAGGAATTGGCCATGATTGATAATTGTTTAAACTGAATGATGGGCCATGAGGGTTCATTATAGTTTGCTACTTCTGTTTATTTTTGAAACTTTCTAATAGATTTGTTAGGTTTAAAAAGGTTGACACTAAGCAAGGGAAAATCTGTGAGGGTCAATCTGCTCTTTTAATCCGCTCTAATCCATCAGCAAAATATGGAACATCATATCCCTTAGGCACTAGGTACAGAAGGGAGGATAAAGAGGCCCAGGGAGTTAAATCTTCCCTTTTATCACCCACCTACTACTACAGTTTGGGAAGCTTGGGCAGTTGGGAAGAGAATGGAATTAAGAGGTCAGTTTCTCAGGAAGACTGAAAAAGGCCAAATGTAAATTTTGCTTAATCTCTACTAATTAGAAAACACCTGCCTAAAGCTACAGGTGAATGAGGGAAAGACTACCCTCAAGAGAACTGGGCTAGGTGGAGCTGCTTGTACCTGAAGCTGTTTTCTTCTGAGGCAGGAGACCTGGGGTTAACACAAATCAGAATTAGGGATTGGATGGCCTTGGAGGGGCCTAACAATTAAGACCAAGAAAGGGGAAGAAGCCTTAAGTTTGTAACAGAAAATTCTACTCAAAGCAGGCAGTGTAAGACTTGGAAAGAGCAGTCCCACCAGTTCCCCTCCCCAAGTAGCTCCCACATCAACACTTAGCCAGCAACTCCACTCTACTGAGTTTATTGGGTCTATAACTGGACAAAATCACACGTGTACAAAATGAAGCTCACACTATCCCAAAGCAGAGTAGGGACTGAGGGCTAGGGATCCATTAGCTGTTGGGGGAGCTCCGAGGTGAGGGGTAGCCAACCCTCCCATGCGAGAGATGTGGCTACAAGGGAGGGGAGGAGAAGCCCACCTGGCTTTGGTCACAGAACTCAGAGCCTGGCATGGGGCCAGGGCAGACCGACAGAAGGAGAAGCAGGAGCCCCAGAAACCACACTGCCCAGGGAGCCCAGGGTGAGCTCCACCAATCCTGCTTGCAATGTGGTTGGTCCAGACCTAGACTTAGGGGCTGTTGCAAAGGGAAGGCAGCAAAGCAGGAGGGAGGAGACACTGACGTGTGGTGGCCGGGACACTTAGACCTGTGGAAGAGTGCGGGTGGGGAGGTGGGCTAGCTGCCATTAGGCAGCTAGCAGCGGGTCTCATAAATGCCACTGCGGCCAATGTAGCGCACCCATTTGATGACGTCGTGGTCGCTGTAGTTCAGCTTCGGTTCAAACACCTTCAAGTAGCGCACCTTGAGGCCAGAGGGTGCGAATGGCACCTGGGCAAGGGACAGCTCCAGTTAGGAACATGGGCTTCCTGTCACAGCCTCTCCCTTCCGTAGTCCTGCCCTACTTCACCTCTCTCTAGTACAGGTGACTGAATGGGGTCTGAAAGAAGCTGGGGTAGTGAGTGGTCCTCTAAAAGGTTATTAAAGAAGAAAGCATATCCAAGAGTAACTAGGAATCATTTAGGTTTGAAGTCAGGCCCTATCTGTACCTGTGACAACTTAAATCAATTTATTTAATCTGCTGAAAGCAACAACCAAAGACCTGCCTTAGAACCTGCTCGATATTATGGGCTTAAAAAATAAGGTGGAGAAAATTGTATGTCTAACATACAATTTGCACAAGGCAAAGTCAGCCCATTTTCCAGGCTGTAAGTAAACTTTGTGTCTTATCTGGCATTCAAGCAGTCTAAAATTTTCCAAAGACCTATCTTACAACAAGCCCAAAGAAGTCAAAAATTTTTGTTAGTGTGAATAGCAATTTCTAGTTGGAGGCCTGAAGGAGGAAGAAATGGGCCTATGAATTAAAGTTACTTCGCCTCTCTAGGGCTGTTTCTTCATCTGCAGGTAGTAGAGAGGTTGATCTGAATGATCTCTTAAGATCTTTCCTAGCATACCCTGCTATGGTTCTACGCTCCTTCTCTGCCATACCTCAAAGTTCATGGAAATGGGGGGTCGAGCCCACTTCTTCTTGTCATTGGTGGGCAGAAGCTCAATCTCGGCGCTGATTTGTGATTCCTTCATGCCTGCCATGCGCTTGATCCTGGGAACACAGGAGCAATGGGCAGCAAGTGCCCCTGGTAACTTAAGAGAAATTTCAAGGGAGTGGGGGGAGAGAACCCAGGAGTTTGTGTGAGGTGCTAGGACAAGGAAATGTGGTGAGGACCTTGATAACCACTTGCTGTGAAACCTTGGGTCTGTTATTCCTTTAACACTGTGGGCTGCAGTTCCTGCTTAAGATTCATGGGCATGCCATCCCTTACTCTGTTTACTTCAAATATTACAAGGGCAAATGGGAAAATGTTAAAGCATCTTATAAATAAATGTATGCATGCACCCAAGTATAAACACATGCACATTCTTGCAGAGGTATAGAGGGTGAGAGCAAAAAAAAACACATGCCCTCAAGAGGACAAAAGGTAAAACTGAACAAAAGGGTACACCAAGGTTTCTTAAGCACTGCTGTGGCCTCATAAAGGAAAGACTTACTTCCACACAATGGCGTTCTCACTGGCCTTGTACTTGGCCTTCCCCTTCATGCAGATCACCTGCACCCCGCTTGTATTCAGTGGGGTTGGGATCCTCACCTAGAAATGACACACCTATCAGGGAGCTCTGTCAAGCCTGGACATCAGCTGCCTTTATTCCTGAAGACAAGTACTTACTCCTCCCCAAATCCCTTGTCCTTACCTCAATCTTCTGTGCCAGTAGTGAAGGCTTGAAGTTGGACTTGATGACTACCTTGACCTCCAGCTTGGTGCGCCCCACTTCCCGCACTAGTGGGATCACCCGGAAAGGAAGGATGATGTCCTTGGTGGTGCGATACCTTTAGGAGTGGGGAGCAAGTTTAGCATAGCAGAGCCTGTCCTCTCCTCCCTCCCTCGACTTTCTGCCCTTGCCTCCTCACACCCCTGTGGCACCTCATGAGCTCAAACTCTCCATCTGGTGGGATGAAGCTGATGCTGCGTTCAGAGTCAAACTTGCTGAGTCGCACACACTGGTGGAAGGTGCAGTCATCGATGGCAATTGATTGCTTCCCGCTACAAGAAGGGGAAAAAAGTCTCATTGGTACAGGAGAGTAGCAGGACAGAATCATGCTGGGAGGCTACCCCACCCAAAAAGATGCTAGAGCCTGGGTAAGGCTTCCACTGTACACTATCAAAAGCTGCTTTTCTGACTTAGGAGTCCCTGCCCAAGTTAGGGATGAGTGGGAGCTCTGCTGCTTGGGACCCAGAGGTTTCAGGCACAATGGGCAGAGGCCATACGTATATACAGAACAGCCTTGGTCCTGGGGACCAAACAAAGGGGTTTAGTCTCTGAGTAGGATAAGGACAATCCCCTCATCTCAAGTACAGATGTGTGGAGCAACTAGCCAAACACACCCTTGGGAATAGGGAGTTTGCACTACTGCAAAAATGACATCTAGGAAGAGTCTGCTTCACCACGCTCCCCTCAGTCCTCCCAGGTCCACCTTCTCCCTCTAGCCCCCCTGCTTCAGACACCTCTTGCTTGTTTCATCAGCTGTGCCTTTGCCCTGCTTCTCAATGACAATCTTGTCATTCATCCCAAACTTGCACTCAGGCATGCCACTTAGGTAGCTCTTCATCACCACCCGGCCTGATACATGGGCGCTCAGCACTTGCCCTGGTGATAAAGAGACAAGGGAAAGCTAAGATAGGACCAGGACATTGCCCCAGTCCCCATCCAGCTTCATCACAAGAGGTCTCTCACCCTGCGGGGACATGAGGAGGTTCACACTCTCCAGCACATCCAGGAAGAGCTCGTTCCGGCGATACTTGATGCCCTCCCGCCGCCAACCAATCTGCCCAGTCACCTGGCTGGTGATCTGGGATTGTTCTTCTTTTGTCTACATGGAAATAGAGACAAACAACAATGGCCTTGCTCGTCTCCACTTATTTTTTATTTTTTTAATTAAAAAAAATTTTTTTTATCGTTTCCACTTTTAATCATCCTGCCTCTATCCTCACTCAATTCTCATCCGTCTTTCTTCTAGTCCCCACCCTGGAACCCATGTTCCTTCACAAGCCCCATGGGGCAGGGCCTGGAGAAAAGGGAACAAAACTGCACGCGTGGAAGATGAGGGAAAATCTTACCTGATGCTGGAAGCCACAGGACCAATGTGGAGCCCACAGGAAGCAGACGGGGAGCACAGAGAGGAAGAGGCAGGCAGGAAAGAAAAAAGGAAAAGTCTGTGAGGCCTGGATCCTAGAAGAGGGTCCAACCTCTCTCCTCCTGAGGAACTCAGGCCTCCAGAGCAACACCCATTTTTCCTTCCCCCAGTGCAGAAGGAAACTGCTTGATCTGTATTCCCAGTAACAGAGATGCTGAGTCAGCTGCTTCTGGGTTGGGAGAGGACCACACGAGAAAATAGGCCTGCAGTCATGGCAGAAAGATCAGGCTGGCACTTCCTGTCAAGAGGCAGGCTCATGAGTCAGCTAGGACAAGGCTCGGGGACCAGCTGGGATGAAGGCTCTACCCTGACTGTGGCTGCAGAATTCAAATACCTGGCTCTTGATGCCCTGCTGAGTAATGAAGGTTTTCAGCGCGCCTGTCTCTGAGTTCTGTGGATAGCCAAAGTCCAGGATCTCTGTGAAAGGAAGGGAACCATTAGCCTCTGAGAAAAGGTGAAAGCTCCTTCATTCCCATCCCTTCTTTGGCCTAGACATGTCAAACCAGCACAGCTTCAGAAGGGTGTGGGATCATCTGCAGCAAAGTCTTCTAGCCTTGTAGTATTTACTCTGGGATTTGTGCTTCATAAGAAAACAATTAAAATGTCAGGTATTTTTTTCAAATAGAGAAAATTAGCAGAAGAGTCACATGGCCAGCGGGTCAAGAAGCCTTTAGCTTTAGAAAACAGATGTTGGCAAGGTGGAATGACTCTGTCCACTTGAATCATATCCTACAGAGGAACAGAGATAACAACACAATGCGCCTGAGGGGCCTGTTGTACCTCCCCTTCCTCCATGCTCTGAGGCAGGTGTTGAGATGGAAAGCTGGGAGGAGAGTCAGTGAACTAAGGCCCAAACCACAAAGGTAAGAGGGTGGAAAGTGCTTACTGCAGGAGGCCCAGCCACTCAATCCCAGTCAGGTTGCTAACCCCTGAAAGACCTTCTCCATTCACTAGCCTATTTCTGTGTTCCCCTTCAGAGTAACCTTTAGATCTGGGTTTAGACTGGTCTTAGGGCTCAAAAGACCAGATAGTCAGGAAAGGAAGTTCAGAAGACACTGGAGCCTCACACCTGCTCCCACCGTCAGGTCAAGCCCCACCAGGTTCCCACCCCTAGGCCCACCACTCTGCCAGCCTCACCATCCAGCAGCTCATAAATGAGCACAAAATTGTTCTTGATGTTCTCCTCGCTGATCTTGCCAAAGTAGGCAGCCATTACGTCACACATCTTATAGAGGAATTCAAAGACCATGGCAGCATTGACATTCTGCTTGGTCACAGCTGCCAGCCAGATGTTGGACCGCTTAACATGGAAGAAACTAGTGCGAGCAATGTTGGTGACAGGGCTGCGCACCTGCTGCCGGGCGTGGATAACATTGACCCGAAAGGCGTCCACTGCATTCCTCCTAAAGGAGAAAGGTGGACATGGACTGCTCAGCATCCAAGCAAACCTCACCCGACACTATCAATCACAGTTGCTAATAGCACCCACACTTCACTGCTTAAGTCTGACACATACTCTAAAGCCCAATGACAAGAAGACAGATGTAACCTGAATAAAGTGAGGTCAGTCAGGTTTAGGGAGGTATGTTCCTGACTCCCAGGCCTGCCCTCAATTTCCCAGCTGACACTTCTCTAGCTTCTCAGTGAGCTCCAGGCCCCCATGAGAAAGAGACCCTGCTCCTTCTCCAATCTTCCCACCAGTGATCCCACCAGTGGGGAAGGCTGGTCCCCCAGAAGTCAAGACAAAGCCAGTGTGACTTCACAGAAGGCTCTAGTCTGCTGAGGGAGAAGCACCAAGGGCCCATGGAACAGGGCCACCCATTTTTGTCCAGAATCCAATTCCAGGGCAAGCTCAGGTAATGAAAAGGGATGAAAACGAGGTTGGGGGAACACAACCCTCCCACCCACCTGTGCCTGGGCGGCAGCTTGACAGGCTGCTTACCTATTGCTACAGCAGCCAATGAGATGGGATGAGAGAAATGACGCCAGCAAGAGGAGGAGTGACAGCAACGAGAGAGAGGGTTAAACACACAACACACTGGGGTAGGCAGCACACACCACGAGGCAGAAAGAGACAAGTGACAGGCAAGGGGTGGAGAGCACAGCGAGGTACTCAGGACAGTGTATACCCTGGCCTTGACTTAACCAGGTCCATGCAGGGCCGGAGCAGGGTGCGGATGGGTGTAGCCAGCCAGGCCCAGGCAAGCCAGGTGTTGCCACAACTCTAGCTTATGCCCCACCACCAGCCAATGGAAATAGCCACAAAGGCCACACCAGCCCACTACCCTGGGAGCCAAGAGCCAACAAGCTGGGGCACTATAGCAGGCCCATTCTATGACTGTCTGTCCCAAGATCTTTGAGGAAGAAAAACAGAGCAGCACGAACCAGAGGAGCCTAATCTCATGAGAGCTGCTGAGGCTAGGACACACCCCTCAGCCAAAAAAAAAAACAAAAAAACAAAAAAATCCCAAAACAGTGGCATGCAGGGTCAGGCAGAATGAGAAGTAGGGCTGTACCTCCTTGTGAAAGTCTGAAGGACCCAGAACAAGAAGCTATTCTGATAGGTGAGAAAGGGCAGCATGGCTTCCCTGACCTTCTGCCTTTCCTTCAGAGGCCCAGGGAGCCTTAGCGCTCACAGTCTCTCCTCCGGGAATGGCCCAGAGGAACTGAAAATAGCTGAGTCAGCAGCCTGCCTCCTTCTGAGAAAGGGAGTGGAAGAGGATCTGGTGGCCTGGAGAGGCTTTCAAAAGAATCCGGTGAAGGATGTCACCATGAGAAGGGTTTCTGAGAGTCAGATGGATTAGTACCTCCAGCCTGGTTACTAATGCCACCCAGGAGACAGGTCTCCCTCCTCCTCAAAAGTGAAATCAACCTGCCCAGACAAAAGCACTCATCTCCAGCAACCAAGTCTGTCACTAGAGGTAGAAAAGGCAGGAGTTCCAAAGATGCCATTCCACAGGTCCCAGCTGGGGGCCAGCACGACCAGACCTCATGGGAACCAGGTTGTACTTGCTGAACTGCCAGGATGCAGCAAGGAGTGGGGGTAGGGATGGTCCAACTCAAGCATCTGATAGGAACAGACCTAGTTTTTGCATGCTGGGAAAGAGGGACGGGAAGATTGGGGGCACAGCTGGCTCAGCCAGGGGACTCACCCAATGTCATCTCGGTAGACCCGGGAGATGAGCACCTCCCCCTTGTGATTATAGATGAATAAGCCTCCAATCATGGCGGCAGCTTAGTCTTCACGGCCCATTGCTCTGAGAACAGACCTAGGACAGGCAAAGGCAGGGTAAAGCAAAGTGTCAGAACCCCTGCCAACGCCCCCTGTGGGGCTGTGCAGATCACAATCTGGGCTTTTTTCCTGACTCAACCCTTCTGCAAGTGCTTCTGTAGCCCTTGCAGACATGCCCCTCCCCTTAGCCAGGCTCAGTTCCTGTTTATTCCACACTGGAAGGGAGAAAGAAACGGTGAGGGACTTGGGCCCAGGATTCTAAGGCCATTTTGACCCTCCCCTTTCTGGGGCAGAGCCCAGAGAGTAGCCCCCTTCCCCCTCTTCACAGAGCTGAGCTCAGCAAGGATCCCTCTAGGCCCCTTCCTGTTCAGGCTCTCACCAGTCACTGCAAAGGCCTGCCTGCGGCTGCACTGCAGGAATGGCGGCAGGAATTACTCCAGTGGGTTCAGGCCTGGGGCTCCGAGGGACATAGCGCTAGGAGCACCCAGTCTCAGTCTCTCCTACCATTCTGAGAAGGACGCAGGGCCTCAATCTCTGGCTCTCTAATTCACAGAAGTCTAAACATTCCAGGAAAGGGTGTGCAGGGTTGGGGGAGGAGGAAAGAAAGGAAGCCTTAGGCCCTGATATGAACCCAGAAGTGCGGCTCCAACCTCTCCGAGACAGATATGCAGGCAAAAGAGCAGAGTAGAAAGACCCCAGCCCTGGCAGACGACACTTAAACGACCCACGCTGCTTAGTAGTTATTTTTGACCACCCCCCTTTCAAAAAGGCAGGCTCCCTCTCAGCTCCAAAGTGCAATAAAAATAAGGGGGCGGGAGGTAGCAAAGGGAGGGAGGGAGGGTGCAGGTACATAAAATTCATAGATTCCTCTAGCAGAAATTCTGTGATTCCAGACAAACAACACTTCCGGCCCACGTGCCTACGAGTGAGGGGCAGGATGCCTGAATTATCCATATTATTTGGGTCAAATAAACATAGATTGTTTGCAAGGGTAAAAAGGGTTCATTTAGTTCTAGATCTCCTGGATTAACCCTGGTATTAATTTCACAGAGAGTAATTCAGCAGACTTTCCTAAACTGTAAAATAAAGCCTATTACTGTGGCCATCAAAGTCTCCCACTCTCAGTAAGAGGTCTCTGAAAGTGGTGGGCACATCCCATCCGTCAGTCCCAAAGAGGCTGGGAGGGGAAAGGCAAATGGAGGTAGAGCCCTGGGCAAAGAACCAAGTTCACAGGTATCAAGTGGTAGGGCGCTCCGGCACCAGAGAAGCAGAGGTGGGGCCCAGGACAGGAATGGAATATTTACTTAAGGGAACAAACCGGCAGCAACAGCCAGACAGTATACTCGGATGAGCCCACAGCAGCAACGCGGCTCGTTGGGGACACCTGAGGGAAAGTTTCAGTGTGGCAAAGGTCAGGGCTTATAAGAGGAAAAACAGCAGGGGGAACCTGAGAGTGGTGAATAAGGGAACGCTGGGGAGACGCATGACGGGGTGGTGGGCTTTTGCCCCGGGAAGGAAGACATCGCGGAAAAAAATGGTTACACGAGGTGCGGGGCTGTCACAGGTCTGAGGAGTAAGAGCCTTGGGGTGTCATTCAGCTGGGAGGAGGTGGTGGGAGGCTTGTCACAGTCCAAGGAGGCGGCACAAGCGGGTGTCACTGTCCTAGGAGATGGGGTAATTGTCCTTGCATTGAGGGAAAGGCGCGGAGGGGTAGGGGTGTTGTCACGATCCCAGGGAGGGGCGCGCCGCGCGGCGTCCCTGCTCCGGGAGGGTTCTAGTAGGTTTCACTCCCCAGGGAGGCGCCGGGAGGGTCAGGTGGAGGGCGCCGCTCCCCGCCTGTCCTGCAACCGCGCCCCGGGCGTCCCCACCCGCCGTCAGCTCCCTCCGGAATCTGTAAGCTGAGGCCACTCCCGGGTGTGGGCAGCTTTCCGCGTACGCAGTGCAAGGAAGGACAAAGCTGCAATTGGACAGACGTCCATCCTCACCCCTTAAGGCCAGATCCCGAGCTCACCTGGTGTCCGCGGCCCCCCTACTCCGCCGGACCCTCCACTCTCTGGATCCCAAGATGTCCGCCCGCCCCCTGCTCTAGCCCGCTGCCTCTGCTTTCACCGCAGTGTCCGAGCCCCGCCCCGGCCTCAGCTGCGCGTGCGCCTGCGCATCCTCCTCCTGTGCGCACTACAAGTCCCGTCAGCCCCCGGGCTTCTCGCTTACAATTTTAAGTTCTCTAGGTTTAGGAAAACTACAACTACCGACTGCCTTTGAAAACCTTCGAAGGGGAGAGTAGGCGTTCCTTGAGGAGGGTTAAGAGCGGCCTTACTCAGCCCTACCCGAAATTTTTGTCCCATTGTACTATTCATTCCCCCCCCACACACACACACACACTGAGCATTCTGGGAATTGTAGTTTCTACAGTCCTTCCCGTTTCTATTTCAATGTTTCCGGGAGCCTCAGAGGGTTAGTGCCGTTTGAAGGTCTATCTGTTAAACCTTGGATCGCTTAGGCCTTTAATATCTACAGAGTCCGAGTACTGACTGTTCTCACATCTCCACACAACACAAGACTTGTAAAAAAGTGTTTGTACTGAATATACTGCTTTCTAACACCACCTCATTCTCCCAAGGTTTCGCACCGCCCGCGCCCGCTCCATCATACATTTGTGCCAGACGTGAGCCTTCCCCCAGGCATCAAGAACCAAGGAAGGGGACAGGGAGTGAGGAGGCAAATACTTGGACGAAACTAGCTAATGCTTTTCAAAAATATGTCCATGTTCTATGTCAGCTATACATATGTGACTGTCAGCTCCTCAAGGCCAGAACCTGTAGTGACAGACAATGTTTCTTAGAAAATCTTTGGTAAGTTGAATTGGACATGGAATTTGAAATACCATGTCTGAAGAGTTAATCTGCACATTCAAGCTGAGAAGACAGAGCCAACCCTTGAACGAGAAAGGCTTGCCTGCCTTTTGCAGGACCTGAAAAAATCTGTTGGATCTTCTTCTATAATGATATACCCTGATGCCTTCCCTAGTTATAACTGAGCCCATCATGGGAGGAAGGAAGGGCAAGAAAGGGCAAACCTGGTTGCAAGCCTTGCTGTCCCTAGCATCCTCTTGCCAGAAGGCCAAAATGCAACAGAATGAAGATTTGGCCTCTTTCATTCAAGCCATGGCCATAGCCAGAAGCCATTAAGTGACTGAATACAGGCACTTCTGATCCTCGAACTAGCAAACAAGGCTTCACTCCTACCTTTCCCAAAGCTTTATCTTCAATACCCTAAATCCTTACCAACGTAGAGCAAATACTACTACTAATAATAATAATATAATAGCTACCATTTATTGAGCACCTATTCTACTATGTGCCAGGCACTGTGCTAGGCACTTTCGTACAATATCTAATTTAAATCCTCACAACAACCCTGTGAGGTAGGTATTATTATCATAATTTTATGTATGAGGGAACTGAGGCTCAGAGAGATTAAATAACTCTCCTATCACACAACCAAAAAGTAGGAGAGCTGGGATTCAAACCCAGAACAACCTGACTCCAAATCCCACGCTCCTGTAACTAGAGTAGAGGCAGAGGAGAGAAGGGCCACATTCAAGAAAGACTGGAATCGAATGGATAAGATCTGCTGAATATTAAGATATGGGAAGGGATTTAAGCCCATAAATGTTTCTAGCTGGTGAGCCTATGTAGATTGTGAAGGTAACTAGGATTGGAATTCAAGGAGGTGGGTGAATGAATTGAGTCCATATGAACAGGCCTAGTCGGTGATAAAAACACAGATCTAAAGATTGGAGGGAAGTTGGGGATGGAGACACATATTTGAGAATCACCAGCATATTAAAGGCAGTTAAGGACATCCAGATGGATGACACCATTTGGGGAGTAAACAGGGAAGAGAAATGGATTGAAGATAGAACACTGGGAGCACCAACACTGAAGGCATGAGCAATAGTGGAAGAACTCTCAGGAAAGTCAGACATGGCAGAGTCTGAGAAGAAAGAGAAGTACAGGAGGCAGCCCTGTAGTGGTGGCTAGGGGAAGCCATGGTCTGGGCTGAGAACAAACCAGAGCTGCCTGAAGGCAGGCAAGACTCAGTCAAAATTCCAACATAGCCCTCACTTACCAAAACCCCAGGAAGTATTTGTTAAATGAATGTCAAAATGCCCTCAAGCTGTTTTGCCCCAAAGCCTGGAACTTAGCACACCTTACTCTTGACAACTCAGTTTGGAAAATATGGAAGCCTAAATGAGCCAAGAGAATTTGTAGAAGAGGCTTAAAGAGAATGTCATGATTTGTTTAAATTAGAAAATAAGGTTTAAAAAAATCAAAGCCTGGCACTCTATCTGGAAGTTCCAGAAGTGCCCCTGCCCAACCATGCTCTGGGGTATCATGGTGATTGTGAAAACAGGAGTGTGTATAGCAGGGGGCAGGGTAACAGCCTGTCAGTTGTCTGGGGAGTCCTCTGTTGAGCCCAGCTTGTGGGCTCTATCCAGGAAGGAAGACGGGGGTTAGGCCTGAGGGCTATGAGGAAGGGGGAGAAAGGACAGAGGTAAGTCAGGGGGCCAGCCCACAACCTGGGAAACAATTGGGAGAGAGGGGCCAGCCCTCTGGGCAGGGACCAGCCCTGAGGCTTAAATGGATTTGCATAGGCACCTGTGTGTGTGTGCACGTGCGTGGAAGAGAAGAGAGCATGCATACTCTCTGGAAAGGCGAACAGTCTCATATGTGGGCAAGAGGCTGGGGCCTTGCCCAGAAGCCTAGTGACTCAACATGTTGAAGTGTGGGTGTGGGGGCTAAATATCCTTGGAAAGCCCCAAGGGGCTCCTGAAGCAGGGTTTCTGGTCTCCTCGGAGGCTGGGCCTCCCCTTGTTGGGGGCTCACAGAAAGTCAAACAGCCCGAAATTCTTGGCTGCTCCAGGCCCAGGAAAAATTGGAGGGAAAAAAAAAAAAGAGATGTTTCAGGCCCAGAGGTGAGATGAGCCTGCTGGTTAATAGGGTTAGGGGGTCTGAAGGAACCAGCATACAATTACAGGCAAGTGGTGATGGTGGGAGGGGGGGGGGGAGGCGGAGATGCTCCCTGGAAGCTGCTAGCAGCCACTGGGCTTCTAGTAGGAGCCCAGTGCAGGCAGGGAAGCATAGATAGTTAGTTGCTAAAGGTGACCACACCTGTAGGGTGCAAGCAGCAGGCAAGGGGCAATTAGATTGGCACACATGCTTGAGATGAGGTTAATAGTGGGATGGTGTAGCTGAATGAATGGTGAAAGGGAGCTGAGGTGGGGGGAAAAGGTGGGGACAAGGGGCTGCGCAGGCCCTCAAGGGCAGGGCTGGGGTCAATTCCTCAAGTGGACGCACGGGCAAATGGAGTAAGATGCAGCACCAGCAAGTCGGATCCCAGAGACGAGAAGGATCCTGGGAAGTCCTATGCAGCGATTAGTGCGCAGAGGGACAAGCCGGGGCTGCTGGCAGGTTAGGGGCTGCAATAGCGATGGGTGGGTGCACTCCGCCCTCGCTGTGCCCAGCGAGCCGTTAGCGCGCCTAGATTTAGTTCCGTTTATTTCCCTTTCAGGTACCAGACAAAGTAAAAAAGATCGGACGTTTGGAGAGAGGGTCGAAGCCAGCCAGATTAGGGGTGGGATGGAAGTGGGGAAGGGGCCCTGCTCACATCACATCCACGAAGAACTCACTGGGGTTTCCCATGGCCATGCGGAAGGACTGTCTGCTGGCTGTCAGTTCGGGGGGCACCGAGGCCAGGTCACGGCCTGGAGGGGCTCCCGGGGGTCCCATGGCCGCGGGAGGTGGGGGAATCATCAACATGGGTGGGCCGTAGAGAGGGGGCACGCCGGGGGGGCCGTAGCTCGGGTGTGTGTGATGGCTGCGCAGACTGCTGGCCAGGGAGTGGTGGCTGCGGTGGCTGTGCTCGCTGGCGGCGGGCCCTGAGCGCTCGCTGGGCGCCCGCTCCCGTGGACCCCGCAGGCTGCTGCGGGTGGTGTGGTCCGACTCGCTGCCGCTGCCACCTGACTTCGAGTCCCCGGCCTTCGGGTCCTTCTCCTTCCTCCGGTCGCTGCCGCTACGGTTGGAGCCACTGCTCCGGCTGCCTGTTGGGGACAGGCAGAGTCGGGGTGGAGGACGCTCAAGAGCTTGCGGAGGAAGCCTGGGGCTTCCCTGTGGTGCCCGCCCCACCTTACCTTCACTGTGTTGACTGCTGGCGCTGCCCCCGGCGTAGCTGTATCCCAGCTCCGGGAAGCCTGGGTGCGGGTTGTAGGGGTGCGGGGGTGGCGGGTACTGGTAAGGGAAAGCCATGGGCCAAGGGGCGGCCCCGGGGTGCGGCAAAGGGGCCAGTGTGTCCTGGTCAGAGGCTCCGCTGGAGCCATCGTGGTCGTGGAGGGACAGGTTGGCCATGTCTGTGGAGGGCAGGAGAGGGCCGGATGTGGAGACTTTCCCATATCCTTGCACCCCAATGTCAGGAAAGAGGTCCCCGCTTAGGTTGGGTGGATGCACTTGAGATAACAGCAACAGCAGTGGTAGTTTCCCACCAAAATGGGAGGAGGCCAGAGATCTCTCACTCCTTCAGACCCCTTCTGCCATCCAACAGAAATGGTAGTGAGGGAGACCCCGCAAAAACAGACCCAGGGAAAACGCTTCTCAGGGGAGGCCCTCAGTCACCACTTCTGAGCTTCAATGCCAAAGCCTGACACCCAACTCCAAGTCCCATGGAGAGCCCTACCAAGCCTTTGGCAGTGTCTCCTCCCTCAGTGGACTCGAAGGGGCAAACCTCACTTGGCAGTTTTCTCCTCTGCTCAATTAGAGCGTAAAAGGTAGAGGAATGTGGGAGGCTGAAATATCAGGCCACCACCAGGTACTGCATACCTGCAATTCATTAGGCACAATGCAAAGCACTTTATCTCACACAGATGCTACCACAACCTGATGAAGATGCTGCTAGGCATTTTTCCAAATGAGGTAAGTGTGGTCCAGAGAGGTTAAAAAACCAGCCTGAGGTCAACCTACACAGTAGCCAGAACAGAATTTAAAAGTTGCTTACTTTTTTTTTACATTTCCAAATGAGGTTATTAGGAAGGGATAAGTAGCAGTTTGGGGAAATTTAGGTGAAAATTTGCCCTTGCCCCTCACCTAACACTAAAAAAATACCCATTAAAAACCAGAATGAACACAGGGCCTTTCGGAGCCTCCCCACATAGAAGGCGACTGGCCTGAATCAATTTTCTGGTGCTGTTGGGGAGGCTAGGAGTGAGGGGGGAGGGCCCAGAAAGGGAACAACTTAGTGGCCTCCTCTGTGCTCTCCACCCCATTTCCAGCCAGGCCTGGTGCTTCAGAACACTTGTCTCACTGTATCAACATCACTTCTTTCATGACTCTGCCTCCCCCTGTTAATTGTGCACCAGTTAAGGGCAAGGGTGTCCCCACCAATGTTGGAATGACCTGGAAGGGAGTATAAGGGGCCACTAGGACTAATGACCTGCCTTGAACACCCCTGGTTCACATCCCATCTGTACCAGATGCCAGAGCTCTGAGAGGGCTCTAACTGCCCTAGGGGCCAGTTGCCATATACGGACTGAGTCCTTTGTTCCAAGCCAGTTCAACCTTCCAAAGGAGAAGAGATAAGGAGAGGGGGCTCTGAGGGGGTAAAGCAGCCAGTGAAGTCTGCCAGCCCAGCCAGGAACTTGTCAAGGCTAGCAGCTAGCAAGGAGGGTGGTGGTGGTGGTGGTGGTGGGAAGCAGGGGCCTTCCTTGGCTCATGCTCAAGGAGCTGATGACTATTTCAGCCTGTAGGCTGTCGTCCCAAGGGGAGTGACTGTGTGCTCCTGGGGCTACCCAGGTCCTCAGCTCTTCCCTTTGAGCCTGCCACACTCCCAGCTTAGGAGACCTCAGCCAGTGAGAAGCCCTGTTCTGTCAGCATTTCCCTGAGCTGGGCCTCTAGTAGCCTTGGCACATGCGTAGAAGATCCAGGAGACCCCAGGGATGGAACAATGTCTCTTGAGCAAAAGCCACAGCTATTCTGAAAAGCTTTCTGTGTCCCTGGAAATTTGTGGACAGGGCTAAGGATGCCAATAAGCACATCTGACTGAGTCTAAGAAGCCACTGATTGTAAGATGCACTCAAATTTCAAAGATACTAAAATGTGAAAAAAAAGGAACCTTAGAATCAATTAAATATATGAAAAACGGACAACTTTTTTAGGGCATTTACTGTGGGCCAAATGTGGTGCCAAAAGCATTATACACATTGTATCATCTTCAAAACAGCTTTATGAGATAGATTCTACTATTACCTCCACTTTACAGATCAGCAAATTGAGACATCAAGAAGCTGTGTCACTTGTGTTTATACACTAAGGATGGAGCTAGGATCTGAACTCGGAAATATCTAACTCCAAAACCCTGTGCCTCTGTCATGACTTCAATGCGACACACTGGAGCTGCTGAGGGCCAGGGACCCACTCTCCACCAGCAACTGTGCTCTGTAGAGACAGTCTTTCTAGTCCTTAGAATCTAATCTAAAGCATTTTAAGAGTTCGTTTTTAGACTTTAGCCAGCACCACCGGACTGAGAGAAGGTTCCCTCAGGCAGAGGTGGCTGCTGGGGCAGGGTTTCAGCTTCCAGCCCTGAGCGATGCTGTCTGTTCTGTTTTGAAGACTCCCCTTCCAAAGGGCTGTCCTTAGGTTCAGAAAGAGAAGTGGGGCAAAGGATCGGGGGCATTCTGTACACACCTCTCTTGCTTTGCACTCTTTAAGGATCAAGTCCAACTTCCCAGTACAGCTTGAACAATCCTCTACAACCTGGCCCTGTTAGCTTCTCCAGCTCTATCCTGAGGCAGAGCCACCCAACAGTGGTCTGAGAAAGCTGTGGACTTGGGGCCTCAGGCCAGTCCTAGGTCCTGCCCTAGAAGAACCTGCTTGATGCCGTGAAGCTGAGCAGAGGCCAAGGGTAGGAGCTCTAGCTTTGCTGAGACATGTACATGCAACATCACACACTAGTCAGCCCCGGATGGTGGAAAGAACAAGGGCTCTGGAGCCAGGAAGACCTGGATTCATGGTCTAGCTCTTCTGCTTCTCACTATGAGACCTGGGGTGGGTTATTTAACTTCTACATGTCTCAGTTTCCTCATCTGAAAACAGGGAAAGTAATCCATCCCCCTGAGGGTGAGAGGAGGCTATGAGGACTGAGTGATAGAGATGACGCTTTAGAGACAATCAGCATGGTGCCAGGCACAGAGCAGGCACTTAGAAAATGCCAGTTCTTCTGGGGGATGCAGGGCAGGTAAAGAAGCTGAACTGGGCTCTGCTTCCACCACAAAAATCTTAGGCCTTGAGCTAGGACCTCAGCTCTGCTGCCCCCTCCTCTGAGTTCCCTGGAGTTTGCTGCCCCATCCCTGGGCACCACCCCACTCCCAGCCAGGAAAAAGGGCAAGGAGTTGGGGAGGCACATACTGCCGCAGAGGTCACCGAAGATATAGTAGCACTGCTCAGAGAAGGTGATCTTGTTGACAGTGTGGCGGATGAAGCCGGCTTTCAGCAGGTTGCTGGCATACTTGCGGGCCTCTCGCCTGTCAGTGAAGCCTTCCACATTGTGGTATAGCCAGTCCACCACATCAGAGCCTGGGGGCAAGGTCGCCATTTGATTGGGAAGCCCACCTGACTTGGGCTCATTTGGCCTCACAGAAGACCTGAGGCTGGGCATGGTTCCAGCTTCAGGGAGTTATTGGGTCCCAGCCTGTCCTTCCTCCTCACTGCCCACCCCCTCCTTCATCCCACCATGGGGACCTCTCACCAATGAATGCGTTGGGGATAGTGATCTTGAGCCACATGCGGTCTCGGACCTCCAGGCCTGATTCAGGGGAGGCCATGGCTTTAACGATGGCAGCCATGTCACTGTGGATGGACAGGTGAAAGTCGTCTAGGCCTGGGGGTGGGAGGCAAAATGATGAGGAAGAAAGGGACTGTGGAGTTAGGCAAACAGGAGTTTGCATTCCAGCTCTACTACCTAACAAATATAGACCAGTGTTGGGCAAATTACTGACTTCTTGGACACTCAGTTTCCCCTTCTGTAAAAATAGGGACTTCAACAACTATTCTACAAAAATGTTTGATGAGAATTAAATAATGTATACAAAGGTGCTTAGTATAATGCTTGTGTGTGTTATAATAAAAATGGCAGTCATTGTGGGCTTAGTTTGTGTCAGTGTGATCAATGTTTCACTTATACCTCTCATTAAATCCCCAGGAACCTGGTGAAGTGCACAGCCATAGTCCCATTTTACAAGAGGAAACTGAGGCTCACTGGGTGCTCAATATTGGTTCAGAAGGAAACAGGAGGGTCAGGTGTCCACCGAGGGAAGGTGCAGTGTGAGGTAGCTGGAATGAGCTGAGGCCCTGCTCCAGCCCCCTCTGACTTTCAAGCAAGAGTTTTCGCATGGGCCTTCATCAGTCCCTCTCACCTGAGCCTCTCTGCTGGGCCCAGGGGACAGGGTTGGACACTCACGCTCTGTGTCAGGGATGGAGCTGGTGATGGAGGAGCTGGTGGAGGTGATGGTGCTCAGGGAGGGGCTCATGCCGTAGGCAGGGAAGGTGCCAGTCATGGCTGCAGTGTGGGAGACCCAGGCTGCAGGGTCAATGGGCCGGATGGGCTCGCCTGCAGGGAAAATGAGAGGTTTGGGGCTGCCCACCCTGCCCAGTGCTGGGCCAACAGGGTAGGTGTGAGGATTCAGGGAAACACAGAAGACAGGAGAGACAGGGCTCACATATGCCAGGCAACAGTTTAGGGCTCAGTCCCCCATCCACTTACTCCTGGGCAGTGTGAAGCAACCACGGGGACTTGGGTCCCAGCACTTGGCTACAGTCAGGGTGATGGGCCTGAAAGCAAGGGTGTCCCTAGTGAGGGCAGGTTGTGTGCAGGCCAGACCAAGCCCCTTGCCTGATAGCCAAAATGCCTGCCCCCACCTCTGCAATGCCCCATCCCATCCATACCCTGGTTTGTGCACAATCTCCCGCAGTACCCGGACCGCGTCATCATTACTCATGTTCTCAAAGTTGATCTCGTTTACCTGGGGAAGAGGACAAGGAGTGGGATAAGCAGCTGTGCTGGAGAAGGGGTTAGGGAAGCTTGGTGGGTCAGGGGGTCTTCCTCCACCAAGAAGGGGCCTCTGAATAGAGTAGGAAGAATGAGGGTACAGAGGGCACATCTCCCCAACTCCCTACCCACACCACCAGCCATGGTGGACAATGGTACCTGTAACAGCATATCTCCTGGCTCGATGCGTCCATCAGCAGCCACGGCCCCACCCTTCATGATAGAGCCGATGTAGATGCCTCCGTCACCGCGCTCATTGCTTTGGCCCACAATGGAGATGCCCAAGAAGTTATACTTTTCTACAGGGAGTAATAAGACCTTGAGAGGGGAGAAAGGTTCCTACCCAAATTCGGAACCCCTTATTAGAGAGAGCGGAAAGGGATGAAAACTAGCATTTATTGAATTGGAATCAGGCACTGTGTTCAGCATGCTCAAATAGGCTTTTGTTTAATCCTTACTGGATGTGAGGCAAGGATTCTCAGTCCTGTTTTACAGAGTAGACAACTGAGGTTCAGAGAATTTAAGTGACTTTTCTAAGCCATTAAGTGGAAAAACCAATATTCAAACTCAGATTTAAATCCCAAACAAAATTTGGGCTCTTTTCACTAACCCAGCTATCTCCTAGAGAGAGTAGTTAGGGCAGATATCAGAGAGGAAGAATGCAATGGCTGAAAAATGGGAAGGAAAAAGGAATCAGAAATCACTTCCTCTAGGAAGCCTTCCCTGATACTTTTCTCCGCTTCCATAGCTCTCTGTGCTTCTCTCTGTCATAGTCCTAATCATGAGATACTGAAATAATCAGTTTATGTTTATGAAAGAGAACTTCTTGGGGGCAGGGAACATATCTTGTGCCTCTTTGAACTTCCTTGGGTCTGCCCAGTGTCTGGCACACAGTAGGCACTTAAGAGTGTTGTTGCATCAGACTCACCCATGTTGAGAGTCACCGTGATGATGTTGAGTGACATGGTGGAGTCCGTGATGCTGCTGAAGGAGGAGGACTGAAATAGACAGAGACTCTGAGCAGCATGCAGGGGTGGCAGGAACTCACTGCTCCCACCTAGCTTGCCCTCAAGGTGAGCCCTCAGCACCACCTCCCCTCTAAGGTTCTAAACTCTGACCCCAGAGGAGGCGATCCAAGAAAGCACAAGCCCTGGCCCTGCCCCACCCACCCCTAGCACCTCGGGCCCCATACCCGCTCAATCCGGGAAACCTTTTGCTTCCGCCGTCGACGCTTATGTCTTCTCATCAGGCGTGAGGCACTGCTCTGCTCTGTGGAGCTGCTGAACCTGTGGGGCCCACAGTCGTTCCCCACCAGGCTGGCCTAGCCCTGCCCCATAAGAGGCACAGCAGGGCCCCGGGCCCCAGCACAAAGCCCACATCCCTCCCAGTATCCTCAGGGTTCAGGGTTCCTCAGGGGTCACCTGCCCCACGGTACCCATGAAACCAAAACCCCACCTGCTGGTGGAGTCGTCCTCCTCTGAATCGAAGAAGCTGGTGGTCTCCAACTCGCTGCTCATGAGGGTAGATGAGCTGTCATAACCCCCGGGCTCTCGCCGCCGCTCCCCCTTCGCAGTTCCATTTAGCCGGGCTGCTGCAGGGGATGGAGGCTGCTGGGTTCACAGTGCCCAGTGCAGGAGGGAACGGGAAGAGAGGGGCACAGGCCAGGAGCTGCATCGAGGCCAGTGCTCAGGAAGTTGGGCAAAGAGGTGGGCAGCTGAGTAGAAGCTGTGGGGAGGGCATGAAGGTGGGGAAGACACAGACTCACTGTGCTCGGGGCCATCCCTCCGGCGTGGCCGCTCCCGTTGGGCACACACCAAGGAGTCCGTCTCTGTGTCATTGTCCAAGTTCTCCTGGCTGCCCCCTCCAGCATGAGGGCTGCAGGGAAGAGAGGACTTGGTGGGGGAGGGGGGAGGCTGGGGGCTCCCTCCCCCAGTCCTGGGCTGAACTGACGTGGCCCTCCCCCATAAGCCCTGCCCATTCTCAGGTCATACTCACTGGAAGGAGGGGGGTCGGGAGTCACCAATGCCTCCTGTACGCTCCATGGGTGGTGGCAGCTCTGATGGGTTATCAGCACAGAAGGGAGCCGGCTCTGGGTGTGAGCCCTCAGCTGACACCAGCTGATGGGGAGAAAATGGGAAGGTAGTATGGCACAGGGGCACCAAGGAGAAGTATGATAACTGGCTTCTGGCAGGGCATGAAGACTTGGGGAGAATGAAGCAGGGGACATGGAGGGAGAAGAGACGGGCTATGCAAGGACAGCAGACCCACTGCCAGGTTGATAGAATGGCAGGGAAGCATGGGTTGGTGAAGCGGGATGGGGGCAGAGAACAAGGGTCCAAGACAGAGGTCAGCAGATGCCAGAAGGGAACCGGAGGCAAAGTGCCTCAAAGGGCACAGGAGACAGTTTTGTCTGCCATGTATGTTTCTGTATCTGCCTTTCCCCCTTCACACCACTCCTCCACTTTTCACCAAGGCTATAGAATCTGGGACGGATTCAAATATTGAAGCATGAAACTACAAGCTATAATCTTAGCGATGGCTTTCCTCCACCCAGCCCAAGGCAGGAACAAGAGCAGAGGGAGGGTTGAGGAAGGATCCTTACCCAGGACACCACCCGGCCATTGAAGCAGGGCAGCTTGGCATTGTCGTCCGAGATCTCTTCCTTCACCACTCTGCAGGGAAAGAAGGGGTGTCAATGAGCTTTCTGGGGTAGAAATGGAGGTGTCCTTATAACCCCAGCTCTCAAGGGCTCCTCTGCCCTAAACTGGGACACAAACCCCCAGCACAAGCTGGGAGCATGCGCAGGGGTGACCCAGCTGCCTTCCTAGGGTGTCCTCTCAGTCATCAGGTGATTTCAAATTACTCCTGACAAATCATGACCCTCCATGAGTGCAACCACTCCTTAGAATCTTAAGAGTGCTTTACCCATCCCCAATAAGGCTCTCATGGGCTGAACTTTATCTTTCCCTCTGACCCTAAACTAGGAAAAGGCACACCCTGATTACTGTCCTTCCTTGTCAGCTGGGAATCCTGACATTCTTCTAGGAGGTGTGGATGAGGAATTTAAGGAAATTAGGAGAGAAAAGGGGAGAAGGCATTTACTGAACATCTTCCACTGCCATTATGATAATAGTAACAATTGCTCTCATTTACTAAGCATGTATTATGGGCCAAGCACTAAATGAACACTTTACTCATATCTTTTTATTTAATACAGCAATGCTATAAGATAGATACAGATGGGGAATCTAAGGCTCAGCAGGTTCAGAAATTCACACCACTAATAAGTGAAGTGCTGGAATTTTAATCTTAGCCTGACTCCAAAGCCTTTATTCCTACCAATTATACCATCTTATTTCCTTATAGTTATAATATATAATCTTCACATCAGCCTCACTGTATAGACAATATGATTCTCATTTTATGAATAAGAAGCTCAGGAACATTCAGTAACTTGTTCAAAGTCACAAAGCTAGAAAATGTCAGAGCTGGAATTCAACCCCAAGCTTGTTTGACTCCAAAACCTGCACCCTTTCCATGGTATTTCACTTTCTTTCCTGTACAATGACAGAGGCCAGGCGGTCTGTGGAGGGTGGGGTGGAGAAGACAGTGACGTGGGACCTGGGGGGTGGGAGGTGATCACAGGCATGCAGCGAGGCAAGAAGTCAGATCATGACTACAGTTTGGGGCCAACCAAAGAAACTGGAAAAGTTTGAGGCCCCCCCAAGACTGCATCAAATGCCCAGGAAAACAGAGCTAGAAAGACGTGATTAGGGGCAAGAGGAAGACACATGACTGGAGTTGTGAGCAGACAGGGAAGACAGCAAGGAAGGAGGCTGGGAAGCCCAGTTCTCTCTGTTCTTGAAGAGCTTCTGCCCAGAGCTGGGAACGTGCTTGGCTCCTTGTGATGCTCACATTCTTGGACTTACAGCCAAGTTCGAAGGCCGAGCCTACCCTCCTCCCTCCCATTCAGCTTTGGCTCTTCCTCCATTTCCAACCCCACAGCGACCCCAAGAAAGCAGCTCAAATCATCCTGTTCAGGGCCATCATGGCAGAAAGCCTGGAGACAGAACAAGCTGGAAAGAAGGGACAGAGAGAGATATAGCTCACACCTAGCAGCTGGTCTGGCTACCAGGTACCCTAAAGCTTACAGCCCCCTATGGGAGCTGTGGCTCAAAGGAGAAGGGGGTACGTGGCAAAAATGGCAGGGACTCTGTGACCTGCTTTAGAGAGGGTCTCCCTATGGTGGGAAACTGCTGCTGAGTCCCCACAGACCCCTCCTCCAGCAGGCCCCACCACACAGCTCCAGATACAGATGTTTCCTCTCTTTCTGGGGGTCACTGACAGGTCGCCAAGTCTTTGCTGACTCACAAAGATCAGCTGATCTTTGGCAGCCTTGGAGGACCTCAGACAGGCCCCTACCCACCACAGTGGAGCTAAATGGCTCAGGGTTCCATTGCATTCACATACAGTCCCCACCCCCCACAAATGGAGTCAGACAAATCTGGGTTCAAATTCCAATTCTGCTACCCATTAGCCCTCTCATCTTAGAGAAGTTGAACTTCTCCAAGCTTTTGTCTCATACTGGTAAATGGGATTTGTAAATGCCTGGCACACAGTCCAGGTATACAATAAAAGCTAGTTTTTAACTTTGTCCATTTTTAACAGGATCCATACTCTCTTTCTAACTAGGTGTAAGTTTGTAAGGGCAGGGACCAAACAAATGTGCTCATCATTCATTGTTCATGCAATTAAAAAAGCCTTTGCTGAGAGTCCAGTGAGTTTTAAGTCCTGTGCTTGCCATTATATGAACCTCAAGAAGCTTCAGACCTGGAGCCTGCCTTGTTCTCAGAGGTCACCATCCAGTGGGCAGTTCACATAAGCATATTATGTGTGGGAAGTGGTCAGAGCGGTAGGACCAGCAGAGGTGTTCACTGGACAGACATCTGCTGAGTATTACTTAGGTATCAGGTCCTGGCTAGGAGCAAGGTAGATGTACAGATAAATAAAATAAAGTACATTAATTTTAAAAGCTCAACCCAGAAGACAGGAGAATTTGAACATGGAGAAGCCAGGGGAAGAAGTGTGCTCCAGGCAGAAGGCCCAGAGGCAGGACACTGTGTGACATGGAGCAGGGAGCAACATAAGCAATTCCGCTTCCGATGTTACCCACTCCCACAGCTCAAGGCCACTCTACCAATGGGTACCTTGTCCTTCTATCCACCATCTCCTCAGTGCTAACCAAGTTTATTCTTCCTCCATTTCCCAAATAATCTAAGAGGGTTGGGCCTACCCCGAGCTTGACAATACTTCTGGAGACCAGATGGGAGGTGGGGAGTCATCAGGCCTCACAAACCAGTACCTCAGGGGGTGAGCCTGGAGAGAATGGAGACAGCAGCCTTCCTCCTCTGACACACTCTCCCATCTGTCAGTAGGGGTCACTGGCCTCAGCCTGACCCTCCTCTCATGGGGCTAAGTGGCAGCCCCAACACCTTTACAGTTTGCTAAGGCTCAGCATCTCCCTCAGAGAGGATGCATCTGTAAAATGGTGATAATAATAATAATACCTACAATTGTGTGAACACAGCCTTAGACTTTGGAGCCAGATTCCTGATGTTGAATCAAGCTCTCCCACTAACTAGCCAGACTGTGACCTTGGATAAGTTACTTCAGGTTTCTATGTTCTAGTATCCTAATCTGTAAACTGGGGATATTACTAACTGTTTCATAGGGCCATTAAGAGGATTAAACGAGTAAAAATTTGAAAAGCACTTAGATTGGTGCCTGGTACACTGTAAGAAGCACCATAAGAAGAGTTTGTTAAATAAATGTATAAACACACACACACACTCCTCTATTCCTCAGCTATTAGTCCTCTGTGATAACCCTACTGAGTCTGTGCATTAATTCTTCTGGGGATAAAAAACAAAATCAGTCTCCTCCACTTCATTTTTAGCATTGTTCTCAACCCTGTTAAAATGGCCTACTCTGATGTTTTGCAAAGGATGGTTCAAATACCAGTGATGTATGCAAGATGTGTTTAGGAGTCACCTAAATGAACATTGCTTAACTCAATAGTTAATACTTATTTTTAAAACATCATAGAAAGAAATGAAAGTCAGATGGGTGATTTCATATTACTGATTTGGTCAAGCTAAGAAAGAGTGAGTGGACTGACAGTGAATTTAAAGAACCTCATTAAGTCAACAGCGAGCAGGTGTCATGGGGGATGTCCTGTGACTGCAGTTAGGCCTGGCTTGACAGCAAGCCTGGGGAGAGTGGGAGCAGGCCCCGGGGTAGCCCCAGTGCACTGGACTCCAGCAGATTTGCCCCTGTCTCACAGCCTGAGGCAGTATCTCGGTTTCTCCTCACTCTATTCTTTTCTTACCACCACCCCTTGCAGATCGATTCATCCCTCTTCAGAATCTTCCAACCAGGGATGTTTGTCTCTGGGCCTAAGCCAGACGATCATTACACACCAGGAGTTCCCCACTCCAGGGTAAGTGTAACAACAACCAAGGCAAGAACAGTTAGAAGCTGCATAGCACTACCCACTGTGAGAGCACTTGCACACATATGAGCTCATGGGCTCATCAGACCCTGAGCTCCAGGGGGAAAGGTGACAGCAAAACATTCCAGGCAGAGGAGAGAGAAGGTGCTTGCTTCCCAGGGCCGGGAGAGCTGGGGTCACGCTAGAGAAGCCAGACTGAGGAACACCGGGGAGAGAAGACTGGCTTCCCTCGCTCAGCCTTGGCTCCAGAGAGTGGTGCAGGCCTCAGGCTAGGGCCAGGGAGGCTGCCTTCAGGCCTGAAGGGCCTGGGAAAACCTTCCCCACAGTCCTCCAGGCCCAGCGCCCAGTTAGTGTGGGGGCCTCCTCCTCCCCCAGTCCCCTAGGAGTTGGGGTGTGTGTGTGTGTGTGTGTGTGTGTGTGTGTGTGTGAGAGAGAGAGAGAGAGAGAGAGAGAGAGAGAGAGAGGGGATGGCCAGGCTCCCCCTCCCAGGCCAGCTGCTACAAAACCTTCCTGCTCCAACATTCCATCCCTTCTTAAAGGGGAAGTCCTTGCTCCCAAACTCTGCCTGTCCAAAGCCCCACAGCTGGGCTGAGGAGAAGACCCCGCCAGGGAGGGACGATGAACACCAAGAAACTTCCCTGGCCCTCCCATGCAGGCGCTGAGGCCCTTTCCAAGGCCACCATCTGGAGGAAAAGGGCCCATCAGCACCTGGGCTAGTGGGGACTCCTCTTTAGGGGTCAGGCGCTCAGCTCCCTTGACAACATCCCACACACCCCACAAGTAAAGGGGGAACAGCTAAATAAACATCAGATCTACAGGCCTTCGCTTACAGCCTGGCGCCTGAGCACCCCTAGCTTCCCCCTCCTTTCTCAGTTCAAAGTCCCACAGCACAACCCTGAGATGCCCGGTACTCCAAATATGGCTCGGAGTTGTGGAGCTGAAAAGATGGAGAAGGCGAAGGCCGAGCGCCAAACACTCCAAGTCTGTGCTGAAAGGTGGCTCCCTGGGCAAGAGGGTAGGGGGATTCTGGCTCTGGAAGTGGGTGGAGGGGGTGAGTGTCTGTCGGTGTGGGCTGCTGGTCTCTGAGAGGTGAGGGGGCTTCCTGGGCTGGTACTCTGATTGCTCTTGGGGAGTTGGACGTCCCCCTAAACGGGGGGTGGGGGCGGGCAAAGTACCCACAAGAGCAAAAGGAGAGTCCCTAGAGAGGCTGGAACTTCAGCATCCGAAAAAAACCAAGGGGAGCCCAAATGGTCGAGTCGCCCCCTTGAATCCAGAGCAGGGCTAGAAGCCAGTGTAGCAAGGGGAGTGCAAATTGGCCGAGAGGCCCCTAGAAGCCGAAGGGGCCAGGGTCCCCTGGAGGCGAGGCAGGGGCCCTCCTCACCCGAAATCGTCGTCCATAGACTTGAAGAAGAACTTATAGCTGGGTCGCTGCAGAACGCCCTTAAAGTCCGCCAAGGTGACGCGCTCGGCGGGCAGAGGCAGCTTCACCAGGTACGGCGTCTCCTGCCCGTCCAGGTGGTAGATGATTTTGGTCTCACCCATGGCTCCGGCCTCGGGCCCGGCGGCCGGGCCGGGCCTCTCGGGCTGCAGCGGCGCTTGGCGCGGCCCAGTGGCTCAGCCCCGCTCCGCGGCCAGCCACGGCGCCAGCTCCCTTGTTCTCTGGCCGCTCCCGGGTCCCAGCGCCGCCTACCGCCGCCGCGGCCGCTGCTTCCGCTCCCCACTCTCCTAGATCGGCTAGCGACGGCAACTCTTCCGGTGGCCGTGGCCCTCCCGGGTCTGGGCTGCGGCCGGGCCCGTTCCCCTCCTCGGGCCCCGGCGCGGCCCCGCCCCGGCGCGGCCCCGCCCCCCCCGCCGCTGCCGAGCCGCGCTGGCCTCGCAGCAGATGGCTTGGCCCTCAGCCGGGCCCCGCGGACACCCCGCCCACCGGCCCGGCGGCGGTCTCCGGCTTCTGCGTTCCGGTTCCAGGCCCCCTGGGACCTTGGCAGCCGTAGCCTAGGCCCCCAGAGAGGGAAGGGTCTATCTCACTAGGATGGCCGTGTTGCTGGACTCTTCAAGGCCCAGGCTCTGGACCCAGCGGGGACTGGCTGCTCCCTTGCAGCTGGGAGGGGTGTAATGCAGAAGGTCGCTTTGGTCCCCAGAGGTGGGTGGTGGTGGTTCTGACATATATCACTGGGGGAAAGTGACCTCGACATGGCCCTTTAGGGTCTGTCAAGAAACAGCTGCTGTCATTGAGTCTACCAAATTGAGCTCCTTGAGAGCAGAACAGGCTCTAGTGTTGATTCCTTCTTACCACCTCAGTACCTAGGTGCAAAGCAGAGTTTAATGAGTAGATTGAATGCAGAATGAGTGCATGAATGAAGATGGGCTCATGACTGGGACAGTAAGTCTCAAACCAGAACTAGGTATAATCGGTTCCTAATAGATCTCCTCACCCCTTAGGTTTTACATTTCAGAAAAAAAAAAAATTTCTTTTAGAGAGAGAGGAAGTGGGGAGAGAGAGAAAGAAATCTGTTGTTCCACTGATTTATGCATTCATTTGTTGCTTCTTGCATGTGTCCTGACGGGAGATTGAACCCGCGACCTTGGTGTATGGGGACGACCCTCTAACCAACTGAGCTACCTGGCCAGGGCTCCCTTAGTTTTTAATTCATTTAATAAATACTGAATGCTTACTATGTGCAAGGCATACTGCATGAGATACAGCAAAAACAAGGCAGATAGGGCTGCCCTCAGGACCTTTACTTATCTGGAGCGAGTCTCGTGAATTAACTTCAGAATGACAAATGCTATGAAGAAGATAAAATGGAGTGATGTGATGTAACAGGGGAAAGATAATTATGGGTGATCAGAGAACACCTCTTTCATTTGAGCTAAACCTAGAACTAATGAGGAAGCAGCTATAAGAAGTTCTGGTCTCGGGGAAGAGCATTCCAGGCAGAGGGCACAGCCAAGTATAAGGGCTCAAGGCGGGAATAATCTGGCCAAATTTGAGGAACAGAAGGCCATTGTGACTACAGGGATGGTTTTAGATGAGGCTGGAAAGTAGACCGGGACCAGCTCACACAAGTCCTTTTAAGTCACAGTAGCAAGTGAGGGCTCCTCCCACTCCATTTTGTACACTATTGCCAAATTAGCATTTCAAGAGAAAGTACCTCTTTCAGACACCTCTTCTGCTCAAAAACTTCTCCACATTCCCCAGTGTTTTCCAGATATTCTTTGTATGATAATACAAGCCCTCCGTAATCTAATCCAGGGGTCCCCAGCCTCTAGGCCTTGAACTCGTATTGGTCCCTGGTTTGTTAGGAGCCTGGCCACACAGCAAGAGATGAGCTTGAATATAATGCTTGAATCATCCCGAAACCATCATCCCCACACCCCCTACCACCGTGGGAGGAAAAATTGTCTTCCATGAAACTTGTCCCTGGTGCCGAAAAGGTTGGGGACCATTGATCTAACCTATACCTTTATAGCCTTTTGTGTCATTGTATCCTGGCTACATTTCTGACTTCAGCATATCAACCTATTAGCTAGGTCCTGCACAAAACTTGTATATTTCCATTTCATACCCTTCTCATTATTTTTTGAATTGAATTTATTGGGTAATAAATAAATATTGGTTAATATAAGTATGTAGGTTTCAGGCATACGATTCTATAATACATCACCTGTATATTATGTTCACCACCTCACCTTCCCTTTAAATTTCTATCAAAGCAATATGTGTGCAAAGTCAAATAGTATTAAGCTTTTAACAGCTATCCTCTGTCACACTTCCCTCCCCACCCCAGTATACATTTTTAGTTCATGCTACTTATTGATTTATGCATTCTAGACATTGCTTATTGATTTCTAATTATGATTGATAAATTTATTTTTCTTCCACCTCCCCCTAACTTCTTAAAATAGTAAAATCCCACTTTTTGGTTAAGTCAATATAGTACTCAGTATTGACATTTCAACTATGAATAAATGCTTCCTTCATAATTTTTTGTTTCTCCTGGCATTATTGCCTTTCTTTTTCATTTACTTTTTTTTTTTAATGTATTCAGTGTACCTATCATTAAATCTTTCCACATAACCTGATAGTTTGTCAATACATGTTTTGTTCACTCAGTCAAATACAGGCATACCGTGGAGATACTGCAGGTTCAACTCCAGACCACCACAATAAAGCAAATATTATAATAGAGTCACATGAATTTTGGGGTTTCCCAGTACATAAAAGGTTATGTTTATACTATAGTTTAGTTTGTTAAGTGTGCAACAGCATTATGTTTAAAAAATGTACATACCTTAATTAAAAATACTTTGTTGGAAAAATGACACCAATAGACTTGCTCAATGCAGTCTTGCCACAAATCTTCATTTTGTAAAAAACATAGTTATCTGTGAAGTGTAATAAAGTCAAGTTCAATAAAATGAAGTATGCCTGAGATATTTATTCGCAAGTCTGCAGAGTCGGGAGCACCGCCAGCCAGGGGCATGCGTGCACAAAGTAGACAAAGAAAACTGGTTTTATACTAACACGATTAGCTCCCCCTCCCCTCCCCTTCTCTCCCGTTTCTCCATTACTGGGTAATCCGGGTTCACAATCTAACTCGATTAACTACTTAACTAAGGGTGTGATTAAGGGTAATCTAGTTATAGGTCTGTCTCCAATTTATTTGCAAAGTTATCTAGTTACATCTTCCCATTTCTCTGTGTTTGGTGATGACAATCTTCCTCCTTCTGATCCCAGAGATATGTGTGAGGAGCTGTGGAATGTCATTTTCTCCATTTCCTCACCCCTTTTCCATGATTCATCTGTTAATTATCTCCTACTGGTTTGAGAGTCACTGGCTTCTTTATCCCTTACACACTGATGACCATCTTGGCTTGTATACAGCTGCCATTTTGAGACTTCTCTGCATCATCCTCAAAATTTCCTTTACCTCTCCTCTATGTTGGATTCCCATTTCCTTGATACTCCTTCGTTTTAGTAAAGTGGATCTTTTGGTAAATTCCCTTGAAAGCATGGGAAATAAAAATTCTGAGAACTTGAAAATCTGAAAATGATTTTGAGCTAAAAATAATCTCTTCAGAATTATAAAGGCATCATCCACTGTCTTCTAACGTCCAGTGTGGCTATTAAGCAGTCAGTTTGATCTTTTTATTTTCCTAAGCCTCTGCACATGAATTTTTGAATTCTCTATTGGAAGTTTAGGAAGTTCTCTTTATCCTTAGGGTTCTGAAATTTCACGGTGATATGCCTTGGAGTTCATTCACTGTGATAAAGGCACCCTTTCCATCCAGAAACTCAATAATATTTTCTTGAATTATGTAATAACAATGCTACCAATTTTCCCATCCTTTCTGTAACTCCTGTTAGATGTTGGACCTTCAGGATTGAGCCTTAATTTTTCTTCTCCTTTAGCATCCAATTTCCTTTTATTTTTAAATGACTTCACCTTGATGCAAGATTTTCTTAACATTATTTCCAACCTTTCCCTTATTCAGTTGGATAGGTAAAATAGTCACAACTAAAAATTCAGGAAGTATGTATAGATGATAGTTTCCCTCCTTTTTGGTTCTCTAGCTCTCCCGTTCTCAGTAGAAGGAAACAATTTATTTTTCATTTCTAGGAACTCTTTCGTTCTCCAATTCTTTCTTTTCATAGCACTTAATTCATCTTATTCAAATTTTGAAAATTATAGCTTCACCTCTTATGTTTTCAAAAGCTCCCTTTGTCATTGTTTCCTTTGGTCTTTGCCTTCTATGGATACATTGGAAGTTTCCTGGATGTTTAATAGCCCTTGGCAGTCTATTCACATTTAAGAATCAGACACTAAAAATCTGATTGGAAGCTCTGTGCAAGGTTTATTAACAGGCTTCAGTGTAGGGTGATCAAGTGGGGGAAATATGCCTTTCTTCCCCTGAAGAAAAAAAAAAAAACGAAATATTATTAGGTCTTTTCCTGCAACTTTTTTTGGGGGGGCTTGGAGATATAAATTGATGTGTGCCAATATTCAAAGCCCTAACACTTACATACTTTCACTAAACCAGTTTCAATCTACCTTTCTCCCCATCCCTACTATATTTGTCATTGAATCTAGACACTCTAATTATTTGCATTTTCCTTAAGGCTCTGAAATTTCTTGGGGTTATTTCATTCATTACGCTGGGCACTCATGGGCCATTAGTCTAGAAACTCATGACCTTTGGGTTTAGGAAACCTTTGTATCTCTTTGATAATGTTCTCCTGACCATTTCTCCAAAGACTAAGTCTCATATTTCTTGCAGGGGAGAAATATGGGTAATCACCTGGCTGGAGCATAAAATGGGCTTTTTCTTACACAGATTTTTGTCTGATTCCCTTGTACTCAGCCCCAATCTTTACCCCTTTATGCTGAACCTTTTCTGGGTTCAAAAGGGAACATTGACTTTCTTGTTAATAACCACCTGAGCAGATAGAACATATTCAGTCTGTTCTAGCTAAACCAACTTTCATTCTCCCATTGATTTTTCATTTTGTAAAACGTTGATGTCTCTCATTCATGTTGTCATCTAGTTTCCCTTATCACTGGTTCATATGCCTTTTTAAAGAATCCCCTTAGTGGCATCTGAACAGGGTTTTTGGAGGGAGTAAAAAGCCCATGTGTTTAATTTGCCATATTTACTCATAAATGAAAATCCTTTTTACTTTCTTTAAAGTATATTTTATTGATTATGCTATTACCGTTGTCCACTTTTCTCCCCTTTACCCCCTCTGCCCGTTAACACCCTTCCCTCCAGCAGTCTCCCTGCCTTAGTTCATGTCCATGGGTCATGCATATAAGTTCTTTGGCTTCTCCATTTCCTATACTATTCTTAACATTCCCGTCTATTCTGTACCTACCAGTTATGCTTTTTGATCTCTGTACCTTTTCCCTCATTCTACCCCTTCCCAACCCTCCATATGATCTCCATATCTATGATTCTGTTCCTGTCCTAGTTATTTGCTTAGTTTGTTTTTTAGACTCATTTCTTGATAATTGTGTTTGTTGTAATTTTACAGTTCATAGTTTTGATCTTCTTTTTCTTAAATAAGTCCCTTTAACATTTATTTCATATAATAAAGGCTTGGTAATGAAGCCCTCCCCCCTTGTCTGGGAAGCACTTTATCTGCCCTTCCATTCTAAATGATAGCTTTGCTGGATAGAGTAATCTTGGTTGTAGGTCCTTGCTTTTCATCACTTTGAATACTTCTAGTCAGTCCCTTCTTGCCTGCATAATTTCTTTTGAGAAATCAGCTGACAGTCTTATGGGAACTCCTTTGTAGGTAACTCTTTTTCTCTTGCTGCTTTTGTCTTTCTTTATCTTTAACCATTGGCATTTTAATTATGATGTGTCTTGGTGGGTCCTCTTTGGGTCCAACTTTTTTGGGACTCTGTGCTTCCTGAACTTGTATGTTTATTTCCTTCACCACATTAGGGAAGTTTTCTCTCATTACTTTTCACATTAGTTTTCAATTTCTTGCTCTTCCTCTTCTCCTTCTGGCACCCCTATGATTCAGATGTGGGCACTTTTGGAGATGTCAGTCTTATTCTCCCCTTGTTTTTTTGAATTCATTTCTTCGTTCTGTACTGGTTGACTCTATTTCTTCCTTATGTTCCAGTTCATTGATTTGAACCCTGGCTTCCTTCCCTTCATTATTGACTCCCTGTGGATTTTTATTTCATTTAGTGTAGCCTTCATTTCTTTGTTTGCCATACTCAATGAGTTCTCTGAGCATCCACATCTGATAGGTTGGCTATTTCCATTTCACTTCTTTTTCTGGAGTTTTGATCTGTTCTTTCATTTGGACCATATTTATCTTGATTTGGCAGCCTCCCTATTTGTTTCTGTGTATTAGGTAAGAGCTGCTTTGACTCCGTGTTGTGTACTTAAGTTGTAAGGGGCCGAGCCTTAGGTATTCATCAGTGGGACCTGTTTCACCACTTTGTGGCGCTGCATGTGGGGAGGGGTCACAGAGGGAACAGTGCTGTTTGCTCTGCACTTGCTCCCTTTCCAGTCACTTCACTCACTTCCCACATACGACTAGCAGTCCTCTATCTGTTGCCCTAGTGGTGGTGCCCAGATTGGGTGGGCCTGCATGTGTTCTTGGTCCATGGGGCCCTCTAAATGGACTCTCCTGAGATGGGCAGTTTCTTCCACCACCCAACCCCCCATTACTTCTCACAGCCAGAAGCTGTGAGGCTTTATTTTCCCAGTGTTGGAACCCTGGGCTGTGGTCTGGCTTGGGGCTGAGACTGCTCCCTAGGTGTCCCTCCCAGCTTCTATCTGCAACATGTGAATACAGGACTGCTTGTTCTGCTGGCCGCCGCTGCCACCACCACCACACTGTGTCCTCTCTGCCCCTTCTACCCATCTGGATGAATATTTCTTCTTTAAATCCTTGGTTGTGGGACTTCCATACAGTTCGATTTTCTGGCAGTTCTGGTTTTTTGTTTTGAGGTTAGTTGTGATCCTTCTTATGGTTGTGCGAGGAGGCAAAGCATTATTTACCTATGCCTTCATCTTGGCCTGAAGTCCCCTCTTTGCTTTGCTTTTAATGTTCCCTTCTACTCTTTTCTATTTTTTAGGCCATACAAGCATCACAATCCTGTAATCCTTCCCTAATCACTGCAACTGGAAGGAATCTCTTCCTCCTAAAAAGTTCTATAGGCCACTCTGATCTCTGTCACCCACTAGGTACAAATCAGAGGTGCCCTATAGTTATTTGTATTTAACTGACCCTGTTAGGTCCTTATCGGATCCTGTAACTGACAAAGCAGAGACCAAGTCACTGAATAAGAGACATAAATAAGGCTAAATCCTGGCCAGCCTCTATCTTTCTCTTAAGAAATACTCAGCGATGCAGCTTTACACCCCTTGAGTACAGTTCAGTATCCTCTTCTTCAGCTAACTCCATTCTATCCAACTAAAATTAAGGGAGGCAGCCATTTTATCTGTGATTTCCATGAGGGCCACTTGTTACTTGTAACATTTGCCACAATCTAAGTGTCAGTAGAGCAACGGTTATATGAAGGTAACAAGCTCCAAAAGATGAGATAGAAGGGCATATGGCTGAAGATAAAGGACAATACGGCAGTGACCAACTCCAGTTTTAGAGTTCAGTAACAAATCTTGGCTCTATCAATTACCAGTTATGGGACCTCTCTGAACTTCAGGGTCATGTGAAAATGGGAATAAAGCCTACATCATAATAACTAAAAATAACAGATGAAAAGTTTTTAGCAAAATGTCTACTATAAACACTCTCAATATTAGGGAAAACCCCGTTTTGCAAGATTTTCCCCTGTTCTTAAGATATCCATTGCTGGCTTGGGGTTATATTAGCCTCTGTGGGCCAGTTCCCTTCACCTAGACACTAAATCTGTTGAAGTACAAAGAATTCTGGATTATGAGGCTCAAATCCTTAGCCTTACCCCTCAAGAGTGATGTGGCCTTTGCAAATTTCCTTATCTTTAAGATGAAGAGTAGCCAGCTTTTCTGACAATAGTAGTACTGGCTCAAATGGACAAAGCATGAGGGACTGGCAGGTGGTTAAGACAGTACACAGGCTTGTCATCATCACTGATAGAAAAGTGCTCGGACTAGGACATTCTCTGGAAACAGGCCTAGGCACACTACTCCAGGACCACAAATTGGTCCACAGAGGCTAAAAAAGAATCTAGGTCCTCCATTACCCAAGAGTCACAACAGTCAATTAACAAGCAAGGCACCACAGTACCACCTAGTGGCCATAACACTCCTCTTCTCCCTCCCTGCCAGGTGTTAAGGAAAGGCTCCCAGAGGTTCAGAACTCTTTGGTCACCTATTTCAAAAGCTGATCAGTCAAGAGTTGGAGAGAAACCAACACAGCCCCTCTCTTTCTTTTTTAATATTAACAAACACAAGCAGCAGAGAGGGCCAGCTGCTCTCTGCTGTTTCCCAAGGGAAAGCCAAAGCACAAAGCTATGCCTCCGGCCTTCCTCTAACTGCAGGGCCTGCCTAGCTCCTCCTGAGGCAGAGATTTGTTTCAGCCCAGCTTTCCTCATCCCAATTCCCCAATCAAGATGCGAGGCACATGGCTGCTGGCGGTGGGAGGAATATTGTAGTTCCAGTCTCTACTCCTTTAAGTCTGAGCCAGAATGGTGGTTACTCATCTTCTGCAACTAGCCTCTCCCTGGCCCTGGCCCAGAAGCCAGGAGGGTCTTCAACCACACCTAGAGGAGCAGGCAGTACGACTTCAGTCATCTTCAGATGACTCCTCTTCTGCCTCTTTTAACCACTGGATGAACCTCTGCAGCTGTAAGAAAGCATAGTGGTGAGCTACTGAGGAGAAGCACATAATCCTCCTGTTCTCTTTAGTGGATAAACAGCTCAAACAACCAGAGTCCCAGGGACCAACCACCCTGTGGGCCAATGGCCAGGGAATCAGACAACCTCCATGGTGAGACGGCAGACTCACCTGTTGGTTCTTGCGCAACTGCCAGCCTTTGTCAGTTGTATCCCTTTGGTTGTACCAGGTCAGGATTGTTTCCTCAGCCAGGATATCCAGCTGGTAAAAAGCCATCAATACCTGCAGAAGGCCAGCAGAGATCTCAGGGACCATGCAGAGTCCAGCAAGATATAAAGGATAAAAGAAGAGGAGGCAAGATCTCAGCACCTCTCTCTACCAGGTCTTCAGCTTCATTCTACACACTGAGCAGCCTCATCCAGAACAGACAAGAGTCAGCTGTTCACTGTGGTACTGGGACAGGTATAACTTCTGGAACTATTGCTGGGTAGTGCTTTGCACATTTTCAGGGCAACTTCCAAATAAATGGCTGCCTTCCTAGCCGGGTTCCAAGCTGTACTATCCCAGTAACACCAGGGGCAGATAGTGCTGTTAACAATACTGGATTCATGTCACTCTCTGTTTTGTGTCTCCATCAACATCACCAAGGTCTGTTTTTCTTTCTTTCTTTTTTTAAAGATTTTATTTATTTTCAGAAAGAGGGAAAGGGAGGGAGAAAGAGAGGGAGAAAAACATTGATGTGTGAGAGTAATATCGGTTGGTTGCCTCTTGCATGCCCCCAACTGGGGACCTACCAAGGCCTGTTTCAAAGCAAATGTAGGACTATGAGGCTTGAGGGGGTAGTCACCTTGGCCATAGAAGTACCAAGAGCTTCATGCTCTAGGAAGAAGTCCTCAATGGCTGCCAGTGCTTCCAAATGATCAGCTGCACGCTTTACATAGTTCCTAAAAACAGGGCTCCAGGTCTTGAGCAACTATGGAAGAAAAGAGAGCTGCAATATATGCTTGAACATGTACCTACACTTAAACAGCAAAGAAAATCAATATTGATAATATGCATCTTTCATGATATAGAAAGACGAGAGAGATGACATAAACCCTGTGGAATCATGTCAGAGGGACTTAGGAATTGATAGCAGTCCAGGTTGGGGAAAAAAGAGGTTCCCCAGGAAGGTTAAAGGGGATCCGATATGCAGGCTGCCTCAGGAATACCTATTCCAAGCCTACAGATTGATCTCATTCTGGGTCAAGTCATTTACACTCAGGGAGTGAGTCTGAAAATCCAGGTCTATTCTGGGCATATCTTTGGGGTCTGGTATGGTCTGAATCCTGGAATCTCAAAAGCCACTTGGTATTGACCTAACTTGATTCCTCTGGACCAGCCAAGGCTGCTATAGAATCCAATCTGCTTCCAGAGATGAAGAGAAAGGAACCACAGTAATACAATATCCCACAAGAAGACCTTCTCCTCCTGATTTCTTTTAAAGTCACCACAACAAGGATGTGTCTCTGCCTCTACCCAACCCTTTGTACCCAGCCCCAATCTTTGCTCACGGGAAGCAGCAGGGCACAGTAGCGATTTGGGTCGAGCTGGGAATCCATCTGTTGCAGGGGGAACTCCAGGACGACATGGCTCAGTACCTGCATCACCTCCTTTAGGCTTATGTTGTAGGCGTACCTGTGGGGAGACTGTGGTGACACCAAGGCCTTCATAGGCCCTTTCAGGTTGCTGTAGGACTGACTTTGGCAGGACACTGGGGAAGAGGATGTCAGGTGGAATACCTGGAGGGGGAGGATTTGGGAAGGAGGAATCTAGGCGGAGGCTAAAACCTAGTGCTCTCCTTGCTTCAAATGCTACTGGTTTGTCAATTGGGATGTCAAGGGAACAGGGATGTCAAGGGAAGAAAAAGAACCTCTATCTGCCTGGGATTACCCCAAAAGGAGAAAATAGGGAGGGGCTGCTCTTACTTGAGAGAGTTGATCTCCAGGACTAGATTGTCACAAGAAATGTTCTCCTCCTTGCCCCGCTGTAGTGTTCCTAGGACTTCATTCTGGAACACTAAAATCAAAGTCACAGTAAGTTCAAGGGCCAACATCACTCCAGAACATACTGTCATCTAGTCTTGACTTTATACCAAAACCTTCCTGAGAGGAACATGAGTCTTTGGTTAGTTAATTCAGATTAAGAGTAAACTGGAGGTTTTCCTCTTTTGTCCCAAGACACCGCTTCCCTGGCAACTCACCTTTGATGTCATCCATCTGTGGGGAGCCTGCCCGGCTATCTAGCTCCTCAGAATCCATACTTCGCTCACTTTCAGTTTCACTCTCCTCTTCCATATCAATTGTGAGTCCTGAGAACCCACAGAGGGTGAGAAAAAAAGAAAAATAAGGAAAGACCCATTGACAGAGAGTCACATATGCCTTGTCTGCATGAATAAAGCAGTGAACAAGTAGTCTGATTGTCCTTCAGAATATTCTGATGTAGACGGGGTGTGTGTGTGTGTATGTGTGTCTGTGTGTGTGTTTGTAATAAGGCCTAGCTCACCCCACAGATTCTGCCGCAGTTCCTCCTCTTCTTCCATGCTCATGTCTGCAGCTTTCCAGAGGTAGCCTTGGCCTGCAACTCCAACTTCTGCTGGATTGTAACCTGGAAAGGCATTGACCTTTGGCAAAGGCCCAGTAGAAGTACCAATCCCTCCAGGGACACACACTGCTTTTTCAATGGGGCAGAGAGACACACAGATGCCCCACACCTGCTGAGCATCACACCTTTCAGCTTCACTTTCTCCTTTTCTTCGTCAGCCCCAGAATCGTCACTAAACTGGCTATCATCCTCATCTTCCTCCACATCTGGAGGGTGCAAAGAGATCACTGAGCCCTCGGGCAGTGTGATGTCTGGGCCCACTACCACCTACGAGAGAAAAAACATGAGGGTGGCACAGATCCATTAGTGTGTTGGGGGGAAGTGCATCCTTTTTAAAATAAGCCAAGTAGAAAGCAAATGAAACCACTGGATTTGGACTCTCAATTCAGGCTGGGTTATAGTTGGATCTAGGTCCCTTCTGGCCTAGCTTGACTGTCACTCAGTTTGGGGCCTGTATGCAGTACGAAACAGGTTCTCACCTGGGAAGTGAGGACGCAGCGCGGCTTCAGTGTAACTCGTTCCTTGACCTCAGCATTATCACAAAGCAGAGACTGATGGATCTGTGCTCCAGCAGCCACTCGAACACCTTGCCACAGGTAGGCCTGGTCCAGCACCACGTTATCACCTGGCTCAGGACAGGAAGGACTCCTGGTCACTCAGGACTCCAAATCCAGACCTGGGCCATTGCTGGAAGACATGGCTGACTGACAACACCACAACTCCCACCCATCTCAAATACTCCATCCCCACCTCACCAGAAACACCTTCTTCCCCTCTAAGCCCAAGCCTGAGAGTAGAACACAGCCAGATCATCCTCCACCAGGTTTATGATAATTACGGACTATCACATAGGACCTAAGAACCTGAGAACCTTCAAGGTTTCTGGGGACCCTTGGAACCCAAGAACCTTATTAGAATCACATCCATATATAGTCCACCTCTTCCTGTATATTTAGAATTAGAATCTTATTGTTGTTCTTTTAAAGGGACAGTTCCATTTAAAGCATCACATTTCTACATCCAAAGTGTGTTCCAAGAGGCTAACCAGGCAATATGGTAGAGCCAAAAGAACACTGGACTTAACAATCAGAATACTCAGATTCAAGTCCCCACACTGGCTCTTATTAGCTATGACCTTGGGCAAGACAGCCTCTTTGAGCCAGTTTATCTATAAACTGGGGATACATAATACCTACCTCACAAGGTTTTAGTGAGGATTAAATGAAATAATATATGCAAAAGGTCTTTGTAAGCTGTAATGCACAGATGTTATTATTGCCTGTTAATTATCCACTTGGTCCTGAGTATGAATATAGGGTACCCTGGAATATGAAGAATCACCCAATAAGAAGCTCACAGGTCACAAATTAAAGCATCACCATTTTTACACCTCTGTTCCCTCCTTTATTAAGGTAGCCATTCTGGTTCCTTATTCTCAAGGACTATCCCTTTGTCTCCTTCTATGAAGACATGGACCTCCCCAGGTTCCTGCTCCTAGGATAGCTGGCTTGACTTTCCCACCTGTGCTCACCAATGTGACAGCCAGGGCCAATGACACTATTGGTGATGGAGCAATTGCTGCCAATGACAGTGCCAGATCCCAGGAGCACATTTTCCTCCAGGATGCTGCCATGGCCCAGGCTGACTTCAGGCCCTCGGTAGATGTTGTGCCGGGAATGAGTGCAGGTCTGGGTTGTGTTGTCAGTGAAGTTCACCTCAGGGGTGAGAGGGTAGACCCATCGGCGGATGACATCAGCGCAGACAGCTGCATACATGTGTAGGTTGGAGACCCGGGCACCATATTCCCTAGTTGTCACATGCATGTGGATCTGGTTCCCAAGGATCTGAATGAGGACAAGGAGAGGGTGGTAGCCCAAGCAAGCAAGAGAGGAAGAACACCTCCAGTTACAACACTTTCCTTACTTTTTTAAGTTACCCTGTGTCTCATTGTCATAGCTTAAGGGCCTAAGACTTTTCTTTATGCACTGCTTCATCCCACCCCAGCTATCTTCCTCCCTCCTAAGGCTCAATAAAACATAAAAGGGGACCAAAAGTTGTCTGCAAGAGACAAAAATCTTAGCCCTCTTTTAAAGGGGCAGTGGGAGTCTTTCTTACCTCCTCATTCACTAACAGGCCTCGCACAAAGTCGTCCCGAGTTTGGTAGTCAAAGTTGTCTGTAAAGAGTTGAGCCACCTGTGGGGGGTGGAGGGGAGTTGGATGGGGCCAAAGTTAAGTGCTATTCTCTGGAAGCAAAGATAAGCCCCCAGAGACCTATGACAGCGGGACATGGGCCAGACTCCCAAAAAGGCTCCTAATATTGGTGCCAAGATGACAGCAAGTATTTGCTGTAGAACAGATAAGAGGGAGAAGAAATATACCCTGGCCTTCTAGGAAGGAGTAACACACCCTCTGAGTTCTAGTCTTTGATATGCAGCCCTGGCTGTGAAGGGCTCACCTGAGGAGAGCAGATGCTGATATGACAATCCAGTAAATCATAGCGAATCTCCACTCCATCTCCACTGCCCTGGAACAAGCTCTGTGGGGAAAGGTTACAGACTTTAACCCAGCTCTCGTGCTGAATCCTGTCACCCCACCTCAGGGAACCCAAATACCCACACACCAGGGGGAAAGAAAAACGCCGAAGGCCTTGGGTCTTCTGAAAATGGAGAACCCTGTTTGTGGCACTATCCACAGCCACTACAACATTGTCCTCATGGCAACGAGTTGGGTGACTCGGGGATGCCTCCTTGAAGATCATTGTCATCACAGATACATTTTTTTCTAGCTTTCTTCTCAATCTATATAAAGGATAGAAGGGAGAGTCTTAGGGTTCTGCTGGTCCCAAACGGTTGTCTCTACTGTTCTCCTATCCTGACCTGTGTTCCTCCAAGGCTTTGGTAATATTGATGTTTGAGATGACATCCCCATACACCAGCAGGAAGTCAGAGCGCACCAAGGCCTTGGCATCAACATCACGAAGAACATCCCCCAGTGATCGATATAGCTCTGATGTAATTATTCGAACCATGTTGAGGGAGGTAGGGCGGCACCACTTGGATTTCCTAAAGGAAGGAGGGTGAAGGAAATGAGTAAATCAGGCACAAAGATCGTGTAGAGCTTCCCTGCTTTTCTCCCCCCTTCAACATTCAAACTCCTTCTCTATGGCTTTTTTGGGTTCCTGCCAGCGTCCTCAACTTCAAAGAAATTTATGAACTATAATTAATGCTTTCAGCATCCTGTGTCACCAGGCTTGTTTTGTGGGTTAGAGAAACATAGTTATTTCCTCTCCATAGCCAGACCCCTGTCCCCAGACATGGATTTGAATTCAAAATCCTGCTGAGACTTAGGGTACACGAAGTTTCCTGGAAACACACTTTTCATGCCACTTTTCTCCATCTAAAATCCAGACCAAATTTAGGAACTGTCTAATGGAGACCATGCTAATATTCAAGTCTTTATTTCTATTTCCTAAGCTTCCATAAATCCTGACATTTACTCTTTTTCAAGAAGATTTCACCAAACATTTGCGAAGTGCTTATTATGTACTAAGCTAGGCACTGGGAATACAAAGATGAGGAATAGCTCAATATTTAGAAGCCTAGTGGAAAAACAAAGATGTTGCTCTTATAACTTCCATATTAGAGCCATTAAATAAGTAAAACTCACTGGGACCAAACTTTATAAGTGAGATTTAGCAAAAATCCAAATGTTATTCTTTAATCTTTGTGTTTCAGCTGCTCACCAATTGGTAAGTGACAAGACTACCCTTAGACTTTATGATGGAATCTACAGAGACACATTTTTCCTGGAATAATTTCCTCTTATTCAGTTATATTCATCTTAAGAAAACTAGGGGGGAAAAAAAGGTGAAACACGGAAAGGTAAGTTGCAGGGTCTTACAGTAAATGTTCCTTGATTTGAGCAGCCTTCCAGCAACAAAAGACAAAGGTTTCTTGTACACCTGTGGCCGTGAGAAATTCCAGAGTGTAGTCGATTAGTGCCACGTTGGCCAGGGGCAAGAGGACCTGGAGGGTAGTAGATGAAAAAATATGAAGTCTTCAGTCTGGTCCTTGTGTACCATTCTCTCCCCTACTGCAACCTCGATTTTCACTCCTATGTCAGTGTTCCCAAACGCTACAGTTTTGTTCTATCTTTCCAACTTAAATTAATCACACTTCTGCATTTGACATACATAGCATGCTCTAAGCATTTGAATCTAAAGTGTTACAAGTCGGATACAGTAAACATAGACAGAATCTACTTGTTTAGCATCAGAGACAGAGCTGCTATAGATTAGGACACCACCTCTGGTAAAGGAGAATACTAGAAATCAGTCATATCTCCAGAAACTTAAGCACCTCTGAGTCCTTTCCCCCTCAAGTTTCCTTCCTAGGAGTCAGGGGCCAGCCAACCTCAATCACCTGTCCAAAATTAACAGCCATTAGGCTTTTTGCTGAGAGTGAGGAGTTAGGGAGAATTTTCCCTGAAATGAATGCAGTTTCCTCTCTGAACTAGAAATGACTGAGTGGCCCAGCAATCCAATCCCCCAGTATCTAGACAAGACAGAGGCTACTGGCTGCCAGCCTCTAGCCCTATCCTTTCCTCCTTTTTAGACAAATGGCACTGGCTGTCATTAAAACCTGGAAGGAAAAAAAGCGCACTGTACCGAGATCCCAAACAGTTGTTACTGTGGACTCAGACCAGTCTGCTCTTTTTTAGGCATATGACCTCCCTTTTGTAGGGAAAAGGAGATGATAGTCCCTTTCACTTAAGGATCTCTTTTACTCCCGCACATTTAAAGGCCTTGCGGGCTACTCTTGGGGAGCTGAATCCCCCGGGGGAAGGCTTTTCACAAGCACTGCTTCTGCACTTTAGCCCTCTGCACGCCTCCCAAACCGGAGATCGACAGCACTACCAAACCTGCCTGCCACTCTCTGGGTCAGGCAGTCATCAGGGTTTAAATTGTCTCCCTTCTTCGTAACTAGATAAACCCGATCTCAGGGAAAAAGGCTGGACACACGCCCTCCCAGAGGACGACTCACTAAGCAGACGAAAGGATAACTAACTCCAGCCCGTCACTCCAAGCCCTCTGGCTACTCTCGCGCACAGCGCTTACCCGAGGCTGGTCCTTGGAGATGGGGAAGAAGCGGCGGTTGAAGCTATCCGCCACCAAAACTGCCTGTAGGGGCGGCGGCGGTTCCTCCTCGGCCCCTCGGGCTCCACCACTGCCGCCACTGGTTCCCGGCCCGCCGACCATGCGCTTGCTGGCCCGACTGGCCACCGCACCAGGTGGTACCGCCACAGAAGTCGCCATCTTCTCTCACGGTCACCACTTCCGCACGTAAACTGACACGGCACGCAGTAGGGAACAAAAAGTACCCAGTACCTAAACGCGAAAGACTATGTGGGAGGGAGGAGACTAGGCGAGATAAGTGCGCATGCGCCTCTCCTTGGTTCCCGCCCAGTCTGAGGGCTCAGTAGGCTGGAGCCAAGCTTCGGACGTGGTTGCTGTGAAGTTGGTGTGTTGAAACTCTGGGGGTGCGGCACGAACTGCAAGTGTTGTAGGCCTTTATCTATACGTGAACAAGCTGAGAATCTTGCGGGATGCTGAGACTTGTGGTCTCTGCGAAGGGGCCAGATCCATTCGGGATTTGTAATCCTCTCTGCCCCCAGCGTGCTAACAATTGTAGTCTTCCGTCATTCTAGTCACCTAGTGTGATCTGGCGCCTGGGGGAGCTTGGAACCAAGTCAGACATCCCCTTCCCTCAGGGAACTCACAGTCTACGTAAATACAAAACGTGGTATGGTAGGCGAGTAGTAATTTTCTTGAGCGCTGATTGTGGCCAGGTACCACGCAAGCCATGCGTTCTTTAGTTTATAACAGTTCTCTGCGAGAACATTTTGTTCATTCAGTATGAAACCGGAAAAGCCGGCGTTTGTGATGCCTGTCATCTACGAGACCCAATAAGCAGAGAGAGGGATTGAATCTTTACGGGCACATTATTCAGATGGGGATCTGAGAAGACAGCGGGTTTGTACCTTAACAGACTGTCTTCAATTCCATTATAAACGACCCTTTTTATAAGGAGAAGAAAAGTATAGGTGAGGGGTTTGGAATTCAGGGAAAAAGTTAATCAGATAAGAGCTGCGGCATTCTTTCATCTGTGTCCTGGGCAGTGGTCCTTGTGCCCTGGGCGGTGGTCATCTCACCCTGGAATACAATGGCTCAGACACCATCTTGATGCCTGCCATCCTCCTGAGGCACAAATGTGGAACTGCTTTTGGTTTCCTGGAGTCATCGTGGGTCATACCTCCAGTTCTTGAAACTATAGCTTTTTAAATACATTGGTTACTGTGCCGGAGCTTGAACTAGAGTAGAAAATTTTTGCAAAGCCCCATGGTGACAGTTACCCCCAAACAAGTCATGTATCGGCCAAGCGTAGGTAGCACCTGTACCTGCAGAATTTTAACCCTCCCCAGCTAGCAACCCAGGATATAGGTTTATACTATATAAGCAGCTTTGTACTGAGGCTCGGGGCTACTCACTTGAATCCCTGCGTGGAGTGAGATTGTGTAGCCGCTGGCCAGCTAATAAAGGCTCTTTAAATTCTAATTTGGTTGTCTCCAACCATTTGGTTCTCGCACTTGGTCCAAACATTTGGAGGCCCCAGCGAGACTCCCAGCCTTGGCTGGGCACAGGTTGTGAGATGGGCCTGCTGCCAGACCCATCTCAGGGGGAGATCTCTGAGAGACGTTCCTCGGCCCCGAGTGGGACACTGGCGGACAGGAGCCCTCCCTATCCTGATTGATTACATAGAGCCATTCGAATTCTTACCGGTAAGGACTCGGAAAGGAATCCTTAGGTTGAAAAAGGGGCACACCAAGGGGGTCTCAAGGGAGGGCCGGACACGGCATTAACCTCCGGAGACCCGGTCCCGGATCACGATGGTGGCCAGTGATCACGGGTTTGTCTGACTTAAGTGTCATCTTGTCTGTTTCATCTGTCTTAAGTGTCGTTTTGTCTATTCTGTATAACATGGGTCTGACCACTTCCTGTGCTACATGTATGCCTTTGCAATGTTTTCTTAAAAACTTCCAGGGTTTTAGGAGGCGGGCTTCATTCTACGGGATGCCAGTGAGCCCAAACCAAAACCCCTCCTTCTCCCAAAACCCCACTGGCTTGATTTCTTTGTTAAAATCTATCTTCTTCATCCACCATAATGCCTCTGTAAAGCAGTGCCGCCTTTGGTGAGCCCCCGGGGCTTCATGCGGTCCCATGTGTCTAGCTGACGTGTGGCAGGATGGTGGCCTCAAGCTCCAGTTCGGAGCAATTTCCTGCACCTTTAGTGGACACTCGGGAGCTTCTGGAAACCCTGAGAGCCCAGTCTAGAGTGAGCAAAGGACAGCGGATAGCCTCGGTGGCAGGTAAATGGCAACCCATTTAGGCGGCGGGCTTGGGCCACTGCCTTTGAGACTTGGTAAAGCTCTTCTAGTTTGGTTCTGGGTTGTGCTGCCTGTAGCCCACGCTGTTCCTCTAATCTCAGAGGCCTAGGGCGGGGTTTGGGTAGAATTTTTTAACCTCTGAGTGAATGTGTGAGTGAATATTATTTCTTCCTTTTGTGTGACTCCACGGACTTCAGTCTACGGAGTCTGAGTGGGCTCTAGCCTCGCAAAAGGATAGGCCGAACAGGGATTTGTTTGGCCACCTTAGGGAGCTCCCAGCCTGTGTTTGTCTGCACCGTGAGGGGGGAATTGCTCCAGTGCCTTGTGTTCCCACCCCTGATTGTAATCTGACACCCTGGAAACATTCTGTAGGTCAAAGTGGCCTGCTTTTAGGGTTGGGTAGTTCCCCCTGGGGGTACTATAAATCTAAATATTATAAGTGTAAAAACGGTATTGCTGCGGAGCCAAAATACAGCAAGCTCGGGGAGGGGGAGGGGGGAACATGAAAACCAAGACTGTCAATATGGGCAGTGCACTTCATTGTCACAGAAAAGCCTAGGACCCTCTGTACTGTCTCCCGCCACCTTGTAGCCCTGGCCAGCCGTTGGCCAACTGGGCAGAGGCATCAAGGACAGACAGTACAGAGGGATCAGGCCCTTTAAAAATTTCCCCAGAGAAATTGCTTGCAGCATTTCTTTCCTCCCCAGGTAACTTCTAGCAATTCAATTTGTATCTGAATACTCCCTGCTGAAGCTGCAAGGAGGGGCAATGTTAAATTTGCCAGCCAGGCAGCCATTTAATTCCCTTGCTACAGGTTACAGAAACAGCAGGATGTCTGTCTCTCCAACACAGAGAGAGGGGGAAAAAGTGACACTTTTAAAACTCAGGTCGCTTTTCTTCAAACAATGGTGCAAGAGGCAGCAGTGGCAGCTTGGCTGCCAATCAACAACACCTCTAAAGCTATAACTAAAGGGCCCTCAATCTCCTCACTGCTTCGGGGGGTGGGGGGCATGCCTATATCTTAAGGAAAAGTGTTGTTACACGTGAATAAAACTAATGTCCATTCTAAACATCCTCTTCAATAGGAAAGGAAAAGAATCAGGTAGGCTGCTATAAAAATATGAAAAAGCAAACATCCTCCCTGTCAGGGAATTGTCTCGGCCTAACAAAAGTTTCCCAGTATAGACCCTGAGTAGAATAACAGGCTGGAGAATAAGGCTCAAATAAGAAACCTTAAAAGCCTCATCATCAGGGGAATCAAGGAGTCCCTTCTCCAAGCACAGAATGTCTCCAAGGCATTCAAGATAACAGCTCCATCAGCATTCCTACAGAAGCTCAGGGACTGAATAAGTATTCTGGTCTAAATCCAAAGAATGCTGTAGGACAGGAGTCCCCGTTGTAACAGAAACTGGCCAAATATTTGTAAGATTGCAAAAGGTAAATAAATGGGCCAAATAGAACAATTGAAAAACTCCTCAGGAAAGCTCAAATGTGTAAGTTAAAAAGAAAAAGAAAAAGCAGAAGCTTCAAAAAGCTGCAGAATATCTCTGCAAATCTAGGAACTTTTAGCTGCCAAATACTAAGTTTAAGTATAGTCCTTCACCGTATAGAAAAAAACAAGAATTAAAAGCATGTTATAGTTAAATCTAAGGAGGAAAAGGGTATTTAAAAGGTTTGTAAATGTTGCAAAAGGTCTGTGAAAAGTTGTAATAATAAAAAGGAAAGTTATGGAAGTTTTAAACCTGGGAAAAGGAAACCTCAACTGCTTATGTTCTAATTTTATAAAAGTGTACCTTCGTCTGTTCGGCTGTGGGATTCTCTGTATCTGTTTTTGACCAATAAGACCTAGGAAAGTTTGTTTGTAAGTCAGTTGGCAAAAATTTCTTTTGCCACCCAGAACCCAGGAAGGGTCATTCAGGGCTGCTAAGTGCTCCAGCCTGGGTAAGTGAACATGTCTCTGCCAAGGGCATGTCTCTCTAGGAGGCCAGTGGACATTCTGGAGAGAGAGGGCCTACCTATCTGTGTTTTGAATTATTGCTCTGTTTATGCTCTGAAAGGAAAAATTAAGGTTTCCCGGGAAAATTTAAAACTTCGCATGAAGTAAAGGGAACCAGGGAAAGTAGAAGGCATGTAAATAAAAAAGTTTGTTACAAGTTTATAAAGGTTTTGAAAAAAATTGTATGGTTTTAGTAATGAAAGGAATAATGCATGGAAATTCAGTTTTGAAAGACAAGGATTTTCCTTCATGCCTTTACATTTTTCTCCCTATCTAATCCCTCCAAAATTTGGCAATTTGAAAAAAGTAAGTAATAACATAAGGTTTCTTTGCATAAAACTAAGAAGACCAATTGTGAATAAAGGTATTGTATAAAAGTTTTATTAACCAAGACTTTGACTGGAATGACATGCCTAAAGGAGGCATGCCTAGGCTCTGGTTGTTACCAAAAAGCCCTGAGGAACTGTACTTGATTTTTAGCCTAAGAAAAGCCCATAAGGAAAAAGCCTGGCACCTTGGTTGGTTGTGTGGTTCATGGCAATCTTTCCAGGGAAGGAACGAAGGTTGCTTTCCTGAAAAATGGCTAAAAAACCTTAAGGCACAATGGAAAACCCAAAGGACTTGGAAAAAACAGGTGTTCACAGGCAAGGCTGAATGACAGGTGTATAGCTCAGCTTCTGTGCCCTGACGGGCAGACTAAAAGTCAACATAAAGGTTCCTTAAGTAAGTTCCAGCAAAGTAAATTTAAAAATCATATATAATCAATCACTGTTCTTGTTGTGTTTATGAAAATAAACAGGCTAAATTAAAATTAGACTTAATGCAATTCCTTTAATAACAAGGTGAGTAATCTTAGGAAGGAAAATCATAACTCAAGGAAAATCACTATGCTCAGTGGTAAACTGTAAACTAGTGCAGCTAACTGTGTCTATAAAGTTTATTTTCATTTAAAGTTTGTTTTCATTTAAAAGTTAAAGCAGGTCTGTGACATTATCAGAAATGCTTAATTTACAGGCAAGAAAAATGTCAAGTGCCTTACAACTAAATGTTTTCCCAATAAGACAGTGTCTTAAATTTAGAGACTGGTTTGTAAATTGTATTGTGTAAATTAACATATGTGTTCTTTCTGTTTTCATAGGGCATAAGCCTATAATCTCATTACCCGAGTAATTGTCTGTACATATAGGCCTCACTTAAGAAGCCCATCTGCATTGCCACCTCCTAAGACTCAATGGTTTGGCTGAACTAAGTGGTTGGGTTGGTGAAGTATGGGGTGGTCTGTGGGCTTCACTTTAAAACTAGTTTCTCTCTTTTCTATCCTAATGGCTTGGACAAAAAGGGCCCAAAGGTCTGAGAGGGGGGAAATCCTAAAATATACCCCTTGGCCCAAACTAGGTATAGTGGGCAAAAGGGTTTTAGACAGGTGTGACGCCCTGCACACCTTCCTCCAAAAAAAGCCATTTATTTTCCTAATGTGGGACATTGAAAAATTAATCCCTGCCTTTTGTCATATAGTGGTTGTGGGTTAAATTATGCCTTTTAACCCTGTTGCCAAATCTGTTGCCTCCAGAATACGACAAGAATGCCAGCTTGCCCAATAGTACCAACCCTCGGAATCCGAGAATTCCACCCAGGACAGCTAACTAACTTGGACTCTGCAAAATCCTTTCCCATGTGGGAAGGCCACCCTCCCCTCCACCCCCACTCTTATTCAAGATTCCTAGACCCAAGGGTAGGTAGGACAACGAGCACGTTCAGCTTGAAGCAGCTAGAAAAGCACAAGACCTTCGCCCATTGTCCTCTATAAAATAAAGTGTCTTAAGACAAAGAAGGGGAATTATAAAGGGGCTTCATTCCATAAGGGTCTGGAAAAGTTTTGGTCCTTAAGTTGCAATATCACCCTTTAAACACCTAGGACTCAAGGATTTGAATCCCCAAATAAAACCAATGGGGAATGTGCTGGAGCTTGAACTAGAGTAGAAAATTTTTGCAAAGCCCCATGGTGAGAGTTGCCCCCAAACAATTCATGTATCGGCCAAGCGTAGGCACCTGTACCTGCAGAATGTTAACCCTCCCCAGCTAGCAACCCAGGATATAGGTTTATACTATATAAGCAACTTTGTACTGAGGCTCGGGGCTACTCACTTGAATCCCTGCATGGAGTGAGAATGGGTAGCAGCTGGCCAGCTAATAAAGGCTCTTTAAATTCTAATTTGGTTGTCTCCAACCATTTGGTTCTCGCATTTGGTCTACAACAGTTACTAAGCTTATTAACTGTTACCTGAACCTAAAATTTTCCAACATTTGAGTCCCCCATTAGTTCAACAAACATTTCTTTCTTTTAAAAAAATATTTTCAGAGAGAGGGGAAGGGAGGAAGAGAGGAAGAGAAACAACCTGGGACCTGGCCCACAACCCAGGCATGTGCCCTGACCCGGAATGGAAATGGGACCTTTGTTTGCAGGCCAGCACTCAATTCACTGAGCCACACTAGCCAGGGCTCAACAAACATTTCTGGAATTCTAAGAAGGGTGAGGGTTACCCATCTACTAAGTGGAGAAACTAGTATTGGGACTCGATCTGTCTGACTTAATATTTCCACAGTTTTTCTGTCAAGGTATGTGGGTGACAGAAAATTACTATTTCATCATGTCTTCAATTATTCATTCACTCAGCCTATCAGCGTTTACTGAAACCCTACTGTGTTCCAGTCAGAGTGGATATAGGGATGGATCCAAGAACACAATCAAGTCGAGTGGGTCTGGAGTGAAGCAGAAAGCTTTCCAGGCAGAAGGGACTCTGAGCACAAAGGTCCGAGGCCCAAAGGCACAGCACGATTTGGGGAAATAGGCGGTGGCTGCAGGGAGTAAACCAGGCCTGCGGACCTGTGAGCCCCTGGCGGCGACGGGGAAGCTAGGCGACAGAGCTAAGCTGTGGTCCTTCTCGTTCCGTAATGAAGGAACGAATTTTCAGCAAGGCACGTGCCCTTTTTGTACCAGAACTGTGAGAATACTAGACCCGCTGATCCTACAAAGTTTCAGGAAAGGTTGTTCCCACCAGTGCCCGCGTTGAACGTCGGGATTTGGAGTTCGAAAAGGCTTTGTTGTTGCTACCTGGCGGTTGCCACGTGAGGAGCAGTACCAGGGACCTCTCTTCCTGGAACCAAGAAATCTGTTATTTCTTCCCTCTACTCGTTAATGCAAGGACTGAGAGAAAACCATTTCTTAAGGATTTTGGAAAATTTAGCCCAGAGAAGAAAAGACAGAAGGCAACTCAGTAAAAGTTTTCAATTAAACGAGTGTTCATTGTACAGGAAGATGTTCCACTGTCTTGCAAACCCATGGGCAGAAAGAGAAAAGAAGGGTGCTGAAATAGAACTAGTGATTTGCCCGTTTGCGTGCGCACATGCATACACACATAAGGGTGTGGTAGCGGTAGGGATGGGGTGGTGAGGGGTGTGGAAGTAGATTCACTTGTTGAAAAATTTTTATGACTCTTGAGACCTTTGAAAATGGTGAGTTGTAAGTCCAGGCCTTATTCTGCAGACAGCAGCTGATTAGGTAAGGTTTTAGTGGATGGTCTCAGGAAGAATCTTTCTCAACTTAATTTTTTGTTTGTTTGTTTCAAAACTTACTCGACTTAACAACAAAAGGCAAAAAACGAGCAAAGGAATTAAGTAGACATTTCTTCAAAGAAGATATACAAATGGCCATTAAGCACATGAAAGGATGCGCAACATCTCTAATGGTTAGGGAATTGCAAATCAAAGCTACAATGACATATCACTTCATTAGGATGTCTACTATCAAAAAACAGAAAATACCAAGTGTTAGTGAGAATGCAGAGCAATTGAAACCCTTGTGCATTGCTGGTGGAAATGTAAAATGTTACATTTCCTGTGGAAAACATGTAGGTTCAATTGTAGAAATTTTTTGTATGCTGCTTCTTTAAAATATAAGACATAGAATTGCCATATAATTCAACAATTCTATTTCCTGATATACCCAAAATAAGTGAAATCAGGCAATCAAACAGATATTTATATAAACCCATGCTTATAGCAGCATAATTCACAATAGATAAAACAAGTGGCTGGGTGGGGGGGGAGCAATGGGGGAAAAATGGGACAACTATAATTGAAAAATCAAAAAATAAAATTAAAAAATAAAACAAGTGTCCATTGATGGATGAATGGATAAGCAAAATGTGATGTATACATACAATGGCATATTATCCACTTCAAAAAGAAAGAAAACTATGACATATGTTATACATTGGATGAAACTTGAGGATATTAGGCTAAGTGAAATAAACCAATCATAATAAATAAATAAATAAATATTGTCTGATTACATTTATATGAGGTATCTAGAGTAGTTAGATTCATATAGACAGATGGTAAGTCGGCGATTGCCAGTAGCTGGTGGGAGAAGGAAATGAGTTATTATTAATGGGTATAGAGTTTTAGTTTTGCAACATGAAAGGAATTCTGTGGATGGATGGTGGTGATGGTAGCACAACAATGTGAATGTACTTAATGTCACTGAACTGGACAATCAAAAATGGTTAAAAGAGTAAATTTTATGTTATGTATATTTTACCATAGTTAAAAAAATTGGAAAAAAAGTTACTGGAAAGACACTAAAAACCACCAATGCATAATCACACACACACACACACACACACACACACACACACATACACAACTATATAATAAAAATCCCTTCCCCTACTTCTCTCATCCTACTCAAACCCCAGAGTTATAACCATTGTTAATAATTTGGTTGGTATTCTTTCCATTTCCCCCTTAAGTTTACATATTGATATATCTATATCTATAGATATATGCCTGCTTCCAGTCAGGGCACATCAGAGAAGGAAAACTCTGACTCCAAAAAACCTCCGCTGCCTTGCGGCATACCTCTTCAGGGGAAAGGCTAAGGGAGTAAACCCCGACAGAAAATCCGGAGCCGGAGTCCCTAAGGCGGTTTGACATTGTAGTCAACACCGGCAACTCCTGCGGCGCACCTGAAGCCAAGCTGTATTGACTCCGTCTTTCCCTTGGACCCTTCAGCTGCGAAGAGAGGGGGGGTCTGCTGCATGGGCAACAGCAGACCCTCCATATCACCCTGCCCAGGCTCTGTAGCTTCAGCTTCACTGGAGAGGACACTCCAGCGTCATCGCAAGATGTCGATTCAACACGGGAGGAGACAGATACCGTGTCACTCCCGAGTCGGACTGCACAACCATTCTCAGCGGTGCAGATAGACTCTTAAGAAGCTACACCATCGTCTCTCGAGACGGACGGCTGCCGACGACGACGACGATAGATATATGCCTAAGCACACATACATATATATATATATTCAAAATACATATGCATATATGTATATTCACACATAGACTTATGTTTAGAGACAGTATACTGTATGATTATATGCTGACACTCCAGAGACAGAGTGTCTGGGCTCCATTGCAGCCTCTAGTCATTTACTAGATATTTAACCTTGGGCAGATTACTCTCTATGCCTATATTTCCTCATCTTTGAAATGGGATAATAGTACCTAAGCTTAAAAGGTTGTGAGGATTAAATGATATAATACAATAGTCCCTGTCCATATCGCGGTTCACTTATCGCAGCCTCACTGTATCGTGGAATTTTTAAAAATATTATATTTAATTATTTATCGTGGACTTTTCGCTATATCGTGGGATTTTGCGGTACAGTATATGTATGTTGTTAAAGTTACATAGGTTTAAGAGTGTAGAATATGTTTAAGAACGTAAGTACTGTTTATAAAAGTATGGAAAAGGTTAATAAGGGAGTGGGAAAGGTTAATAAGGGACTGGGAATGGATTATAAGTGTGTGGGAAGGGTTTACAAAGTCTTAAAATATATATAAATACTAAAATAAATGTAAGGTTCCTATTTCGCGGATTTTCAGCTACCACGGGGGTGTGTGTGTGTCTAGAATGTAATACCCACGATAAGTGAGGGAATACTGTACTACAAAACCAGAAATAATCAGAAGTTTCAGAAAATAAATGAAGGTCCAATGTATGAAGTTATAAAGAAGTGGTGCCTGTACAGACAGGTAGGAGGGATGAAGCCGGGGTAGAGAGGTCAATCTGTGCTGGCAGCAGCAGTTGCAGTAACAGCAGCGGGATGGCAGTAAGCACAGACACCCGTATTTAAGGGGAGGCAAGAAGCACCTGGGGAGCACCCCCGGCTGCAGACCAGACCTGTCAGCTCGCGATTCCAATGCTGGGGAAGGCAGACCCCCATTGCCTTGGACTGTGAGGCCCAGAGGGGATGAGGAACAGAGGAAGAGGCTCCTGGTCTCTCAGTGGAGAGTGGGCGGCAGGAATCCATCTTGGACCCCACCCCCACAGAAAACGCCACAGCATAATGAGAAGTGTCGCCCAGTTGTGACGAGTGCTCGGGATTCTGCCCCCTATAGCATAGGAGGTATGACAGCCCTGCCCAGGAAGCAAAGGTAAACACAAAACTGTCAGGATGGACAGATCATGTTAGAGATCCCTGTGATGAGCTGACCAGACGGCAAATATCTGATCTAACGAAGCAGCAGATAGGAAATCTTTCTGAGGCACAGTTCAGAGCTTTGGTTATACGAATGCTTACAGACCTAACAGCAGATCTTAAACAAGATGTGGAAGGAATGAAGGCTAGTCCTGCTAAAATGAACAAAAACACATATGGAACTAGTGGTGAGGGAAAGAAAACCAAGGATCAAATCAACAAATTGGAACATAGGGAAGCAACAAACAGTCAACCAGTGCAGAAAGAGGAAACAAAAAGTGAGGAAAATGAGGAGAGGCTCAGAAACCTATGGGACAGCTATAAGTGGGCCAACATCCAAATCACAGGGTTGCCAGAAGGTGAAGGAGAAGAACTAGAAATTGAAAAATTATGTGAAAACATAATGAAGCAGAACTTCCCTAACTTGGGTAAGGAAATAGACTTACAGGTCCAGGAAGCACAGAGAGTTCCAGAAAAACTGGACCCAGGGAGAACCACAACAATACATACTATTATCAAAATGTCAAAAATTAAGGATAAAGAGAGAATTTTAAAAGCAGCAAAAGAGAAGAAGAGAATTACGTACAAAGGGGTCCCAATAAGACTATCAGCTGATTTCTCAAAAGAAACTCTGCAGGCAAGAAGGGACTGGCAAGAAATATTCAAAGTAATGAAAAGCAAAAACCTACAACCACGATTACTCTATCCAGCGAAGCTGTCATTCAGAGTAGAAGAGCAGAGAAAGTGCTTCCAGACAAAGTAAAACTGAAGGAGTTCATCAGATCCAACCCACTGTTACATGAAATGTTAAAGGGACTTGTTTAGGAGAAAGAGGATCAAAACTATAACATTAAAATGAAAGCTGTATCACAACAACCAACAACAGAAGCTAGGGAACCAAAACAAAGGCAAACTAAGTAGGCAACAAGAGTGGGAAAAGAATTATAGGTATGGGGAACATTATGGGGGGAGGTCAGCAGGGAGGGGGAAGGGGGAAAGGGAGGGAACTGGTACAGGAATTAAGAAGCACAGTAGGAGGGAGTGGAGTAGACAGGAAGATGTTGGGAATAACTATATGCACAACCAATGGACATGGACTAAGGGGTGGGGACAACTGGAGGGAGGGGTGTCACTAGGTGGAGGGGAACAAAGGGAAGAGAAATTGGGACAACTGCAACAGCATAATCTATAAAGCATATTAAAAAAGGTATCATCTTAATCATTTTTAAGTGTACAGTTCAGTAGTGTTAAGCACATTCACATCGTTGCACTACCATCTACATCATCCATCCACAGAATTCCTTTCATGTTGCAAAACGGAAGCTCTGTGCCTATTAAACAATAACTCCCACTCCCTTCTCCTCTCAACCCTGGCGACCCATTCTACTTTCTGTCTCTATGAAATTGACTACAATAAATACCTCATATAAGGGAAATCATATAATGATTCTCTTGTTGCTAGTTTATTTTACTTTGCATAGTATCTTCTAGGTTCATTCATATTGTAGCATGTCAGAATTTCCTTCCTTTTTAAGGCAGAATAATATTTCATTGTATGTATACCTCATGTATTGTTCATTCAATTATCTGCCAATGCACACTTGGGTTACTTTCATGCTTAAACTATTGTGAATAATGCTCTTATGAGCATGGGTATATAAATATATGTTTGAGTGCCTGATTTCACTTATTTTGGGTATGCATCCAGTAAGTAGAATTGCTGGATCATATGGTAATTCTATATTTAATTTTTTTCAAGAAACACCATATTGGTTTCCACAGCAACTGACTACACCATTTTACATTCCCACCAACAGTGTACAGGGGTTCTAATTTCTCCACATTCTCAGCAACAGTTTTTATTTTAGTTTTATTTATTTTTAAATTTAAATTTTTATTTCTGATTTGAGAGAGAAGAGAAGGAAAGGAGAAAGAGAGGGAGAGCAACATCAATATGAGAGAGAAACATCATATGCCCCCCTGACTAGGACCAAACTTGCAACCTAGGCTTTTCCCCTTTTTAGGAATTGAACCAGTGACCTTTTGGTTTGAGGGATGATACCAAACCAACTGAGCCACACCGACTGGGGCAACAGTTCTTATTTTCTTTAAAAATATTTTATTTTATAATAGCCATCTTAATGGGTGTGAAGTGGTATCTCATGGTTTTGATTTGCACTTCTGTGATGACTAGTAATGGTAAGCGCCTTTTCTTGTACTTATTGGCTATTTGTATCTCTTCTTTGGAGAAATGTCTATCCAAGTCCTTTGCCCATTTTAAAAAAAAAGATTTTATTTTTAGAGAGAGGGGAAGGGAGGGAAAAAGAGAGGAAGACAAACATCAATCAGTTGCCTCTCGCAGGCCCCAACCTACCCAGGCATGTACCCTGACTGGGAATCAAACTGGCAACCTGCCGGTTTGCAGGACAACACCCAACCCACTTAACCACAGCAGTCAAGGCCTTTGCCCATTTTAAAATTGGGATTTTTGTTTTTTTATTTTGGTTGTTGATTTGTAGGAATTCTTCTTATATTCTATATATCAATTCTTTATCTAAATATTTTATCCAATTCTGCAGGTTGCCTTTTTACTCTGTTGATAGTGTCCTTTGATGCACAAGAGTTTTAAATTTTGATGAAGTTCAACTTCTCCATTTTTTTCTTTTGTTGTCTGTACTTTTGGTGTCATATTCAAGAAATCTTGCCAAATCTAATGTCATAAGGCTTTTCCTCACGACATGTTTTCTTTTAACTTTTGAATGGCACATTTTCACCTTCAGGTTCTATCGATAAAAATCTCAAAATGATGGTAGATTTGTCCCCTTCAGGGCACCCTTGATCCATGTACTGGAGTTGGTCTTTTCTAGGTATTGCTGAAGAATTAGGGCTCTGGCGATTACATGCATCACATTAATGGATCAGGGCACCTTGAACATAAATCTTAGGGCCCCTTGTGCTTCTCTGTTGAGCTCACTTGTTGCTTAATGATTAGAGTCAAATTTTCACTGCCATGAGCATTGCTTTTTCTTTTTCTTTTTTTGTTACTTTTGGGTCTGGGATTGTTCTGAAAGTTGAAGGTTCTTAATATACTATGGGGTAGTTGAGTTCATGTCCTAGCTTGCTAGGAAATGACAGAAGAGCTAAGTTCTGAGTTCTCCCTCTTCTGCCCTCCCACCACCCCCATACCCTCCATCTTTGCTATCACCTTCAGAGATATGCCTGGTCTCCAGAGATAAAACAATTCTCTTTGTTTTTCAGACTGAGAACTGATGAAAAAATATCTTTTACACTTTATAGCTCAGTCAAAGAGTTTGATTATGCAAAAGAAATTTCACTCAAAAACTTAAGGGAAGAAAAGAAGGGAGAAAAAAAAATCACTGACACATACCCAGTAGTAATACCTTGGTTGGTCCTTGATAGGATCCTGGAGGGTGGCTTGTGGAGTTAGACAACATCTCCCCCTAGAGGGCATTGCTATGCTGTGCTCCAACTTGCTCACCAACTGAGACTCTTCAGGTATCTTTTAAATACACTGTTTCGAAGATGTAAAGTAGACCAGCCATAGCCATGATGTGACATGGAGCCCTGTAGGAAAGAATTTGATCTAGGTATTCTGAGATCCAGATGTGTACAGACTGGCCTTCTTAAAGAGAGCCTAAGGTCTCCAGGAGGACGACTCAATTCCTGGAGAGAACCAATACAGTCAGTCCCTGAGATAGCATTGCCAAGAGCAAAAAAAGTATCAACTTGGACATCATGGTTTTGAATCCAGACGGAGCAGGAATTGTAGGAACAGTGTGACACTGTGCATGGCCTACTTTTTTCCAGCCTCACCCAAGGAACCTGTGTACTACAGGAGGGAGAGGGCTGTGTCATACCAGCAGGTCACTATGTGCCAAGAGTTCTGCTGTGGAACTCACTGAAGAGATGACCAGCAGAAATAACCAGTTTCCCCAATGGTGAACAGAGGATGATAGCAACACCGTGGCACTTACTGGTGGCAGAATTGCAAAACAGCAAAGACACACACACACACATTAAAAACAGCTTGAGAGACAATATATATTACCTAAAGGGGGACACAACCCAGATTGACTTCGCTAGAGCAAAAATGAAATCTAGAAGATAATGGCATCTTCAAAGAGTTAAGAGAAAATATTTTTAGCCTAGCATTGTCTTCCCAGAGAAATTGTTTTTCAAGTACACAGGTGAAGTAAATACATTTCAATCTGGAGAAAACTGGTCACCCAAAGACTTTCACTAACAAGACTCCTGAAGTTATACTGTTGAGTGCAGTAGCCACTAACTGCATATAATGCTATTAATATTATTTATAATTAAATATTTAACATTGCAGTCACACTTGCCACATTTCAGGTGCCCTATAATCACATATGGCTAATGACTAATATATTGGACAGTGCAGATGTAGTCTATTTTCACCACTTTCAACAGCATATTGAATAACACTATTAAAAGAGACACATCAAGCAGAAGAAATCTCCAGAACAAATGTCTTGGATGCAAACTGGGAGGTCGAGTAAAGAAAATTCTGCCCTGGCTGGTGTGGCTCAGTGGATTGAACGCAGGCCTGTAAACCAAAAGTTCACTGGTTCAATTCCCAGTCAGGGCACAAGCCCGGGTTGCAGGCCAGGTCCCCGGTTGGTGTGCGAGTGGCAACCAATTGATGTTTCTCTCACACATCGCTCTTTCTCCTTTCCTCCCCCTCTCTAAGAATAAATAAGTAAAATCTTTAAAAAAGAGAAAGAACATGCTAAATTACTTATATAGTAAGTCAGAAAGGAGATTATTAGAGTTAAAACATTCTAAGATCTTTTTAGTATTTAAGTAAAGACTGGACCAAGAAATAAAATTCAAGAATATACTATTTGGGCTTCTGGCCAAGAAGGAGGCTGAGACAGACACACTGCATCTCCCTCCACAATTAAGAAGGGATACAAATAACTCAAAAATAGAGACAACCAGAAGTTCCAGAAAATCGAGCTGCACGGAAGTTGACAAAGATATAAAGAAAAAAAACTCATCCAGACAGGTAGGAGGGGTGGAGCCGGGGTGGAGAGGATGCAGTGTGGTGGCGGCGGCAGCTGCAGCAGTGGCAGGCCTGCGGAAAATGCAGTCACACATTTTTAAAAATAGGAAGGGACACCTGGGGTGTTACCAGTACCAGACCAGACCACACAGCTCATGGTCCCAGCGCCAGAGAAAAATCAAGCCTCATTGCTTCTGAGTGCAAACCAGTGGGGGTTGGGATGGAGGAAGAGACTGCTGGTCTCTCAGCAGAGTCTGCTTGTTTAAAGGGTCCCCACAGTCCTAGAATGCCCACAGACCCACCCACTCTGGGAACAACGGACAGGGCAACAGCTAGAGAGGTGCCAGTCCCATATGGAAGTGGGAGAAGTACCTGGAAAAGGGGCAAGTGCTGATCAAGCGACATTGTTTCCTCTCAGACCCCTCCCCCACATACAGCGCCACGACATAGTGAAACAGTTTGCTTGTACGGATGAATACCTAAGGCTCTGCCCCTTACAATGTAACAGGTGTGTTAGATCTACCTAAGACACAGAGGCAAGCAAACACAGGAGCCTGTCAAGATGAGGAGAAAGAAGTATGGCCCAAAAAGGGAATGGATCAAGGTTTCAGAGGGAGAACTAAGTGACGAGGAGACAGCCAACCTAACAGATATAGAGTTCAAAACACTGGTGATAAAGATGCTCACAGGCTTGACAGATAGGCTTAAGTATGGCAAATGCATAAGGAAAGAAGTGAAGGCTATGCTAAATGAAATGAAGGGAAAACTACATAAAACCAATGGTGAAGGGAAGGGCACTGGGGTTGAAAACAAAAACAATCAACCAGTTCAGAATGAAGAAACAAGAATTGAAAAAAATGAGGAGAGGATTAGGAACCTCTGGGACAACCTTAAACATGCCAACATCTGAATCATAGGGGTGCCAGAAGGAGAAGAGGAAGAGCAAGAAATTGAAAGCTTAAGTGAAAAAATAATGAAGAAAAACTTCCCAAATTTGCTGGAGGAAATAGACATACAAGTCCAGGAAGCACAGAGAGTCCCAAACAAGGTAGACCCGAGGACCACACCAAGACACATCATAATTAAACTGACAGAAGCTCAAGATAAAGAGAGAATTTTAAAAGCAGCAAGAGAAAAGCAGAGAGTTACCTACAAAGGGGTACCTATAAGACTATCAGCTAATTTCTCAAAAGAAACTTTGCAGGCAAGAAGGGACTGGCAAGAAGTATTCTATGTGATGAAAAGCAAGGATCTACAACCAAGATTACTCTATCCAGCAAAGCTATCATTTAGAATAGAAGGGCAGAGGAAGTGCTTCATAGAAGGTAAAGCTAAAGGAGTTCATCATCACCACACTGTTATTATATGAAATGTCAAAGGGACTTACTTAAGAAAAAAAAGATCAAAATTATGAACATTAAAGTGACAACAAACTCACAACTATCAACAACTGAATCTAAAAAAATAAAAACAAAATCCTACTAAGCAAACCAGAATAGAAACAGAATCATAGGTATGGGGATCATGGAGGATTATTAACTGAGATGGGGAAGGAGGATAAATGGTGCAGGGATTAAGAAGCATAATTGGTTGGTACAAAATAGATAGGGGGCAGTTAAGAATACTATAGGAAAGGGTGAAGCCAAAGAATTTGTATGCACGACCCATGGACATGAACTAAGGGGGGGTAGGATTGCTGGGGAGAAGGGGGGTAATGGGCAAAGGGGAGCAAAGAGAAAAAAAATTGGAACTACTGTAACAACATAGTCAATAAAATATACTTTAAAAAAAAAGTATATACTATTTATAAGGGACCTAAAGCATAAGGACTCAGAAAAGCTGGAATTGAAAAGATGGAAAAAGATGCATTAGGCAATGCTTTCCAAAAACAAGTCTGCTGGTAAGCTTTACTAGAAACTGAAATGGTCACTATATGGTGCTAAAGCTTTACTTCACCAGATAGATAAAATATTTTAAATTCTTTGTACCTAAAAATTAAGCTTCAAAACATATGAAGTGAAAATTGACAAAGGTGTAAGAAACAATTGACAAATCCACCAGCATAGCAAGAGATTTTAAATGTATTTCTCTCAGTATTTGATAGATCAAAGAGATAAACGAAGAAGGATACAGAAGACAGGTATCACAGTTAACCATGTTGTTCTAATGAATTTATGTAGAATAGTGCACCCAATAATTGGATAATGCACATTATTTCCAAATGCCTGTGCAGTATTTGTGACTGTACAAGTCACAAATCTCAACAGATTTCAAGGAATTGGCATCATATAGACGCTTTCCATGAAGCGTGTGGTCCGTAGAGCAGCAGCAGCGTCTCCTGAAAGCCTGTGAGAAATGTAGAAGCTTCCGCCCCATTCCGGACCTCCTGAGCCAGAATCTGCATTTTGACAAGATGCCTAGGGGGTTCATGTGCACCAAAGTTCGACATGCAGGGGTGGGCAGGACAGGGAGAGCAAAATGCGGGTCGGGGGGTCGGGGGGGGGAATGGGACAACTGTAATAGAACAATTTTAAAAATTAAAAAAAAGTTCTACATGCATTAACACAAAGCATATTTCTAACCATAGTGTGATTAAGTTAGAAATCAATAACACAATAAATAAGAAAACTCCATATTTTTGAAAAATTTTAAATTTTTATTTTTAATATTTTAAAAATTATTGATTTGAGAGAGAGAAACATCAACTTGTCATTCCACTTATTTATATATTCATTAGTTGACTCTTGTATGTGCTCTGACTGGAGACCAACCCATAACCTTGGTGTTTCGGGACAATACTTTAATCAAATGAGTCACCCAGCCAGGGTTTGAAAATACTTTTAAAATTTAAATTACAACTGACATACAATATTATATTAATTTCAGGCATACAACATAGTGATTAGACATTTATATAACTTATGAAGTGATCACCCATGAAGGTAGTGCCCATCTGAAGCGATACGTAGTTATTACAACATTATTATTTTTAAAATATACTTTATTGATTAGGCCATTACAGTTCTAGTTTTTCCCTTTGCCCCACTCTGCCCTGTACCCCCCTTTCCTCCAGCAATACCCTCTTAATTCACGTCCATGGTTCATGCATATAAATTCTTTAGCTTCTCCATTTCCTATACTGTTCTTAACATCTCTCTGCTTTTTAATCCCTGTACCTTTTCCCCTAATCTTTGTCTTCCCTCTCCCAGCTGCTAACCCTCCAAATGATCTCCATACTTATGATTCTGTTCCTGTTCTGGTTGTTTGCTAAATTTTTTTATTTTTAGAATCAGTTATTGATAGTTGTGAATTTGTTGCCTTTTTATGTTCATAGTTTTGATTTTCTTCTTTTTCTTAAATAAGTCCCTTTAACATTTCATGTAATAATGGCTTGGTGGTGATGAACTCCTTTATCTTCACCTTATCTGGAAAGCACTTTATCTCCCCTTCCATTCTAAATGATAGCTTTGCTGGATACAGTAATCTAGGTTGTAGGTCCTTGCTTTTCATCACTTGGATACTTCTTGCCTACAAAATTTATTTTGAGCAATCAGCTGACAGTCTTATGGATATTCCATTGCAGGTAACGCTCTGCTTTTTCTTGCTGCTTTTAAGATTCTCTCTTTATCTTTAACCTTTGTCCGTTTAATTATGATGTGTCTTGGTGTGGTCTTCTTTGGGTCCAATTTGTTTGGGACTCTCTGTGCTTCCTTGATTTGTACTCAGTAAATGATGGTTACTATTATTGAAATAGCTTTTATAAATCCAAACCAAGGAAAAGCCTAACCTAACAACCTTTCATGACAACTGTAGAAGCCACCACATATCTCTTTTACTGTAGAGCCATCAATACTCAAACAAGAAGAGTTTGAGTATTAATCCTTGCTCAACAAGGACTAATGGAATAATAGCTCATCAACTCGTCCACTTCAACAGTACATCAATGATGGAAATCACAAGTGCATGTTAGTGGATATGTGCTCTTGGCAATTTTCATATTTATTTTCATATAGCTTAGTTTTTTAATAAATGCAAGTCACTAAGTCTATGAATATAATGCTATTTATAGATATTTATAAGGCTGTTCAAATAAATGATTTTACAAATCAGAAAAAAAAAATCTGACAATGTGTCCAAATTTTAGTCAGGGGTATATGGATAAGGTAGGTGCACTATGCATAGTATACTGGTTTGCACAAATCCTAAAGTCACTAACAGTCTCAGAGAGACCTGATTACAGTCCCCACTAGAGGGCAGTAAGGGCCTCCTAAAGGGCTGACGGATTCAAGCCCTTTCTTCAGGACCTCCTTTCAGCTTTATTACAAAGAACATGCTAATGCAGAATTGCTAAAATGAGGCAATGGTACACCAAAATTTGCATATTACCCAAGTGACTTCAAGATTCAAATTTTACAATCTACTAAGATCCTGTAGCCTCTGGGAATGTCACTGAACTGCCTGAGGGCAGACTCGGGGACTGCTGGAATTCTCTCAATTTCCAGGGCTGTTATTAATGCAATAGCATTGACCTGAGGTGCTATTCATACTTTTTGGTAATAAACTGCTAGCTTTGGTTTTTTATCCATCATCTATTTAATGTCATGTGGATTATTTGATTCCCTTTTTAGGGTGTTGTGACCTATATTTTCATCAAAAGTCATTTTGCTTTTGGTTGGGTTCCTTTCTTATTGTTAAGGTGGATGTATACAAATTTCTTCAAATCTGCTTGTGCAGTGACATTACATTGGTGATGTACTTTCAGAGAGTACAAGCTAGTTAAGTCACTTGTAGTATAATATCGAGATAAGCGTAATAAAAATATTGCCTATTTAAAGTTTTTGAACATTGTTTTATAATTAAAAAGACATGTGTAAATTCATATTCTTTTACATAGCATCTAATAAGCAAATCCATATGTAATTCTAACAATGTTTGTTGCAACTTTTAATTTTGTTCCTTTTCAATTCTATACTATCATCAGTTCTTTTTTGAGTGAGGAAGTATGCATGGATTAGTAAAAGAGATTCTGTGATCAAAACTGTTTGAAAGATACTGTTCTAAATGCTTTGAGTAGATTATAAATGCTTACCTTCAAAATTCTTAAACATTGCACAATAGCAACAAATAACCAACATCGGACTCTCCCTCCAGTTTCTCACCTCGCTCATCCAAAGATCCTGGCTACCCAGATCGCTTCTATAAGTGTAGTGCCTGTTCTGTTTCATCCCCACTTCCCTCATGGATACACCAGGATGACACCCCAGGGCATAGCTCTTCCTTATCTTGTCACTCATTTCTGGGCTGGCACAAATATCTCTTTCTCAGGCCTTCCTGGAACATCCTGTTAATCTGTGTGCCATTCTCTGTCCTTTCACCCTTTTTTGTTTTCTTCAGAACAATTAGCAGTATGAAATCATCTTATTTAGCTTGTTATGTTAGAAAATCAATCTCCTCCCATCTGTCTCATTCATTGCCATTTCCACAGCACTTAGGAAAAAAAAAAGTCTAGTTTATAAGTAAGCACTTAGTAAAGATTAGATAAGTGAGAATGAATGAATGCTTCACTCACTTATTCATTCCATGTTGCTATTCTTGGAACCAGATGACTGACTGTCCACAGAAGCAGGAGCTCTCATTGAAGCCTGATGGAGTGTTGCATATATAGGAGCTTCACCTGCCCTCTGAACAACGGGGTTATCAGCTACCCCAGCCCCGTATTTCACCTTCCATTGCAGAAAGTGAAGCAGGGCTGCTGTTCTTCGTAGCACTTCCCCAACCCCCTACATCCCCATGCAAAATAGTTCAAGGCTCTGGGAAGTACTGTCTTAGGTATACTGCCTGAATCACCATCTTCTGTTAAGGAGCCCTCAGCTGGCCTGGTTGTGAGAGTTTCATTTAGTTAGTTTAGTGGAAGCTATAATATGTCTGAATGGAAGCTGTGGTGATGTTGACATTGAGGAAGCATGAAAACCTGATAGGGGAGTGGGGAGCTGAGGTCCAGTTGAGCCCTTCATGAGTCACCGAGGGCGGAGGAGGCCAGGAGAAAACACTGATGGAAGTTGAACATATAGATCCAGGAATCAAAGAGCTGAGGGGAGCTGTGGAATGAGAACATAAGCAAGAGGGAAGTGGTGGGCAGAGAGAGTTTGGCAGTGGGGTTATTTATTTTTTATTGTTGTTGAACAGCTTTATTGAGATATAATTTACATACCAGAAAATATATCCATTTAAAGCACAAAATTCAATGGTTTTTAGTATATTTAATACAGAGTTATGCAATCATCACCAAAATCTAATTTCGGAACAGTTTTATCACCCCCCTCCCAATCTTGTAACCATTACCCATCATTCCACATTCACCTGTCCCTTTCCCCACCACAGCCTTGCAACCACTAATCTACTTTCCATAGCTATAGATTAGCATATTCTGAGCATTTCATATAAGTGGGATTGTATAATTGTTCTTTTGTGACTGGATTTTTTGTCATGTTTTCAAGTTTCACCCATGTTGTAACATGTATTAGTGTTTTATTTCTTTTTATGGGAGAATAATATTGCATTGCATGGATATATAACATTTTATATATCCATTCATAATCAGTTAATAGACATTTGGTTTGTTCCACATTTTAGCTATGATGAATAATGCTGCTATGAATATATGAGTACAAATTTTTGTGTGAACATATGTTTTTATTTCTCTTAGGTTTATACTAGGAATAGAATCTCTAGGTCATATAGTAACTCTATGTTTAACACTTTGAGGAGCTGCCAAACTGTTTTCTAAAGTATCTGCACCATTTTACATTCTATTGAGGGGGGGCAGTGGTTCTTGTTTCTGAAAGAATCAGCAGTGACTGGAGTGGAGAGGCCTGGAGCAGAGTTCATGGGTGCACTTGGGACTGCATATGCAAAGGAGCAGGGTCTGGGATTGTCCGTGGAGGCTGAGGAAACCCGAACACCAGGGCACTCTGGCACATTAGATCTCACTTCCTAGGTGTTCCAGAGGACAATGACCATGATGATAGAGGAGGCCAAGAAGAGCAGGTAGAGGTGAAAGAGGAAGGTGTTCATGTTGTGGCTGAACTGTATCCACAGGTCACTTAGCCGGGCCCCTATCAACCCTGAGCCCCCATTTATCTCTGCCTCTCTGGAGCCCAGCTTCTTCACTACCAACTCCCTGGGCTCTTTCAAGCCTGTGGAGAAGACAGATACTCACCATGAAGTGGGAAGGAAACACAATTAGAGAAGTGGGGTGTTTCGGAAGTTGAGAGAATGTGGGCAGTGCTGACTTCCCTTACCAGGCAAGTGGGTGGGGGTGAGACCTGGGCCCACATTCTCCTCCCAGAGTGAGGTGGGGAAGCATTTCATTGGGCTGGTGCAGCAGAGGCGCAGAGAGTGGAGCCACTGGGGCATAGGTGGGGGATGGGTGGTGGCCAGGTGCGGCAGGTAGGTGATGAAGATGGTCTCTGGCCAGGCTGACCACCATCAGTGGCAGGCACAGGGCAAAGTGAACACCTGGGCTGGGGGTAAGGAGCATGCTGGAGTGGGGGTAAGGAGGCATGTCCAGAAGAACTACCAACCCCCTCCCTCCTTGTCTCTATCTCACACAGAGAGCCCTTTCTAAAATGATTTCTTTCTCCTTTTTGTCTTATCTGCTCAGCAACTCTAGCCAGGTCACCTGCTTAGCCTGCCTCCTTTTTACCTTCTTCTCATTATCCAATAGTTGGGGAAGTGGGTGCATACTGATGAGGAGGGTGCCATTGGCGGGAGTAGTTTATTCATCATGAGCAGGAAGACATAACCCAGCAGAAGTGTCATCTTGAATAAGGCGCGGGTCTTGCTTTCTGCTGATAGATAGAAGCTGAGGGCGTCGATGGCAACCAGAAAGCTACTGGCACCAGAAGGTTTATGACATAAGAGTCTGGGCCTGCACCTGATGGCCACCTGGTGGGTAGGAGAGAGCAGAGAGCCAGGTGAAACTAGGAGACTTAAGGGAGACCTAAGGATGGCTCTAGCCCCTTCCTTTCTTGGTGCCTACATTGCAACAGGGGCTATTTCTGGTGCTGGATGATGAGGAGCAACTTATATATGACTAACAAGACTACCCCATACCACCCTAACTGGTATGGCTCAGTTGGTTGGGTGTCATCCTACAAAGCAAAAGATCGCAGGTTTGATTCCTGATCAGGGCACACACCCGAGTTGCAGGTTCAGTCCCTGGATGAGGTGTGTGTGAGAGGCGACCAATTGATATTTCTTTCTCACATTGATGTTTATCTCTCTCTCTTTCTACCTCCCTTGCCCTCTCTCTACAAATAAATAAATAAAATCTTTTTTTAAAAAAAGATTCTCCTATACCCACCAAAGAAAACCAAGGCCAGAGCCAACAGATTCAGAAAGAGGGCTGTTTTGGGGTACTCAGGAGAGGGGAAGTCTGAGGGTTATGGTGCCCAGGGGCTTACTGATCTTGAGACAAGAAGTGAGAGGCTCTGGGACTTAGAAGAGTCCCATGATGGAGAACCGGGGGACGGACATCCATGCCAGAATCTCTGGGCTTACATAGAGCATAATCTGGTCAAAAAGACTGGAGTCCACAGACATCTTTGGGGGGGCCTTGTTGCTGTCCAGGAGCTCCCACTGTCCTTGCGTGCGGACAACATCACGTGAGGTGTCCTCTATCTTCCACCCTTCCTTTTCCATGTCCAGCAACGTGTTTTCCACTGCAGGGGAAACAAACATTTGTTCAACCCACTTTAAGCCCTGACTTGTGCAGGGCTCAAAGAGATGAATTAGAAAACTGATTTAGCTACCTTTTCCAGATTGCTCTATGACATCACTTCCTTGCTGCTCCATTGCCTGCTTTTGAGTCTGGGCTTTCTCAAGAAATCTTGTCCCTGCCTAAGTTCCCCAGCTCACCATCCACGCCATCCCAGTTAGCAAATACTTGACTGTTCCTTCCTATGTGTTAAAATGACTTTGCCTATGTGTACTTTTTTGCTATCCCCCTAGTTGATCTCATTTTACCCCAAACTGGAACCCTCACCACCACTCAGCTGTGTAGAGGACAGAGCTACAGGTGAGTGTGCAGTTCTGCTGGTCAAAGGGGAAGTAGAAGATGTCCAGGCTACGAATGCTGGTTACCCGCATTGGTTTGCTATATGCAACGTGACAATTATTAGTCACATACGCAGAGAGGTTTTCCAGGGTCTGATCCACATTCATGCTAGGTGGCAGGAGGGGAGTGAAGTAAATGCTCTGGTTTCATAGCAGTTTACGTTTCTCTCTTAAGGCGAAGCTTCCCAATGTTGCTCATTATGGCCACTCTGCCATCTTTTGTGCCCACCACTTTCCCTTTCCTCGCGGAGAAGTTGATGAGCCGTGATTGTGCTCCTCTCTGAAATATGTTTTTAGTGGCCCCATGGAATGGGATTGGCCTGCACTGCCCTGGTCTGCTCCTTGCAAAAGGTCTTCCCTCCAGCTCCCCCAGCCCTGAAACTCATGATTCCATGATGATGTCTGGAAGCCACAGGTTCTCACTTGTCACAGTGAATTTATTGATATGACCACATTCTTTTGGGTCCCAGCTGATGAAAGGATTATTCCAGGTCTAGAGCACAGGGCACAGAAGGATGGTTATGGCTGGAACTTGGAGCTGGTTTATGCCAGCATCTCCTGCCCTTCCAGTCCCTTAAAAATATATACCTGTGTATGTATTTTTTCTCAATGTATGTACTATGGGTATATGATAAAAAATTCGACCATTCCAGAAAGTTCAAACATAAAAAGCAATCTTTCTCCTCCTCAATTCACTTCAACTCTATCCATATCTCCAATTTAGTTCCATTATTAATTTCTTATGTATCATTCTAGAAAAAAATTAATGCCTATTCCAGTATTTATTTTTATTTACATGGATGGGATCATACTACGCACGTTGTTATGCATGCTGTTTTTTTGAGCTCGTTTCCTTTTGAACTCTGATTGGTCTTTTTATCCTGAAGATAATGCTTCCCTTTCTCTAGCTAACAAAGTCTTACTGGCTTTCACTTTCCACTCAGGGAAATCTTAAGCTAGGTGCTGGATATATTTGGTCCGTGAAGCTTTCTTGGGGGCTTCCGACTGCATTGTCTTCCTTCTTCCTGTATATTCCATCTGTCTTTGAAAGTTGATTGACAGCCTAGAAAACTACTGGCCCCATTCTGGTTAGATGTATCTGTTCTCTTGGGCACTGTCAAATGCAACAAATGTGATTTTTGCAAAGCCAGAAATAAAAAGGAAGGAGAGATAAGAAAGATGAAGTTACATACCATCTTTAACCACAGAAATGACATCCGCATCCGAAGTTGTGCTTTCTGACGCATACAAAAAAAAAAAAAAAAAAAAATCCAGGATAATTAATGCCATGAAATCAGGTCCTACTCTACCTCCTGCCCTTGTTTCATAAGTGGTCCCATGCAACAATTCAACTTTTCATTCACAATTTCTGAAAGAAAAGTGGGTCAGAAAAATGCAAGTTGTATGAAAATCGTAGGGAAAAAAACCAGCATGGGGACCCGCTGGGAATATGTTCTTTATAGAATATTCCCTTAATGCGGGACTCAAGGACAAATGTACCCTGCAAAAATGTCACTGCAGCATTCTCCTTCTTGTCTCTCCACCCCATGGGATGAACATCGAACTTGTACACCATCCATTCGGGGGACTCATTGCTCACCACTGGACCAATGCAAAGTTGGGTTAACACCATAAAGACTCCTTATTCCCTATTAGCAGCTTATGAAAAGAATGTAGTCAGAACCCACCACTTCCAGGTTGACAGACAGAGTGAAGGAGATGCTGACCTGAGTGGGGATGCTGTAATTGATAACTAGATGGAAGTCCTTCTGTTTAAATACAGTCTGGAAGGCAGCAGGGTCCACCCCATGCTGGTCAAAACCTGAGCAGCTGATGGTGAAAGTGTTTGCCCTTCCTGTAGAGAGCAGAGACCTTAGGAGACAGGAATAGGGTTTCTGCGTTTCCTAAGCGAGAGGAGTGCCAGGCCTGGGGTCTGAGAGCCTCTTGGCAGAGAAAAAAAATGTGGACATGGGGTGAGGCCTGTAAGCCCCTCCTCAAAGGCCAAGCTCTTACTGCCAGGGCTGGGAGGGTGGGCTGGTCTGGTAGGCAAATGGCAGAAGGCGATGTGGTAAGCTGACCTTTTAGGGCTCAGGGCTCAGACCTTTCTTCCTGTGCTTTTGCTCCCATGTAAAGACTACCCAAATTTGTATGCAAACAGCCTCTCCGGGGAGTCTTATTCCTTCCATAGCGGCAACCTTTAGATGCATTTAAAGTTTTGGCTTTTGTTTGACCATACTCTTTTCTCTCTAGCTCTATTATGATTCTTCCTCATAGTCACTGACCAAAATTACCCTAAAATTTTTTCAATTTTCCCTTCCCACTTTCATATTTTCACATTTCCCGAAAAGTTTGGAGAGACATAAACATGAGTGTGGTGTAAAATATGTGGAGACTTAGGAAAGCTGTATGTGCATTTATTGACTACTTGCTGTGGGCTGTGTTCTACACCCTCCTCAAATTCAGTGACTTCTGCTAAGATCAGCGGGAGCCGTTTTCATCATCACTGTCTTGAGAAGTTCTCATTGATCATTCACCACGTGGTTGGTGAAGCTATACAATAAAACGTAAAAGCCCTTTTGCCCACCTCACCTGTGATCCAACCCCGGATGGCTCTGTAGTTATTCCTATAGTTCTAGCCCAGCAAGTTCTTTCCCATGCCTTTTCCCCTATCTCCCCATACCAGTTAACTCATAAGGTACATATCCAAACTAAGGAGAAAGATCCTAAGGCAGGTGAATGTTGTCCTTTTCCCTCCATACACCTCTTCTACTAGATCTTCCCATGTGAGATGGGTAAGGAGCTACCCTGTTCACAGTTCCTATATCTTTGTAGAGAGGATAAGTTGGATATTATAAAAGGGTGGAATTGGAGAGGTAGTAAAATGGTAGGACAGACCAGCAGATCCTATGCAGGCAAATGTGTACTAATCAGTGAAATGTGTCTTTCATCTGTCCCCAAAGGAAACCAAAACACGGATATCACAAAGAAAGGAAGTGTTTAACCCAGCTATTTTAGATGCACTCTAGTTCTGGAGAATAATAGTTTCTGGATTTTGTCCAGAACAGCATTCCCATTTTTCCCCATTTTTGCCCCATCTTACCTGGAAGCAGAAAGCTGACAGCGAGGCAGAGGGGGAGTCCCCTCCAGCACGCCACTCCCCTTCCATGCTCCTCTTCTGAATTCTTCTTTGGGGACTCACTGGTAGCCCCCAAACCCTTGAGCTTAAAGTAGCTTGGACCACACCTTGGTTTTTTGTTTTGAATACTGCTCATGACAGGTGATCAGCCAGAGAGGTCACAGCAAAGTGTCCTGCTTTGCCACTGTCTGGGTATGTCTTCCAGGCTCCAGGCAGGGAGGAAGTTGGGCCAAGACTCAGGGAGAAGTGCCTGTTTAGCAATCTTGTCTAGATGAGTGGTTTTAGATCTGAGTTCCAAGCACTTTTCAGGGGAAATGGGTGACTTGGAAGATAAAGGCTTCATCAGGTCCTTCTGGAAGTTACTGTACCTTAGAGAATGTGCATGGAACCCTGGGAAAGAAATAGTTATACAGGGATGTCTGCTAATTTCACAAGGAAAGAGCCTGTAATTATTACCCTGGCTGGTGTGGCTCAGTTGGTTGGGCACTGTCCTGCAAAGCTGAAGGTCACTGGTTCGATTCCAGTTCAGGGCACAAGCTTGGATTGTGGTCCTGGTCCCCCCTGTTGGGGTGCATGTGAGAAGCAACCAATCAATGTTTCTCTCATACATTGATGTGTTTCTCTTTCTCTTTCTTCCTCTCTTCCCCTCTCTCTAAAAATAAATAAATAAAATCTTTTATAAAAAACACATGTAATTATTGTGTTGCAGACCTAGAAACATATCCTTTATCCAGCTGTGGACATCAGTGATTATTGTCCATATTGAGTTAAGAAGCTTGATTGAGAAGTTAAGTTCCTTTCTCATGACGTGAACCTGACTAACATATCTCTGTCTTCACAGCTAGCACCATGGTGTGGATCTGCCTCATCCTTTGTTTGCACTATTGGGATAGCTTATTCATCAGGTTTCCTCTAGATATCTAGTTTCCCCATAGTCTGATCCTTCATTTTGTCATTATCCTAAAACAACTGTCGGGCTTACCCGGCCTTAGCTAATGTTTCCAAAGGCCTACAGCCCTGAGGCCACCAGGGAATATGTGTGAGTAGAAAAATCATTTGATGAACTTTTTGAAAATACATGCACTCACACCATCCCACCCCTATGGAAGGGTGCGTGTGTAATGTGTGTGTGTGTTTAAAAGCTTCCCAACCCTGGCTGGTGTGGCTCAATGGATTGAGCACAGTCTTGAGAACCAAAGGGTTGCTGGTTCGATTCCCAGTCAGGGCACATGCCTGGGTTACAGGCCAGGTCCCCAGTTGTGTGTGCGTGAGAGGCAACCACACATTGATGCTTTTCTCCCTCTCTTTTCCCCTCCCTTCCTCTATTTCTGAAAATAAATAAATAAAATCTTTTAAAAAAGCAAATAAAAGCTCCCTACGTGGTTCTGATTCACATTTCATTGATAATGGAAGTGTTTGTGAGGCTGTAGAGTCACAGGAACACCTATGTATGAACTGTGGGTGGAAATAAAGCAATTTGTCATGGTCTCTTAAAATAGAAGATGTATGTATTATAAGACCTATCAATTCTACTCCTAGGTCTGTACTAGCACTGCACTGCCAGTCTCATGTGGCTATTAAAATTTAAATTAATTAAAATAAAGAATTCAGTTCCCCAGTCACCATAGCCACATTTTTCTCTTCTTTTCACAATAGCCATACTCCAGATGTTTAGTATATGTGCTGCCGAAGTGAGCACTATTCCACATATTTAATAACCACATGTATATTAGTGCAGAATATGTAATGGAATACTATGTGGCAAAGAGTTTAACTTCACTTTACCCATCAATATGAATAAATTTTAAGAGCATCATATTGAATGATAAAAACAATCTGCAAGCCCTGGCTGGTGTGGTTCAGTGGACTGAGCACAGGCCTGTGAACCAAAGGGTCCCTGGTTTGATTCCCAGTCAGGGTACATGCCTGGGTTGCGGACCAGGTCCCCAGTTGGGGGAGTGTGAGAGGCAACCACACTTTGATGTTTCTCTCCTTCTCTTTCTCTCTCCCTTCCTCTCTCTCTAAAAATAAAATAAATAAAATCTTTTTTTTTAAAAGCTGCAAAATATATGAAGTATGATATTATGTAACATGTATGTGCATTCTGAAGTCTACATATTTAAATAATATATTGTTTAAAATGCATCCATATGCAGTAAAACTAAAACAAAAAGTAAGAGAATAATAAATGCAAAATTTAGGACAGTTATTACCTACTTGGAGGAAAGGGAAATGGCGCTTGTGGAATACTTCAAAGACATCAGTAGTTGTAGGTGAGAGATATAAAAGGACTAACTTTTCATTTTACATTGTTATATCATATTTCAGTTTTTCCCCATGGGTACATTTTCTTTTATTATTACAATTGACATTCAATATTATTTTATATTAATTTCAGGTGTACAACATAGTGGTTAGACATTTATGTAATTTACAAAGTAATCACCCTGATAATAGTGGGTCCCTGGTGCTGTACATAGCTATTACAATATTATTGACTATACATATTCTCATGCTGTACTTTACATCCCCATGACTATTTTGTAACCACCAATTTATACTTCTTAATCCCTTTACTTTCCTCATCCAGTCCCTCAACCTCCTTCCCATCTGGCAACCATTGGTTTGTTCTCTGTGTCTATGAGTCTGTTTCTGTTTGTGTGTTTATTTTGTTCTCTTAAAAGAAAAGATTGTATTTATTTATTTTCAGAGAGAGGAGAAGGGAGGGAGAAAGGGAGAGAAACATCGTTGTGTGAGAGATACATTGATTGGTTGCCTCTTGCACGCCTCCAACTGGGGACCTGGCCTGCAACCCAGGCATGGGCCTTGACTGGGAATCCAACTGGCGACCTTTTGGTTCTCTGGCTGGCACTAAATCCACTGAGCAACACCAGCCAGGGCTGCTTATTTATTTTGTTCTTTAGATTCTACATACAAGTGAAATTATATGGTATTTGTTTATCTTTGTCTGACTTATATCACTTAGCAAAATACCCTCTAGGTCCATCCATGATGTCACAAATAGTAAGATTGTATTCTTTTTTAATGGCCAAGTGATATTCCATTGTATATGTACTACATTTTCTTTATCCAATAGTCTGTTGGTGAGCACTTAGGCTGCTTCCATATTTTGGCTATTGTAAATAATGCTGCAATTAATATAGGGGTGCATATATCTTTTCAAATTAATACTTTCAATTTCTTCATAATAAATATTCAGAAATGAAATAGCTGGGTCATAAGGTAGTTCTATTTTTTATTTTTTGAGGTATCTCCATACTGTTTTCCATAGTGGCTGCACCAATTTTCAGTCCTTTAACAATGCATGAGGGTTCCCCCATGGACATATTTTAAAAACAGTTATATTGAGGTATAACTGATATAAAATAAGCTGTTTAAACACTACACTTTGACATGTTTTGACATATATATTCACCTATGATATCATCATCATGTTCAAGATAATGAACATTTCATCATCCTCCAAAATTTTCTTTGTATCCCTTTCTAATCCCTTTCCTGCCTGTCCTCATCACATTCTGATCCCCAGGTAACCACTGATCTGTTACTACACATTACTCTTACATTTTCTAGAATTTCTGTATCCTTCCCTCTTTCTTTATATATTTATTTAAAGCTATACATTTCCTTTGAAATATTTATCTTCCACAATTTAATATGTACTAGTTTCAAGTCTAGGAATTTTGAAAATTTAATTATTTGTTTGAAATGTGAATTATTTAGAAATACATGTGTTAGCCTACAAATATGTAAGAAGGTATTTATTTTTATTATTCATTTCTAGTTTAATTTTGAGTAAAGAAGCAGCATAGAAAAATTGGTTATGAACTTTAGAAGTTACAACAAGAATCTTGTTGGGATCTTTCTCGGCAGACTTTCCAGCCAAAAGCAGTAAGGCCTCCAAGAATGTTCAATCAAAAAAAATATGGACTATCCCAAGAGACTGATGGACACAGACTGGCTGAGTCCATACAGTCATTCAAACCTAGTAGTAGAGTTATGCTGAGGCTTCCAGGTCAAGAGACTCATTATTCTCAAAACCCCTTAATCATGAGAAGGCATGTCCATTCTTTTATCTCTCCCATTTCCAGTAAGAGACAAGTCACAGGATGTGAAGAACAGTAATATTGAACATAAAGGATGCCTTCTTTAGCCATCAAAAGATGGCAGGTAGTGTTCATAAACCATTTAATTCCTATGCCCATCTTTCTACACAGGATTTCAAGTCAATCCCTAAGAAGGAATCTGCCAAGGATCTTCCAAGTCCAGACAAGTACTGCTACCCTCACAAGTTCTGCGAAGACCAAAATACTGCCCCTATGGAAAGGATGGGAATTGAAATTGGAAGCTATGGTTCAGAAGATCATGGTCCCTAAATATTAGGAGTCTCTCCTCAAACAGTTCAAAGACTGGGGAAGACACAGTTACTCTGGATGACATACTGTCTTTGAAGGTGGGAGTGTTACTGCTCAGGATGCCAAGATGCAGAAGAGAGAAGGTAAGGTGGTATCTGATTCATGCTGTCCAACAAACCAGGAGTTGACCAGAGAAAATCATCTTGAGATGTTTTTAGAGGAGTGACATGGCAGTGGGGACCACAAAGGGAAAACTGAGACACACCCAGACACGGTCACTGCTGGAAAGGTAACTCCTGGTGCCCTGACATCTGCAACCTCACAGAGTGACCTAGGGAGACCAGATGGTCCTTTGGGCAGGGCAACACCTTAAATGTACCTCTAGCAGGTGTATCCATCCCTGAGGCAAACTGCAAGGCTGAAGAGAAGGAAACTGATAAAGTGACATTTCCCCCAACCAAGAGGATTTTCCTTCAGGAGACAGAAGAAGGGGAGTGTCACAAGTGTCTGTTGGTGATATAATCTTTCCTATAAGTCAGCCAGGCAGCTGCTCAGCTAGCTGCCTGCTAAGCAGCCCAGCACCAAGGAATAGACAAGGATCACACACAGTAACTATGCTATTCACTCAGCTCTTATTGAACGGAGGTTCACTCAAAGTAGAACATCAACATGCATTAATATCCTACTCAAACTTTAACAATATAAGAGATTTATAACACAGAGATGCACAGCAATCAATGGGGGATAATGTGAGTTCCAGAGTTTTAGTCTGTGGGTCCAGGAGACAGCACAGTGGGCAGAAGAGTTGTTAGTGTCTTGCAAGGAAGGATCTCTGGAGCCAGGTGGGCAGCAGAGGAGGTGAAATCCTCAGTCCAGTGGGGCAGAGCCTCTGGTGGCCAATGCCAAGAGAGATCAGCATGGCATGGAGCAGCACTCTGGTGTGTGGAGCTCAGCTGTCTCAGCAGTGGTCTGAAACCTGACTCAATTATACATGAAAGGTGGTGTACTCCATCCTTCTGGGTCTTTTTGATAAATGTCTTGGCACCCCTGATGCCAAGTTTGGAATTTGTCCAAGCACCTGTGGCTGTTACAAGGCTGTTTTGCTTAACACCCCTGCTAGCAAGAGTGGAATTTCCCCAGGAGCCTATCTACGGATGGTCCCTCTCTGCAGACATGGCCATTCTGATCACATGGGCAGATATTTTAGATGTGTCTCCTTGCCAGACATGTCCGTTCTGACCATGAGAGTAGGTATCTTAAGTGTGTCCCCTTGCCAGATGTGCCTTTAAGCAGTTTTTCTCTTGAACCAAAGTGTCATGGCTTACTGAAAGCCATTTTAGTTGACACGAGTGACTCCACTTTGTATTATATACTTTATGCTATCTTGATCAGACCAATGTCATTTTCTTGTCTCGCTCTCCACAGGGAAACCCATTGGTAGTGTGAATAAGCAAAAGAAACAGCAGCAGCCACTGCCTAAGCCCCGCTCAGCCCCCTCAGGTACTGGAAGTTTATGCAGATGGAGAGCCAAAGTCGAAAAAGCAGAGGAAAAGGGGGAAGAGAAGGAAGCATGGGGCACAGCCAAGGGAGTGAAAAACCAAATAAGCAGTCCCTATTCTAGAAATCTAAGGACCTCAGATCAAACTGAAGAATTCCACCCAGCCACTGGAAAAAAATCATGCTAAGAACAAGCCATTTCCCCCTTATGTCCATGCAATAAGTGTGAACTTGGAGCCGTTTGTACAATCATCAACACTGAAGAAGAGCAGAACAAATTGCTGAGGGGTCATAAGGGGCAGAGGTCTCTGACCCTACATCCAGCAGCACTGAGAACACAATGGTTCCAGCCTGGTCATTTGTGCTGTAGGGGACGTGGTGACCAACAGTCTTCTGTTATGGGGCACCTGGTTTGCTGTCTGTGTGGCAAGTTGGGACAGTTACTGGAAACATGGGCAATCTCTTTGGACCTCTTTCTCCCCAATATCACACAGCCACTCTCCCAAAGAATCTACCTCCTAAGAGAGCTATGGAAATGCAGAGTAAAGTTAAGGTATGGCACAAAAACCCTTCCACTGTATATATGTACTACTATATGGATGTATATGTCTTTTCAATTTAGTGTTTTGGGTTTCTTTGAATAAATACCCAGAAGTGGAATTGCTAGGTCCTTTTTTGTCTCTTGTTACAGCTTTTGTTTTACAGTCTATTTTGTCTGGTATTAAGTAGTGTTAGTACAGCTTTTTTCCCGTTTTCATTTTCATGAAATATCTTTTCCATCCCGTTATTTCAGTCTGTATGTGTCTTTCGATCTGAAGTGAGTGTCTGGTAGGCCACATATGTGAGGGTCTTGTTTTATTTTTCATTCAGCCACCATGTCTTTTTTTTTTAATGTATTTTATTTATTATGTTGTTACAGTAGTCCCATTTTTTCCTCCTTTGCTCCCCTCCACCCAGTACCCCCTTTCCCTCCAGCAATCCTACCCCCCTTAGTTCATGTCCATGGGTCGTGCATATAAGTTCTTTGGCTTCACCCTTTCCTATATTATTCTAACTTACCCCTGTCTATTTTGTTCCTACCAATTATGCTTCTTAGTCCCTGCACCATTTCCCCATTTATCCTTCTTTCCTCTCCCAGCTGATAACCCTCCACTGTATGTCTTTTGATTGAAGCATTTAATTCATTTGCATTTAAAGTAATTATTGATAGATATGTATTTATTGCCATTTTAGTATTCATATTTTTATTTATTTATTTTTTCTTCAGAAAGAAGACCCTTTAACATTTCTTGTAATACTGGTTTGATGTTGATAAACTCCTTTAGCTTTTTTCTTGCCTGGAAAGCTCTTTATCTGTCCTTCAATTCTAAATGACAGCTTTGCTGGGCAAGAGTAAAAGCAACAAAAGCTTGCCGTTGGCAACAACATAGATGGACCTAGAGGGTATTGTGCTGAGTGAAATAAATCAGACAGGGAAAGATAAATGCCATATGATTTCACTTATATATGGAATATAAAAAATAAAATAAATGAACAAGCAGAACAGAAACAGATTCATAGAACATTTTGATGGTTACCAGATGGGAAGGGGTTTGAGGGGATGGGTGAAAAAAGTGAAGGGATTAAAAGTACAAACTGGTAGTTACATAATAGTCATGGGGATGTAGAATACAGTATAGAGACTACAGTCAATAATATTGTAATAACTGTGTATGGTGCCAGGCAGGTATTGAAAAGATCATGGCACCACTTTGTAAGTTATGAAAATGTCTAATCACTAGGTTATACACCTGAAACTAACACACTATTGTACGTCAATTGTAATTGAAAAAAAAATTTTTTAATTTAAAAAATAAGGTTTTGTAATAAAAATAATACTTGCTCATTGAAAACAGTTAAGAAAACACAGATACAGATATAAAAGAAAATAGCAATCACTCATAATCCCGTTATCCAGGACAAAGTTGTTCATGTTTTGGTGTCTAGACATCCATATCTTTTTCTCTTCACTTCTTCCTAGTTTCTCTCTCTCTCTCTCTCTCTCTCTCCAGAAATAATGTATATATACTGTTTGTAACTTGTTTTCTCCACTTTATATATCATGGATCTGTTTCTATGTTTATTAGCATATTCTCACTTTAAACGGCTACAAAGCCATTTATTTAACTTGAACTTTTTAATTGAGGGCCTGAACTATCTTCCTGGCCCTCCTCCAAGCATTATATTTAGAAGGCTCTCTCTGTTTGATTTTGTGAAATCAGAAGAACCTTTTGGAAAAAATGATGATACAATATTTATTTCAAAGAGCAATTTATCAATGAGAGAGGCAAAGAAAAATGAAATGGAAATGATGATGAAAAGAACATTTTGCAATTATGACTATTTTATAGTAATTTCTTGCAAATGAGACTTGATCTTTTCATCCTTTTAAACTCTGAAAGTGTCTGAAAAACTTAAAATCACATGATATTACACCTGTTTAGGGTGAAGTGTCAAAGCTTCTGCAAGAGGACTCTCCACCCCAGCATTTGTAGACCTATCATAAATGTACTGAAAGACCAATGCTTCCTGGAAAGTCATTTATTGGGGCAGTCAATCAAGGTCCACTGATCTGGACCTCTATTGACAGGGGAGTCAGAAGTTGGTGTGGCTGAGGGACACTAAAAGTGTGCAGGAATGAGAACCATAGAGAGGGCCGTGGCTGTTCTGAACTTACTCGGTTGGACTGTGCTGCAGTTTGGGGAATATAGAAGAGGACATGGTAGTCACTGGGGATATGTGGTTAAGATTAGGAAAGAGGCCAGAGTCTGACTGGCTCTAAGGCAAGGAGAAACTCAAGCTGTGGTTTGTAGGGAGAGATGGGGGTGGGGATGTCCATCTAGGTGTTCCAGAGGACGATGACCGTGATAACAAAGGTGGCCAAGAAGAGCAGGTAGAGGCGGAACAGTAGGGTGTCCATCATGTGGCTGAACTGCACCCACAGGTTGACCAAGTGCTGCTGTTGAACTTCGTCTTCCTGCTGGCCCCTTGATGACCCAGGGGACGCGTTTAACTCTGCCTCTCTGGGACCCGGCACCTTCCCCACCAACTCCACAGGCTCCTTCAGACCTACAGAGAAAAACAGACACCTAGCCATAGGTTGCAAAGGTCACCTGGGAGGGAGGGGAACAGGGAAGAGGGCAGGAGCAGAGAAGTGGAAGTGTCACAAGAGGAAGTGCAGGCAGTGCTGACTTCCTTACCAGGCAGGTGGGCAGGGGTGAGGCCCAGGTCTTTGTTTCCCTTCTGGGGGGCAGTGGGACAGCATTTTGTTGAGCTGGTGTAGTGCAGAAGCAGGGAACGGAGCCACCGGGGCATGGGTGGGGGCTGGGTGGTGGCCAGGTGCAGCAGGTAGGTGATGAAGATGGTCTCCAGCAGGCTGAGCACCATCAGTGACAGACACAGAGCAAAGTAGAAACCTGAGGACAAAGCAAACTATGAATAAACCAGGGCAAATCATTCTACACTTTTCTTCAGCCTGTTTCCCCAAATTCAATCTTTCTACAGAACCCCTTTCCTTCTTAAGTGGAGAGATAGCTGGTTCTCCAGGTTCCCCTCTCTGTCCTCTGCTGCCTTTGCTTCCCCAGGAAGTGGGAGGGGCCATACTGATGAGAGGGGTGCCGCTGGCAGGGAGTAAGTCATTCATCATGAGCAGGAAGACGTTGTAGCCAAGCAGAAGGGTTATCTTGAATGGGGCGCGGTTCTCGCTTTCTGCTGGCAGGTAGAAGCTGAGGGCGTCGATGGCAACCAGAAAGCTACTGGGCACCAGAAGGTTTATGACATATAGTCTAGGCCTGCGCCTGATGGCCACCTGGTGGGGAGGAGAGAGCGTGGAGAATGTGACAATTAAATTGATGTCGCCTATATGTTTATTTGACTGTCTAACCCTTGCTGATGTGCTGTTTGGCTGTCTATGGGATGATCTTTTTAAGTAACACATGCCCTTCTATAGAAAGCCCCCAATTTGTGTTCTAATTTTTTGTGTATCCAACCTGCTAGGGATATAACTGTAGATGTTTAGTGGCAAGTAGGGCCCTTTGCACCATCAGATGGGGGCTGTTCCATTCTTGTAGGAGCCCAGCCACTACTTCTCTGTGCAAGGCTGGTAGGGTATAGGGTGGAGTGGGGAGCAGGTGCTAACCTCTAAGGCTTATTTTATTTTATTTTTTCCTTTTTATTGAATTTATTGGGGTGACACTGGTTAACAAAATTATACAGGTTTCAGGTGTCCAATTCTACAATACATCATCTGGACACTGTATTGTGTGTGCATCACCCTCAAAGAGGCTTAGATCAAGAGGAAAATCACAGGGCAATTGGGGTCAGAAATCGAAAAGTGACCCCTGGACTTACATAGAACATGATCTGGTCGTACACATCGCTGCCCACCAACAGCTTTAGAGTGGCCTTGTTGATGCCCAGGAACTCCCACTCTCCCTGGGTCTGAATGATGTCACGAGACGTGTCTGCTATCTCCCACACTTCCTTATCCATGCCCAGCAGCATGCTGTCCACTGCAAGGGAGGCCAGGGCAGCTCAGTCCACATATGTTGCCAAGCCTCCTGCCCACAAAATTCAATTCTTCTCCCGCTGAGTTTCTTCAACAAATTTTCTTCTAGGTCCTTTTAAAGGAGGGCATCAGCTTTTCAGAAGTAGGTTACACTATAACCGTTACGGGACCAGCAATTCATATGTGTGTGGACTGTAGCACTGACCTTTTTTGTTGTTGGTTATTGAAAACAAGGGTGAGTCAAAGTTGTTATGGGAATTTTGGATATGACTCAAAATGTGAGTTATTCCCATTTTCCTTCTCATTTCCTCAGTTGTATGATGCTGTTTCAGTGGAATCGATCTTGAACAGCTCAACATTTTAATAATTACATGCATACCCATTATAATGATTGATTTATTCAAATCTGCCGCATGATACCTGGTGGCATTCAGTTACATTGATTTACCAGCTCAAGTGTGTTAGCTATTAGGATTAAAAGGGTTGAGCTAAAAATTATAGAGGTGCAGTAGCTCAGGATCAGATACGGTGCAAGGGCCATATAAGATCTAAAGCACTAGTTTTGTTTTGTTTTTTGACTTTATTGAGGAAGTAAAGCAGTAGTTCTTTGTCTGCACCTTAGCAAAACCTGGAGAAATATATAAAAAAATAGCAGTAATTGAGCCCCACCTAGAACAATTAAATTAGAATCTCTGGGGTGATACAGTTATTGGTATTTTTAAAAAGCTTTAGCGGGCAGCCACAGTGGAGAAACACTGACCTAAAACTTTCCCTGATAATCCCTACACCACTTAAATACTTTCCTCTGAATCTTAAATAACTGCCAAAATGTGTCTCACTCACCTGTGTAGAGGAAGGAGGTGAAGGTGAAGGTGCAGTTCTGTTGGTCAAAAGGGAAGTAGAAGATGTCCAGGCTACAGATGCTGGTCACCCTCACTGGCCTATCATACTTTATTCGACCTTCACTGCTGACATATGCGGAGAGACCTGGAGGTGCTCGATCCACCTCCATGCTGCTTGTGAGAGGGAGGGAGAAAGAGGTGCTGTGAGTGCCTTTATCAGCTTTTGTCTCCCTTTCTTCCCAGGTCATACCTTACTGTGCTCTCCTTTTTGGGTCATTTCTCTAATGTCACTCTATCTTGTCTCTTCTACTACTCAGTGTTTTGTAGGAGTCAGTTAATTAAAACTGTGTCCCTGTCTGAATCTTTTAGTGTCCCTGTGCCCTGCACTTGATCCTAGGCTGTTCCTTGCAGATGGGTTCCACGCTGGCTTTCCCCAGCCCAGATACGCACGCCTCCACAATGAAGATATCTGGGAGCCACAGGTTTTCCGCTGATACAGTGAGTTTCTTGAGGCTGACACACTCTTCTGGGTTCCAGGTGATGAAAGGATTGTCCCACATCTGCAGGCAGGGCAGTGGGAAACAGAGGTGAGGGGTGGTCCAACCTTTCCTGATTTCCCTGTTCTGACCCTGTAACTCTACTCATGTCCGTAATGACCACAGCCTACTTCCTCCTCTTTATCCAGCCATGTGTCATTGGCAAAGCACCCTTTAATGGCTTTTGGTCAGGCAGGCCTTAAACATAGCTTAATACCACTTAGGTCCAGGAACACATCAATAGTTCGGCCTGCAACCACTTGACCATTTTCTTGGGTCTCCATTTCTACCTTCCTAAATTGGTCAGGGAGATTTGCATCCCCACAGTTCTAAATGGAGTTATTTGGTCTCAGAAAGATTCATACATTGGGTGGAGGTTTGGACTGGAAAACCTTGAAGTCACTCCTCAAACAAAAACTTATAAATGCAAGTGGAAAGGAGATAGTTGAATCTGCCTTACCAAGTTAATCCACAGGAATGATGTCATAAGCTGGAGCTGTACATCCTGGTGAAGAAATTCCCATCCAGGATTATTAGTGAAAAAAGACTTGGCCCACCCCCCTTCATATCCTTGCTGATATTTGCTAATTTATTGAGCCAGCCAGAGTTCTAAATGTTGGACAGTCTTTTCCTTACTTGTCTCCTCTTGTATCTAGGTACAACTCAGGCTTTTATTGACAGACAGACCACTTCCTTCTGGAGCACCCAGAAAGAATAGGAGTCGAGGATAAATCCTTCCTGAAAAATATATCACTGCAGCCTTTTTCTTTATGTCTCCCCATCTCATAAGAAACTCCTCTAGTTATATGAAATCCATTCAGAGTACCTATTGTTCACCACTGGACCAGTACAAAGCTGGGTCAACAGGGCAAAGGATCCTTGTTCCCTGTTTGAAGCTATGGTGCCCTGGCTAGTGTGGCTCAGTGGGTTGGAGCATTGTCCTGCAAACAGAAAGATTACTGGTTCAATTCCTGGTCAGGGTATATGACTGGGTGGTGGGTTCTGTCCCCTGCCAGGGTGCGTACGAGAGGCAGCTGATCGATGTTTCTCTCTCACATCGATGTTTCGCTCCCTCTCTTTCACCCTCCTTTCCACTCTCTCTAAAAATAAATAGAATATATTTTTTAAAGAAGCTGTGGAAGGTGGAGACCAGGTCTCACCACTTCCAGAATGGCAGACAGGGTGAAGGAGATGTTGACATGAGTGGGGATGCTGTAGTTGATGACTGGACGAAAGGCCTTTCTGTCAAACACTGCTTGGAAGGCAGCAGGATCCACTCCATTCTGGTCAAACCCCGAGCAGTTGATGGTGAAAGTTTCACCTCTTCCTGTAGAGAGCAGACTCTGTGAGAGCGGGTCTCTTGCCAGGGGACATGCTGGGAGGAACAGGTGACTCCTTCCTGTGCCAAGACTCTCCAAGGCCAAAGCCCTTCCTGCCATGGCCGGAGAGGATTAGCTGGTCAGGTAGGCAAATGGTGGAAGTCAATGTGGTGAACTGAGTCAGTGCTCTATCCTCATGCAAAACCTGCTCAGATCTATATGCAAATCAGCCTTGGTGCAATGGCAGCCACTTTAAGGAGTCTTCTAGTGTACCTATCACAATCCTCTTGAGTCCAGGCTGAGCACTTCCCTAAAACCAGTAGTTTAGGCTGCTCTTATGTACTTCTCTTCTGTATTTCTTCCTCAGGGACTTTTGCAATAAACTGCGTTAGCAAAAAGATAAGAGAAGTAAACAACTGCACTTACTAGGAAGATTTGGGAAATATGTAGTAGGTATTATGAATGGATGTTTACCTTGGTGTTGTGCATTGCTATTTTGCTCACCTCAGATTTAGATAGAGTGGGGTGACATGTAGTGGAAGGGGCATTGAAAGTCAATGAAAAGGTGGACTTGGAGAGGTGGTGAAATGGGACAGTCTGGTAGATGCTAATACAGGTAGGAATAGAGGAATGCTGTGTGTCCTGATCAGTGGAATGCCTTTCTATCTGTCACGAAAAGGAAATCAAGACACAGATATTATGGAAGAAATATTTAACGTGTTAATTCTGAACGCCCTCCAGGTGCTAGAGGGAAATTTCTAGATGTCTTCTGGAACCACACTCTAGTCTTCCCTGTTCTTGCCCATCTTACCTTGAAGCAGAAGGCTGACAGTGAGGCAGAGGAGGAGTCCCCCTGTAGCAGGCCTCCCCCCTTCCATGCTCCTCTTCTGAATTCTTCTCTGAGGACTCACCAGTTGCACCCAAACCCTTGAGCTTAAAGGAGCTTGGACCACACCTTAGTTCCTGGTTTTGAATACTGTTCATGACAGGTGACCACTCCCTGGTGAGAGGCTGTGGCCAGAGAGGTCACAGCAAAGTGTCCTGCTTTGCCCCTGTCTGGGTATGTCTTCCAGGCTCCAGGCAGGGAGGAAGTTGGGCCAAGACTCAGGGAGAAGTGCCTGTTTGGCTGCTCTGTGTTGAGATCAATAACAAAATAACTTGCCTTAGTGAGCAGTGTGGGCTAGGGGAATAAGAATTATGTTCTTCTAAGGCCAGGGAATTTGCAGATTTGGAAAAGTGACAATATTTAGGGATTTGGTTATGTATTCATTAGGTTTCATTGCAAATACCAAATTATAATTTTGACTTATGTCTCCATCACTTATTTATTTATTTTTCCAACAGCCCCTAACTAGATTTTCTCTTTCCAATCTCTCTGCCTCCCTGATTCATTCTCCCCCACATCAATGTTCCCCATATATCTTTTACTCTATGCATTAATTACATGATAATAGAAATCATAAAGTTAGCAAATAGAAGAGCTGTTTTTAATGTTTTTGTATTGTCAGTAGTGTTATACATTATCATAAAGTGGTAATCTCAGCTAACATCAATATTAATGGCATGTATCAATATTATATCTTATGTCACATCTCTATAAAATACACAATCGGACATCACATGAGTGAATTGGAGCATTGTTATGTTATATTAGTTACATTTCCAGAAAGACTTGGACATTTTTCTCTTGCAGAGGGATAAAGTTTCTTTTCGAATACAAAAGAAACTTTGTTTGGAATGCAAGAGCATGACAGTCCTAAATAGAAAATGCTGAGGAAGGCAGGAATGACTTAGGGGCCCAGAGTAGGAAAGTGCCAGAGAGAGGGCTGCAGTATCTTCCATTTGAGATATGCCATATGTACAGTCCTTCAGCCCCACACTCTCTGTAAATCATTTCTTTCCTTTTTTGGGAACTTGGCCAAAAGATTGGGCCATCATGCCATGTTAGGACCAAAGTACTGCTTATGTTTGTATCCACATGGACACACACACAGGGGCCACTGCACTCCTGGACTGGCTACAGGTGAAGGACTTTCAAGGGGTACTTGAGTTCTGCAGGTAGGCTAGGCTACCCGACCTTGGATCCAGAAAAAGAGGGTTAACATCAAGCCCTGCTGAATGTAGCTGAAGATGGTTAATGTATATCTTGTTTTTATCGAGGCTGGCTGAAAAACTGCACCAAATCTATTAGTTGGATTCAAAAGTAGACTTAGCTGCCAGGAGATGGAGATGATAGAGGCAGGGAAAAGAAAGCAGTGAGGTGTAGGCTCGCTTCCTACCCAGGGAGACCGAGTTGCAACTCTGGGATCTGGAAATCTCAGGTGCTGTTGCTGCTGGTGGTGGTAATGATAACTAGCATATTGAGCACCTTACTCTATGCCAGGCATTGTAACATCTTTCTTAACAACCTGACTTTAGGTAATCCTCCCAACAATCCTACAACCCAGATATTGGATAGGAGTATGTGGGAAAAAGCAATAGAGCCAAGGAAATAGAGATATGACAACTGGACTTTGTATTTCCTGATCATATTTTAGAACATAGTAAATTTGAGGAAAAATAAATTATGTTATTAACAAACAAAAAAAGAGCATCTACAGTCAGTTGATCATCTTTTAAAGAAACACCTAAAATGATTAATTAGAGACCATTTTCAAATATAGAAATAAAAATGATAGTACTTAAGATAACCAGGGTTGTAGATTTTCTAATGCTTGTGGCTTAAAACAAGCCATGCAAGATTCACATGTAAGTGTCAGCATGGATATCAGGTCTATTTCTACCTTCAGAGATCTTTGGATGTACAATGCACTTTCCACATTGGCCAGGCCTCCATCTCAGACAAATAATTAAGCACCTGGAATGCTTGTTTTGGAGGCCAGCGCTCAGAGTTCATCCTAGGACAGGGTTCCTTGTTACAAATGTGTTTTGGACATCCCTCCTGTGTATGCCTGCCTCCTCCTTCCCTTCTCCAGTAGGCTCTCTGTGATATTTAGACAGAGCTTCAGTAGCTGGGTTATTTTCTAAGTTCATTAGGAATAGCTTTTACCCTACATTCCCAGGAATATCCTGGGGGGTCCCTAAGATTCCCATTTAAGCTCCAAGTTCATGTCTCTTATAAGTCAGGCTGTAGGCTTTCATGATGACCCAGAATTAGGAGATGGTTCAGAAACTCTTTGGTGATTCAGCAGTCCCTATAGGAGTATCGGGGACTTTTCCCACACTTCCCACTTTCTCTGGTCATCTTTGGAGTCTCTGTCTTGGGTTCACATATCTCTAGGATTCTAAGGCACTCAGCCAGGACATCTAAAGACAGAGGCTTTGAATCTGGTTTTAACTGCCTCCTTGGGCAAGCCTGAGGCCAGTTGAGGACTCTTGTGGGCCTGGGATTGCACAGAGCAGAGATTCTTAACCTCCGTACAATTGACATTTTGGCCTGGGTGATTCTTGGTTTGGGGGCCTTTCTTAAGCACTATAATATGTTTAGTAGCATCTCTGGTCTCCCAGATGCCAATACCATCCCCCCCACCCTGACTGTAACTACTAATCATGTCTGCAGACATTGCCGAAGGTCCACTTGGGAGTAATTTGTGCACCATGGAGAACCACTGGCAACTTGGATTCCTAGGGATTTAACACATTTTTTAAAAATCCCAGATGATTATAGGATGGCCACTATGTTCTCTTCTCCTCTTTCTTGTTCTGACTGGTGGGGCAATTTATGGCTTATCTCCATGGAACTTCTCGGATGTGCAGTGAGCAGCCACTTGAGAATCCTTTCAAGCTTCTTGGTATTAGTATCTTGTGTCTCCATGGCTCTGCTCCAGGGAGTCAGGAAAAGGGAGATTGGGCCTTAGATCTCCTGAGGCTTCAGGATACGAAGGCCAGAGGCACAGACACAGGTCACTGGTTCTATTCCTCATCAGAGCACATACCTGGGTTACAGGCCAGGTTCCTGGTTGGGGCTGTGTGCAAGAGGCAACCAATCGATGTCCCTCTCACACATCGATGTTTCCCTCCCTCTTTTTCTCCCTCCCTTCCCCCTTCTCTAAAAATAAATAAATAAAATCTTAAAAAAAAAAATCTCCCTAGAAACTATATGGTGCCATCAAAGCCCTCTGACTTCACACCTGGTCACCTCCTTAGTGATCTCATCCGAGTCTGGCTTCTTCTAAATTATCCTCCACTGTTCAGCCTGTGTAATTTGTTTGAAATGCAGATGTGTCCATATCCTTCTTATATTTGAAATCTTTCAATGATTCCCATTGTCTTTAGCAGTTATGTTAAGATTGACGGAGCTAAAAATTTGTATTTCCAACACATTTCTGGGTGAAGCTGCAGCTACATGTCCCAGGACCACACTGAGAAAACCAGTGGCCCACAGGATTAAAAGGCTTTCTGTGATTTAGCTCTCATCTATCTTTCCATCATTTTTGCCTTGGATTTTATGTTCTAAAAGAGTTGTTCTTATCTTTAAAATGTGTAAGAATTACCTCACACATCTTATCCTCACTCCTCTGGCCCTAAATTGGAATCTTGGCCCCAAATCAGAATTGTAGGCAGTAGTTCTCAAGAACTTATGTTTTTAAACTAGATCCACAGATGATTCTATTGCTCATGGGCCTTGGGCTAACATGGAAAAACATTGCGTATTAAATAGCACCTTGACACTCAATATGTGATTTTTACAAAGATTTTATTTTTTTATTTTTTAGAGAGAAAGGAAGAGAGGGAGAAAGAGAGGGAGAGAAACATTGATTGGTTGCCTGTTGTACATGCCCAGATCAGGGACCGAACCTTCAATACAGGCATGTGCCCTGACGGGGAATTGCACCTGTGACTTTTTGCGTTGCGGGATGACGCCCAATCAAACGAGCCACACCAGTCAAGGCTCAGTATGTGACTGTACTCCTCCATGTTTCCTCAACCTAACATGTATCTTCTACCATTGTTCTCTCGTTCCACTAATAAATCATTAAAGTTCAGCTTAACTCAAAAAAAAAAAAAAGATTTGCCCTCGCTGGTGTGGCTCAGTGGATTGAGTGCCGGCCTGTGAACCAAAGGGTTGCCTGTTTGATTCCCAGTCAGGGCACATGCCTGGGTTGTGGGCCAGGTCCCCAGTTGTGGGCATGCAAGAGGCAACAACACATTGATATTTCTCTCCTTCTCTTTCTCCCTCCCTTTCCCTCTCTCTAAAAATAAATAAAATCTTAAAAGAAAAGAAAAAGGTTCAGCTCAATTCAAGCTTCTGGTCCTTTGTGAAGCCCCCCTCACACACACACAAACACACACACACAGACACATACACACACTGAACTCAGTTGTGACCCTTCAATTGGAAACATCTCTTTACATGGGCCCCTCTCCTCTTGCTCTGTAACCTCATTGAGAGCAGAGAGTATATCTTGTTCTTCCACCCCCCTCCCCCACCTTCCCTCTGTGTGTGGTATATAGTAGTGTGTAGTCAATAAATGTTAGTTAAATACCTGGTCTGACAGTTCACTATGGATAAGGGAAGACACAGGCACCTTTGGGCAGATGAAAGAAAAGTGGTTGAGAACCTCATAGAAGTCCTGAGGCCGTATCAGAGAAGTTACTTGCTGTTCCCATGGTGTGGCTGAGGTGGGGTCCCCCGTCTTGGGTGTAGTTAGGTAGAGATGGGGGTTGGCAGAAGCACAGCAGTCTGAACCAGGTGGGACCCAGAGACCCAGCCTTTTATTTTCTCTGACTGCTCCCTCTAAATTTCTAGTAAAGGGCAGGCTCAGAATGGCTTAACCAGAGCTACCATTTATTGAGTTTGTGCCATGTGATTTATACCGTGTTGGGCACTATACTCACAGTATTCAAATCCTCACAACTGCTTTGAGAGGTCAGCACTATGACTCCCATTTTGCAGATTAGAAAACCGAGATGCAGAGAGGTAAAAAAAAATTGGCTCAGTGTCCACCCATGTGGAAATTGGTAGAATCCAGATTCCAACCCAGGTCAGACTGATTCCATTGCTCTTTCCTTGCTCTTTTCATTATTCTATAGCTGAGAAGTCTGGTGGATTGATCAGAAGGCCCCCAGGTTTCCAACAGTGAAATCCCCAGGCTTAGATAATGCTTGAATCCAAAGTTAAACAGTGGGGATGGGAGCTGTGTTTTTGCAAGTCACGGACACCAACACCTTTCTCCTTAGCTTATGCTAAGGGGGGCAGGGGGTCATACTGCATGGCTTTCTGGTGATCCTATTCATCTGGGACCCTGGGGGATCAGGTTTGGGAAAATAGCTGTAACCTGACAAGGGAAGAATTAGATGGTGGAAGGGGCAAGTGAGAGGCATTGTTTTGCAGCCCATATGGATAGCAATCACACACAGAGACTGCTGGACAGGGCTCAGGACCCAGCAGTGCAGGAGGCAGTCAAAACAGCCAACCGCAGGATGGGGTAAACTTGAGGTCAGGCTAGCTTTGGTGCCTGGAGCAGGAGAGAAGGAGGGTCCTGGGACCCCTGAAGGACACCTGGGAAAAGAGTCCCATAGACAAGTGCTCCCCTGTGGCTGCCGCTTGGTAGGCCCAAGCTCTGATCCCAGGATCTCTGGACATATGACAACCCCTTATTTATAATTTTTCCTTTTCTCCCCTTCATTTTTCTCATCTAAAAAGTGAGAGGATTGAACTATAAAGTCTGTAATTCTTTATGCCTATGCCTCCCACCTAGAATTTGGTTTTGCTCTCTAGGTGTCAGCCTGCATGATAAATAGATGCTTTCTAGGGTGTCACATTTGGCCTCCTAGTTTCTGTACACTTATCAATGACTTTTTAAATCCATGTTTAAAAAAAATAACTTAATATGTGTTATTAGCACCACTTGACAAATAAAGAAATCTAAACTTGCAAGGCTAAGCTACTTGTATGAAGTTACCCAGCCAGCAAGTAGTGGAATCAGATTAGAACCCAGGGTTGCCAGATTCCAAAGGCTCTGTACCATACTATTTTTTCCTACTATTTAAAATAACCAGTGCCAATGATCAAATAAGAGAAGTTATCAAAGGAAGGATAAGAAATTGGATAGGAGAAAAAAATAGGCTTTAAATGAAGCCTGTGACTTCACATCCTGGAGAAGGCCTGAATGAAGGAAGGAGAGAGGAGGAAAAGATGGTAATGAGATAATAAATTTTCATTTCAGGTTAATATGAAACATGAAAAGGCAGAAAGCATGGAAAATACTGCTTATAAGGGTTTAGAGAAGAAGAAAGTGCACAAAAATGTGTGCCTGAGCCACAGGGTAGCACTGCAGATGAATGGATAAGATGAGGAGCTATTAGGCAGAAATAGGCCACCAAATGCAAGATGGCCCAGGTAGGACAGTTGCCATGGGCAGATTTTTCTAAAGAGGTCGTAAATTACCTTGCAAAGCTACTCAGAAGTTTGCCACATAACAACAGAAAAGTCTTTAGCACAAAGTGTCCTTATCATATGATTCTGTTATAGATATAATAAAAAGGCAGCAACCATACCTGTCAATTTTCTGGGAAAGCTCTAGTTTCAAAGGTTGTATGTACTTATCTGTTATGTGTTAAGATCACATGCTTGGATTTTGATTTTGGAGAAGATAAAATCACTATAATTATACCATGCCTTCTCTTACTGAAAGGAGATATAGCATCTTAATTCATGTGTCAAAAAAAGGATAAGTTGCATATTTCTTATTCAAATAAAACTTAAAGCTACTTGCTTGGAATAGATATGAAGAAAATGAGCAGAGAAATAGGTACCATAAAAATGGATGGACAAAACAAAGTGATGCAACTTGATCTTAAATAATTTCAGAACGGCTCAAACACTGGGTGAATGAGCAAAGTCAACATGTCAAGGATGAGTTTCCCGGTGAGGTGACTGTCTCAGGACAGGGCACAGAAGTAGAAGATCTAAAAGTATGACAATAAGTATCAACAGGAAAAAACTAAATCCATAGAGAACACGAATGTAAGATAAATTGCCCACATTAGGTTAGGGGAAATATACACTCTAGAAAGAAATGGATAAAGTGGAAACAATGAACTTGGGTATTAAGACCTATCATGGGGACGGGGAGGGAGGAGGTGAGGAGTATGGAAAACTGAGAGAGGGAAGAAAAGCAAATAGAAAAGAAAGTTGGTGTTTGGCACCCAGATCAGGGCCTTGCTCTTTCTCTTTTAATTCTCTTAAAGTACTACCTGATAAAGTCTTGATGTGGCATTGACCTCTCAACATTGAACTCCTAGAGGACCTATCTGGTTCTTATCCTTAGCTTGGAGGGCAGAAAGTGTAAGAGTCCAGTATCTAGAGTCTGGTTAGGTTCAAACCACACCTCTGCCACTTAACTAGCTGTGGAACCTTAGTCAACAAACAGCTCACTGGCCATTCCGTCACCTCCCTGTGCTTCACTTTCTCATTTATTTCATCTCACTTATTTGAATATATAAAATGAGGATAATAGAACAAAACCACAACTCTAAAACCTAAAGAGCTTTGAAAACCAAATGATTTTTCAAAAATTATTTGGTGGCAAAACCTGACCTGAACTGACAAAACTATTCATAATTTCATTTTTGCTTCCATAGCTTCCACTGCAGAGGCCTTAATGTTTGATTACAGGGTGTTGCTCTGTGCCCCACATGTTCAGAATATACAACACTTGAACAGTTGTTGCCTTTTTAAAACCTGAAAACTTTCAAATTCCAAAACACACTTGGCTCCATGGGTTTGTGGGATATGTAGTTCTTATTTCATAGGTTAACAGTAAGGATTAAATGTGTTTACTCACAAAAAGCACTTAGAAGAGTACTTTCGACGTGCTAATAACTTAATAAATGTTGGCTATTAGTATTCCTGTGCTGTGTCCTTTCTAAAGGACCACTTCGTAGAAAGCTGTGAGTTGAAGAACTGCCCAAATAGTAACAGACACACTAATTTACGTAGGTGAATTCAAGGCTCTTGATCTGAGCCTAGATTGTGTATCCACTGGGTCTTGGACATGCCTGGAGGACTGGCGATGGTCAGAGGAGTCCTCGAAAGGATTCTGGAAACAAGAGCCAAGGACTTCCCTGGAAAAACAATGCAGAGGGGAAAAAAGAAGAATCAAGGGACTCAAGTTCAGTTGAAAGACCAGGGGCCTGAGTACTGGAGTGACTCGAAATACAGCCAGGTATTTCTGCCTCTATACTCCAATTTCCATGGACTTCTGCCTGCAGACAGGAACGCAAGGGAAGAGCAAGTAACAGCTGGTCCTGGTGACTCAGCATCCAGCTGGGAACATCTGTGCTACAGGTGCAGCCCTCCAGTGGCCTGGGTTTGAGAGGGCAGATGCTCCCTCCCGCAGAAAACACTGGGGTAGGCGTAGACATAGGCAGCTTTGTCACCTTTGGGCATCTACAGTGACTGGAGGGAGCCTGAGGTGTTCGAGGAAGAAGAGTGGAGAGGAGGAACCAGGAAAATACTGTTTAGTGAACAATATCGCGACTCTTTTTACTCCTAGCCTGTTGTGACATGGGAAATTTAGGCTTTAGATAGAGAGTCAGATAAATGAAAAAAAAAAAGGAAAAAAGAAAAGGTTGCTAAAAAAAAAAGATTAAGTTTGAGTTGTAATTAAGTTGCTCTCAAATCTGTGCTTTTCTGAACCTGGGGTGTCCAGCAAATCATGCCACAGCTCTCATACATAGTGAAATGGGGCCTCGACTTCCCCAGGCAACCAGTGGGAGAGATGGCCCGAAGAAAAAGACTTTCAAAATCAAATTTTCCAGTTCTTTTGTGTAACTCCCAAGTAAAGCAGATGCCATTTTCAAATGTGCTTTTCTTGGCCTGATGTTCTCTTTTTAGCGTGATTAAGGGCAGATCAACTCATTGCAACTGCAGACAGTTAACAGTAATTCGGGATTATGTTAACGCTCTGAATGCTTAATAATGAATGAATCGTGTCAGGCTCTGACAAAAGGCTTCACCCTTTAAGCAAGAGATGCCTGGTTCTGGCACATTATTAATTTCTGAAGCTTAAATCCAGGGTAACTGGATTTAGGAGGTTAAACCCTCTTTTATTATAATTCCTTCTAATGGATTTGACCCCTTCTCTCCCATCTTCCACTTATACATGTTGACTAATAAACTATTTTAAAAAGAAGGAAAGAAAGAAAGAAAAAACCAAGAAATCTTTTGGTAATGAGAAGTTTCTGTAATAAGACTCTTAAGCACAAGATTTTTTTTTTATACTATAATATAATGCAGGGAAAAACCAGCACTTTTTGCAAGGGGATTTATTGGGGGTGATTCAGTCAAGGACGTATTCCTTAGAACCCAGGCAGGCAAGACATGGGAAGGCTGAGGGGAGCTGATGGCATGCAGGAGCAAGGACCTAACTCTGGGAGGATATAGGAAACCATCCAGGTCTGGTTTGACTGCACAGAAGGTCTGGGTTAAGAAAAATAAGGTGGTTGCCAGGGCTGTGAGGCTGGGATTTGAATGAGCATGAGAGCCTGGCTGGTTTCTGGAGGCAAGAGAAGCTGCAGGCTAGAGCTTGCAGGGGGGTATCTGTCTAGGTGTTCCAGAGGATGGTGACCGTGATGATGGTGGTGGCCATGAAGAGTAGGTAGAGGCGGAACAACAATGTGTCTGTCATGTGGCTGAACTGCACCCACAGGCTGACCAAGTGCTGCTTCTGAGACTTATCTTCCTGCCAGATCCTTGTTGACCCAGAGCACCCATTTAAGTCTGCCTCTCGGGGACCAGGCACCTTCCCCACAAACTCCATGGACTCCTTCAGACCTAAGGAGAGACAGAGAACAAGCTATAGGCTACGAAGATCACCTGAGGGAGATAGGACAGGGAAGGGGGCAGGAGCAGAGAAGTGGAGGTGTTGCAAAATGAAGTGCGGGCAGTGCTGACTTCCTTACTAGGCAGGTGGGCAGAGGTGAGGCCCAGGTCCTTGTTTCCCTTCTGGGGGGCAGTGGGACAGCATTTCGTGGGGCTGGCGCAGTGCAGAAGCAGGGAACGGAGCCACCGGGGCATGGGTGGGGGCTGGGTGGTGGCCAGGTGCAGCAGGTAGGTGATGAAGATGGTCTCCAGCAGGCTGAGCACCATCAGCGACAGACAGAGAGCAAAATAGACACCTGGAGGAAAGGTAAGGCAGGCCTGTGTGAGGGCCGGTGGCCTCCCAGGACTTGTTACTTCCTATTTTCCCCAAGGGCACTTTTAAACAATTATTTTTTAATGTTTTATTGTTTATGCTATTACGATTGTCCCAATTTTTCCCCCTTCCCACCACTTCACCCAGCCTACCCCCCACTTCCATAGTTGATCCCCGCAATGCTGTCCATGTCCATGGGTCCTTCATATATGTTCTTTGACTAAGTCCAAAAGGCACTTTTTAAAAGTCCCTTTTCACTCTGAACTGGTTCCACTGGTACTTGTTGACACCCCATTCCCCCACCTTGCTTTTATTCTTCTGAAAGAGGAGGGGACCATACTGATAAGGGGGGTGCCAGTATCCGGGAGTAATTCATTCATCATGAGCAGGAAGACGTTGTAGCCCAGCAGCAATGTCATCTTGAACGGGGCGCGCGTCTCCCTTTCTGCTGGCAGGTAGAAGCTGAGGGCGTCGATGGCAACCAGAAAGCTACTGGGCACCAGAAGGTTTATGACATAGAGCGTGGGCCTGCGCCTGATGGCCACCTGGTGGGGAGGAGAAAGGGGCAAGGGAGGAGTAGGCTGGGAGGCTGCCAAGCAAGTCAAGAGCAAGAGTTGAGATTTGTCCCAGAACAAACTGTCTAGTAAGGAAAAGTCATCTTCACTGTCCTGTCCCGCCAACAAAATCATCTTAATCATCACAGTCTACCTTCCCAGGGTTTGATTCTGCCATGCCTCTTACCACTGAGACATAACTCATTCCTTCTTAGGCCAAAGTGTGAACTTTCTCCACTTTCAGTTTTATCCCTACAATCTGCTCTTAGCAGGACTAAGGAACCAGATTCTTTGGATATCATGTGCATTTTAACCTTGTATATTTCTGCTTACTCTCCTCAAGGTCTAATATCTAGCGACTTTGCTGGTGGAATTTAATACAGTGGGAAGGAAAGCAAGACAGTGGCAGGTATTTTGGGATCACAAGGATTTGGAATCATAATATCCCCAAGACAGTAGTGTTTCATAAGTTTTCCACCTCTGTTTATTTTATTAAAATTTTTTTTTACTGAATTTATTGGGGTGACATTGGTTAATAAAATTGTACAGGTTTCAGGTATACAATTCTATAATACATCATCTGTATATTGTACTGAGTGTTCACTGCCCCAAACCAAGTCTCCTTCCACCACCAGTTATCCCTACTTTTACCCTCTTTTTCCTCCCCCATCCTACTTTCCCTCTGGGAATCACCATACTATCTTCCATCATCTCTTTTTAAAAGTAAACACAACAATTTCAGCCCTCCCAAAAGTTCTGATGGCCCTGGGGGAAGGGAGACTCCCTTGCAGTGTGAATCACTGCCATAGGAGCTTTGTTTCTTCCTCAGGGAGGATTTATTCCATCAACATTTATCAAGTGCTAGATACTGTGCTAAGTACTGGAGATTTATCAGTGAAAAAAAGTGATAAAAATCTCTGCCCTCATGGAGCTTACTTCTTAGCGCAAGAGCTTATGCTCTAGTTGGGGGCACAAGCTATGTATCTCAGGAGAAGATCACAACCAGGGCCCCTGAGCTCACATAGAAAATGAGTTCGTAATACTCGTCGGTGTCCATAGTCATCTTCACTGTTCGCTCGTGGATACCGAGAAGTATCCACTTCCCCTGGCTCTGAATGAGGTTCTGTGATGTGCTTGAAATCTCCTGCACTTCCTTATCCATGCCCAGGACCATGTTCTCTGCTGCAAAGAGACGCAGACAATTCAGCCTCCCTAAATGCTCCCAATTCCCTTGCCTGGATTGTTGGACTTCTTGCCACTTAGCTTCCACACCCCTTTCAGTGAGATTCCCTCACTGTTCCCAACTTTCTCTCCTCTTCTCTCCCAAAGCCTTTCTCTGCCTCTTTACAGGACACTGTTTATGAGCCTCACTCACCAGTGTAGGTGAAAGAGCTGAAGGTGAGCGTGCAGTTTTGTTCATCGAAGGGGAAATAGAAGATGTCCAGGTTACAGATGCTGATGACCTTCATTGGCTTATCGTATCGGATGTGCCCTTCACTGTTGACGTAAGCCATGAGCCCTGTAGGTGTCTGATCCACATTTACGCTGTATATGAGAAGGACGGAGAGGTGGGTGCTGTGGGCTCCCCATTAGACTTGGCCTTCTTTCTCTCTCAGGTTCCCCCATTCCTGTGCTCCAGCCCCACTTATCTGATTTCCCCCTTCCACCTATCTCCATGTTCCTCGGTTTTGTAAGCTCCTCAGCTGAGATACTGCGCCTTTCTAAATGGAATCTTTGTGTAACCCCTGTTGGTTACATTACGCTCTTCTCTGGAGGTACAGTTTCCTTCTTGCTTTTTTCATCCCTGGTACTCACAACTCTGAGATGAAGATATCTGGAAGCCACAGGTTCTCAATTGCTATGCTGAGCTTCCTGATGTCCCCACATTCCTCTGGGTTCCATCTGATGAAAGGATTGTTCCATTTCTAGAGGAAACCGCAACATGGGACAAATGGAGTGGGAACTAGTTTTAGTCTTGCTCTAGGATCTCCTGTACTTTACATTCTTTTTTCCACTCATTTCTTCACACTCCCGGCCCCTCCCTTGTGACAGCTGTCACAATGTCACTAACAAAGTCTTAGTTCCACTTCCTCAGTGCTCTCAAAGGAGACCTTGAGCTTGGCTTTGGATTCCCAAGAATGGAACCATTTAAATATTGGCTTCCATGACCTTGCTTTATTCCACTTTCTCCCTGTGCCCCATCTCTGCCCTCCTAAACCAGCAGAATAGTAAGGAAGTTTTGTGTTTTCGTTATTGATCTTTCTCTGTTTGAACATGTCTAATTCATGGATATTCTCAGCTTTATCCATTGTAATCTGCAAAGTTGGACCGAGGAGCAGAAAAGGGAAGGTACTATAGTAAAGGGGAAGCTGAGTCTATCGTACCATATTTAGCCACAGGAATGATGTCATCAGTTGAAGTTGTGCATCCTGGAAAAACAATTTTCATGCAGGATCATTAACTCTATGAAGTCAGGTCCAATGTCACCAGTCACCTCTTACTCATTTCCAAGGCTCTTCTGTGTAGCAATTAGGATTTTTAATCGTAAATCACTGAAAAATGTAAGTCAAATAATCCAGAGCACATGGGAAACATAAGTGAAAAAAGCAGTATGAGGCCATTGGGATTATGTTTCTTGTGGAGTGTTCAAAAAAAGGACTTACCTGTAGTAGTGTCATTGTAGCATTCCCTGTTACGGCTCCCTACCCCATGGAATGAGCTGTTAGTTTTACAAAATACAATCAGGAGACCCACTGCTTACCACTAGACCCTTACGGTATTTGGTCAGGGCTTACCACTTCCAGGATGGCAGACAGGGTGAAGGAGATGTTGACATGAATGGGGTTGCTGTAGTTGGTGACTGGAAGGAAGGCCTTTCTGTCAAATGCTGCTTGGAAGGCAGCAAGATCCACTCCATGCTGGTCAAAGCCTGAGCAATTGATAGTGAAAGCACCTCCTGTTCCTGCAGAGAGTAGGGACTCTGTGAGAGGAGTGCCAGCGTTGGGGTCTAGGGAGTCTTTCTGCACAGCGAGAAAGTAGGGGGCATGGGAGAAGCATGTGAGCTCCTCCTTCCTGAGCCCAGGACCATGGGCTGGGCAGGTAGGCAAATGGTGGAAGTTGAGAGGTGAGCTGAGTCAGGACTCCATCCTCAATTCCATTGTTTCTGTCTCCATGCAAAACTTTCCCAAAGGTGTATGCAAACTCAGCCCTGACCACTGCTTTGCAGTGTCCTGCTATGTTCTTCACAATCTCACCAGAAACCTTTGCACCTTCTCTCAATGTCCTTCCATGACTCATCTCTGTCCTTGAGCCATCTGGGTGATATCAGTGACCAATTTTGCCATCATGGTTCTCCTAGTCACTATATTAATAAGGCATGGATGATCATAAGTTAATGATAAAGGAAGTAATCAGGTAGGCAGTGTGAGATCAGGCACTTTCACGCTGGTGGCATCTGGTAGGTAGTGTGATATATGTGGGCTCTTAAGGAAGGAACCCAGGTTTTCAATTTAATGAGCATTTATTGTGTCCATTGTGTGCTATGATTGTTCTCTTCTAACATTCAGTAGTCATCACCACTGAAACTATCTCAGAGAGGCTTCCTTGATACCAGTCTTATACCCAATCCCTTTCTAGTCATACTTTGTGGAATAGAAACAGAGAATGATGTGGTAACTCTTATTTTTAGCTGTTTCCTATGTTATACTATCCCTCATTGCTCATTTTCAATAGTGAATGGAAAAAATACTCTAGACTTGGAAAATTATACTAAAAAAGTGTCCCTCTTTGATGACAAGTCTCATCCATGTCCTTCCTCTTACCATCTTTCCTGTTCCATTTCATTTGGTTTAAGAGAGCCGAGAAAGAATTCTCTTCTACTTAACGTCATCTAATATTCAGAAACCATGGGGACAGATTACATGTTTGGAAAGAGAAAGACATGGGGAAGGAGAAGAGGCCAATAGAAGCAGGAGAGTGGAAAAGTAACTAAATAGAAGAGTTAGTTAACTGTTAAGACCCTAGAAAGAGGTACAAAGCTGTCAGTGTTGTAAGTTTCCATTTTTACCAAAATGAACGCCCAATCACTGACTGCCTAGGAAAAACAAGAATTAGCCTGGTTTCTCTGTTTCTCAAAATTGATAGTCTGCTTTGCTTTTGTTCTTGTCCCATCTTACCTTGAAGCAGCAGGTGGAAAATGAGGCAGAGGAGGAATCCCTCCCCATGGAGCCAACCTCTTTCCATCTTCCTCTTCTTGGCTCTTCTCTGATGACTTAGTGATGATGTTGACCTTAAAAGACCAAGAAGCCACACCTTGAGCTTTGAATAATGCAGGTGTCGGGTGGCATTGGCCACCCCTCTAACAAGCACCCCTAGTGCTAAGAGAAAGCCATGGAGGACTACTTGCTCTGTGACCTAATTGGACCTGACTCTAGTCTCCAAAGGTAATCTGGAAAATCAGTTTGGAGAGGAGGAAGCAAAAATATTTGGTCACTGGAGCAGTGCTAATGGCCTCCTCATCCTGTGGAGTCACTCTAGCATACAATGCATCCTAGAAAAGCCACATAATGACTGCCATTGTCTTCAAGTGACACATGCACTAATTTTAACCCTCTTACTGTCTTTCAAAAATAACAGAGGTCTCCTTTTTTATAATCAACTTCAGACTCTAAGTTTTAAACATGACTCAGGTACTGACAGGTCTTAACTTTTGATTTTTTTGAGTGTATCAAAAGCAATGTGGGCCCAGGTCTACTGGATGGAGGGAGTGAATAGTGGGGTAGAAGGGAGGTGGTAGAGGAATACTGTTTTTAGTAGAGATTGACTTATGAGGTCATGAGTGATCAGCCTGCAAGTTTATGTTGTTTTTGACCATGCTAGTATTTTAAAGAAATTAGTTGTCAACATTTGGAATTGAGAGATTTCACATAAAAACTGTGTTTCTGGATTCATTCAAAAAATGAGATCAAGAAACACTGGGCTCACATTTTTGCTTGACCACTATGTGCCACAGCCAAGAAGCAGTTAAGCTCTTTGGTGCTGCAATAGTCTCTCTAGATCATCACAGTCTCTGTCACCAACTGTTGTCTTGTTCCTGACCAGCTTCTCTCATTCATGTTACCTGCTTGGCCTCTATAAGTGTTTGAGTTGGCTTTGGCTGTTAGGATTGATTTTCTTTTCTGATTCTTAGAGAGCCTTGAGAAGTAATTTCAAAATACTGTTTCATGCCTAGGTGGTCAGAGGTCTCATCAGATTTAGAGTGTGCAAAATTTGATTCATAGAGGAAATCAGAGGTGGTATGGTTAAGTGGACCAAAATAATCAATGGTTTAACCTGTTTTACTCTAGAATTATTTCTGTTAGGGAAGACTCCAGAGAGGGTAATCAGTGACTTAGAGAACAAAGGGCGAGCAATTGCTCACAAGAAGAAGCTTTACAGACTGAATCGGTGTGATGCAGTAAGACAGATTTAAGAGCAAATCCTGTTTCTACTGGAATCATGTCACCTTCTCGCAGTCTTAGTTTTCTCATCTCTAAAATAAGGAAGATAAAACCTCTCTTGCAGGGGTTTTGTGTGGTTGGAGATAATGTATAGTGCCTTTCCTACCCTGAGCAATTAATAATTTGAAGCAGAAGTAATGGCAGTAATGGTAGTTGTTATTGTTATCCTGGCTCAGCTGAGATTGCCTGGGTCACTTCGACTTGAATGGAATCTTCTGGACTTAAACCGTCTGGGTTGACTAAAGGCACCCAGTAACCACAAGCCCTTTTCACTCACTCTCACTCAGCTGGATACTGATAAGCTTCATCCCTCTGCTCTTCTCAACATGACTCTTCATCGTTTGAGAATCCCTTCCCCTTTGGGAAGTTTTTTTCTTTTTCTTTTTTATTTAAAGATGATTTTAAATCGGCCTATCTCAAAACTTTTTCTGCAGAACACTAATTCTACAGGATGTTAAATGCTGTTTCTGAAAAATTATTTTTGTTATTTCAAATTCAAATAAGTCTGAAAAAACTGAATCGAACAAGGCTAAACAGGTTTTATTATTGTAGAATTTCTCAGAGTATTTAGCTAAAATTTGTTCATGTGACTTGAATATCATATACATAATTTTCCAAACTTAGTTGACTTTGAAAATTTCTGCTTCTCAGATACCATCTCACACCTGTCAGAATGGCCGTCATCAATAAATCAACAAACAACAAGTGCTGGTGAGGATGGGGAGAAAGAGGACCCCTTTTGCACTGTTAGTAGGAATGCAGACTGGTGCAGCCACCGTGGAAAGCAGTCTGGAGTTACCACAAAAAAATTAAAATGGATCTGTCTTTTGACCCAGTGATCCCACTTCTGGGAATATATCTGAAGGAACCCAAAACACTAATTTGAAACAACATAAACACCCCTATGTTCATTGCAGCTTTATTTACAGTCACCAAGATATGGAAGCAGCCCATGTCCATCATTAAATGAGTGGATAAAACAACTATGGGACATTTACATATTGGAATTTTACTTGGCAGTAAAAAAGAAGAAAATGTTATGCTTTGCAACAGCATGGATGGACGTGGAGAACATTATGCTAAGTGAAATAAGCCAGTCAGAGAAAGACAAGTACTATATGACTGCACTCATATGTGGAATCAATGAACAAACTGAACTAACAAGCGAAACAGAGACAGACTCATAGATGGAGAGCAGGATGAAGCTGTGCTGGGTTGGAGCAGGTGAGGGGGTGAAGGGATTGAGCAAAAAGGGAAAAGGACGCATGAACATGGACAACAGTGTGGTGATTGCTGGGGGGACTAACTGGTAATGGAAAAAAATACAATAAAGATTAAATTTAAAAAAAAGGAAAGTTTCTGCTTCTTAGAATATCTTGCAGGACTAGTACTCCATGGGTTATTTGGGGAAAATACTGTTTTAGTAAATAGAATAAATCCAGAAGAAAAACTTTAAAAAGATGTCTTAAACTTACTACAGATAGAATATAGAATGCAAGCAACATATATATAAATAAATCAAATTTTCAGAAATGATTTTCTTTTTCTTTTTGGTGCCCCATTCCCGGAAGTACTGCAATACTGGGTCAATGCGCAGAGTGGACAGAGCAAGCTCCTATTCCATCTCCCAACTCCAAAAATCCATTTAATATAATGTTCTCGGATAGAGGACATATCAGATATTAAACTGATAAGAACAGATACTACACTTGATCTTAGCCAAAAGGCCGAGAAGCGATCAAAAATGATTTTCAAATTTATTTTTAGAGAGAGGGGAAAGGAGGGAGACAGAGAGGGAGAGAAACATCCATGTGTTGCCTCTTGCACGTCCCCAACTGGGAACCTGGCCCACAACCCAGGTATGTGCCGTGATCAGAAATCAAATCAGCAACCTTTCGGTCCACAGGCTGGTGCTCAATCCACTGAGCCACACCAGCCAGGGCTAAATAAAATATATATATTTTTAAAGTGAATAGTGCCTTGAGCAGTGTGACTCAGTTGGTTGGGTGTCATCTTGCAAAGCAAAAGGTTGCCTGTTCGATTCCTAGTCAAGGCACATGCCCGTGTGTTTCTCTTGACACCTCTTTCTCATACCACCACATTTAACCCATCAACAAGGTCTGTGATTGTACCTCTTAAATTGCTCTCAAGTCCACGCACTTCTCTCCCTTTTTCCACCACAGTCCTAGCCCAAGCCATCACCCTCTTTCCTGGACAAGATCACTCCTACCCAAACTCTTCTCTTCCGCTCTAGCTGCCTCTAGGTCTTCCTCCAGTCTGCCAGCTGCAGTGTAGTTTTCAAAATGCGAATTTGATTTCTCAACCTTTAACCCACTCACCTTTTAAAACTTTGCAATGGTTGCCTTTTACACGTATGCTAAAGACCATGTAACATAGTCTACAGGCCTTTGGAAATGTATCCTTCCTTTTCCCACCACCTGGTATTGGTTTTTCCCTCCACCTGGTATTGGTTTTTCCCTCTGCCTCCAGTATTCTCTCCTCCGCCACCTTCCTTTTCTAGTACTTACTGCAGGTATAGTTTAAATTTGAATGAATGTTTATCTGGAACTCTAAGCTCTATGAAGGCAGGAGATGTGTCTGTTTTATCTCCACTTTATCTCCATCAAATACTGAATGAATGAGTATATTCAGTAAATTACACAACATAAATATTATTTTAAAATGCATGTAAGTTTGAATTGCCCTAGATTTTCTAGCCCCTTGCCTGAGTGTTGGAGAATAGCACCCCCCAAAACACTTCACAACACAAACACCTTTCAAGGAGGGGATGCTTTGCCATCAATATCATGTAAATAAGTGTAAGTCTTTGGCCAAGGCTATCCTTAGACCACAATAGTGCCATAGATCATTGAAGCCTGGCACTAGGGCTGCATAGGGCTCATTCATTCTTCTTTTTAAAAACCTGTAATTAATATATTTGATGTATTCCAGGGAGATTTTAGGAATATTTATTTTCTTTTATATGAGGGTATCAAATAGGCAGTTTTTGGGTGTTGCAGTGTGTGGGGCATGGTTGGAAGTATTATACTAGTGTGCCTTAGCAAGGTGGCTTGAGGAGCACTGCGGAGAAGTTTTCCTTATCCAGTCAGATGGCCAGAGATGCTTCAGGAATTATCAGTAGAAACTATGTGTCTATGTGTATATGTTAAGTTGCACATACTTCCAACAAGAGGAGAAATGTTTGTTTCTATGATATTAACACTTTTTAATTGTGAAATACTTAAAGGCTACCAAAAATACAGCAAGTGATATTAACAGCACCCATGTACCTAACTCCAAGCTTTGCTAAATTTTAACATTTATAAGTCATTTTAAAAAGAAATAAAATGTTACAGAAACAGATGAAGCCCTTTGTGTGTCCCTCTTTGGTCTCACACTCCTCCCTCCAACAGCAGAGGTAACTATACTCTGAAATTGTTATCATGTCCAAAATACATGTGTAACCTTAAATAACATATATTTTTACATGTTTTCAAAATTAATACAAATGGAGTCATACAATTTGGGTCTTTTTGTAACTTATTTTTACTCAATATTGTTTTTGAGATTTATACCTATTGATACATAGTAGCTCTTGTTCTTTAACTGCTATATAATATCCCATTGTACAAATACCATAACTAGTTATCTGTTCTTTTATTAGTGAAATTTAGGTTCTTTCTACTATTACACACAATACACAATGAATGTATCTCTTTGTGCAGATGCATGGGAGGTGCTTCAGGGTCGCCTTTCTCAGCTAGTGGTGTTAACCCCTAATGTCCTAAGGTATTCATTATGTGTAATAAATTAACTTCTCCCCTTGGCATCTAGAATGATACTAGCTATGTGTTATCCTTGGAATAATTAAGAAAATAATCACTCAAATAATTTTGTGTAGGGCTTAATTCACTTGCAGAAGCCCTTGCTGAGAAAGGCTAGTCTAGAGCATATATGCAGAAGTTGAATTGCTGGGTTCAAGGATAGGCATAAAAAAAATAAAAAAACAAAAACAAAAAAAAACATTAGCTTTTCCCCAAATCCCTTCTTGTCTTTTTCCATTGTAACAGTTATAGGTGGCTCATAGCTGTTCCTGTAAACATTGCATTTCCCAGTTTCCTTCTCAGTTAGATGTGACCATATGACTAAACTGGCATCAATAGAGTGTGATTAGAAATGATGTACACAGCTTCCTGGCTGGTGCCTGAAAACCAGCTCATACCCCCTTCACACTCTCTTTTTCCTTCCTCCTACCTGGGTGATGGGTGATAGCAATGAACAGAGCAACTTGGGGAGCCAAATGTTGAACCTGACAGAACCACTGTCACCCTGGGTCTCTGATGAACTGCAAGAAGCAGAACTGTACTGCTGATCTGGTAGTGATCCCCTAGAAATAAACTTCTTGATTTCAAGTCACTGAATTCTTTTTTAATCCTCACCACCTATGTATGTGCTCTGACCAGGAATTGAACACTTAACGTTTTGGTTACAAGGACGACGTTCCAATCAAAGCCAGTGAATTTTAGAAGTCTACTTGAGGTCTAACAATATAGCCCATTTCCAGGGTTCTATCAATTGACGCTCTATCAGCAATATGTGGAATAACTTGTATTCTGTCTCTACAGATCCTTGACAGTACATAAGTGTTGTCAGATTTTTACATTTCCCTATAAGATGGCATCTCATTGCTATTTTAATTTCCATTTCCCTGATTATTAGTGAGATTGGGTATCTTTTCAAACATATTTGAGTGGCTTCTCTGGTTTTATTTTCTGTGAACTGTTTGTTCACATCATTTTCCTATTGGATTATTTGCCACTTCTTATTGAGTTGTAGAAATTATCTGTACATTTTATATTTTAAAACTGTCAGTTATAGCTTCTGCTTTATCTTTACTTATATCATCTTGTACAAAAGATTGAATTTTAACATAGTAAAATTTTACAACCTCCTTTCTTACTTTTTATATCTTGTTTAAGAAGTTCTCTACTCTCAAGTTCACAAAGATATTTCACCTTTTCTTCTAAATGTTTTGAAGTTTTCACTTTCGACCCTGACCAGGGTGTCATATCACAAAGAGAAAGGATGCTGGTTTGATTTCTGAAGTGGGCACACACCTAGGTTGCAGGCTCTGGGTCAGGAAGAATATGAGAGGAAATTGATCCATGTTTCTCTCCCTTTCTCCCTCTCTTATGTTTCCCTCTCTCTCTCTCTCTCTCTCTCTTAAAAAAAAGTTTTATCTTTCACTGTTAGGCCTTTGATCTACCTAAAATAGATTTTCCTGGTGCTATGTATAAAGTAGTATTCCCTAAGTTAAATACATATATATATATATATATATATATATATATATATATGGATAACCAATATACCAGCACCATTTATGGAATCTTCTTCCTTTCTCTACTGATTTGTAATAATTTTTTTCTGTTACAGCTCAAGTTTACATATATACGTGAGTCTGTTTCTAGCCTCTTTATTGTATTGCACTGGCTTATCAATTCATTTTTGTGCAAGAACACTGTATTAATACCTTTGCTTTATGACACATTAGTGTCTTCACACTATCTGGTTTTATAAAGGTGGAAAAGTCACTTTACTTTCTTTTTTTTTTTAAGTCTCTGAAATGGATAATCATAATACATAGGGTTGTTATGGGGATTAAAAGAAACAAGAATTATATGTAAAGCACCAGATACAGAGTAGGTAGGCACTCAACAGAGTAGTTATGTTATGATCATGTGAAGGTACAGGTGAAACACAAAAAGATAAAGGGAACCTTAGCCTCATTTATAAAAATGTAGGGATGAGTTGGCATACGGTTTCTAAGGCTCTTGCCACTCTAAAAACGGTGATCATGGCATCTCATTATCTAGAAACCAGGCAGCACATACTGCGTGTTGGGCAGTGGGATAAAAGTAAGCAAGGTAGTATCAGAATGCAGGGTGGCTTCCTGAACAAGCAGTCATAAAACGTTAAGTGCACAACAGATAAGGTTGGGGACTGGCCGGCGACAAGGACATAAAAGCTACGGTGACCTTCGCGGTGTTTCTGGTGCATAAACGGCCGCACACCGGCAGGATCTCCCTGCCTAACAAATACCGGGCTGCCGGACCACACAGGGCTACTGTCAACCCTCCCGGCCACCCACGGCGGTACAGGGCTTGAGAGAAGACTGCAGACAGGGTCGCAGAAGTACTGGCAAGGATGGTGCAGAGCTAGGAGCGCGGTGAAAAGGAGGAGCAGCCTGCACCTCCCCCAGGGCTTCTACGGTGCTTCTGGGAAATAGAGTCCTTTGCCGCGTATCCAGCCTCGGGGTCCTGGAAGGAGGACTACAATTCCCTTCAGTCTTGGGGATTCTTTGTGTAGCACGCCTGCGCAGTCTAGCGGCCAATGCCGCTATAAAGGCTTGTTTTGCAACGGAGCTGATGCATAGGAGCGTGGTCGAGTGGCCGGTGCGGCCGTCCTGGACCTGGGGCACAGGTAAGGTAGGGGCTATCGCCGCACCCCGTTCTTACTCCTCGGTTGTCACTTGGATCACGCCCCCCCGTATGTTTTTTTCTGGGGGCGGCGGGCTGTGATCAGGATACGAGCAGTTCGGGGGAAGCCAGAGACCTGAGAAACGGGCCTGGCCTTCCTCTTGTCTTCCGCCGCCCCCTCCTTGGGACGTGACCCCTGCGGGCTCGTGCTGAGGTACTGGCCTGGGAAGGCAGGTAGGGTGGGATGAGTGGTCAAGGGTACTGGCTACATTCCCGGCTGCGGCCACCAGGGGGTGCTGCGCCCGCGGCCCGTGGGTGTGGGTCGCTATCGGCTCGCCAGGCCCCAACTGGCCGTGGGAACGCCCTAGGGGCCGGCGCATCCCAGGCAAAGTTGGACTGCGAGAAGCCCCCATCCTTAAGGTTGTGGGAGGGCGGCCTGGGACACTCCAGCTTAAGCCGCGCACCGGAGGCAGAGCTGCCATCCACCTGAGAAGCCATCCTCTTGGGTCTTTTTTTGCAAATGGGTAAATGGAGGTTTGTGACTTAAGCACGCACAGCAAACCCAGGGCAGAGCCCAGAATGAAACCCAAATCTCATGACTGTCATCATTGCCAGTTCTACTTCCACCACACAGACCTGCACGATGCTTTGTATTTATTACACAGGGATCATTTGGTTTCTGCACAGACGTGGGGAGGTAGGAGGCACAGGAATGATTGGCAAAGCTTCAGGTTTTGAAGGAGGAGATGGGTAGGTTATACTCCAGCGTGAATACGTGAAAGGTGCAGAAGATTGGAAACACAGGTGGGTTGGAGAAGGGGGCTAAATACCAGTCCTCCTTTTAGCCTAAGGTCGGGTCCTTTTGTACACCTTCAGGGCCTGCAACCAGATTCCTGAGATGTTGGAAACATAAGTTATGAAGGCAATTTGGAAACACCAGTTGGCTAATTAAAGTTCTTAATCCTGTGTAACCCCTCTCCCCCCATGCAGTTTCATCTGCTTCGTTGTACCCTTGTGTCACTAGAAAGAGAGTCTTGATTTAAAAAAAAAAAAAAAGAAAGAAAAACAGTTGACCAAATGGCATCAACTCTGTTAATTTTTAGTCTGGCACTTCTTTGGGGTTCTCCCACTTTGGTTATTTTACCAGTGCCATCCATAGCTCTGGTTCAGACTTGAACAAAAATTCCTTTCCATTTTCCCCCTCTCAATAGATAAGGTGAGTTAGCATTTTAAAGAGACTTTAAAACAACTTTAAGGGAAAATAGAAGAAAAGTAATCTAATAGTATTTAAAAATAGTTTAGCCTATGGCTTCTTGGCCTCTGGCTAAGATCAAGTGTAGTATTTGTTCTTATCAGTTTAAAAATAGCTTAGCCTAGTGGTTCTTCCTTAGTTTCTTTCTTCAGATTTGGGCCTTGTGCCCTGGTTGGTGTGGCTCAGTGGAATGAGCATCAGCCTGCAAACCAAAAGGTCACTGGTGAATTCCCAGTCAGGGCTCATGCCTGGGTTGCAGGCCAGGTCCTGGGTTGGAAGCGTGTGAGAGGCAACCATACATTGATGTTGATGTTTCTCTCCCTCTCTTTCTCCCTCCCTTTTCCTGCTCTCTAAAAATAAATAAATAAAATATTTTAAAAAAGAAAAGATTTGGGCCTTGTTTCTTGGCTGGTCTCCATGTGTAATGAATGCCCTGTCTTATATCCCACAGAAGATGGAATCCATCTGTGTATTCAAGGCCAGGAGATAGTTACTTTGTGCCCCTTCTGCCCTGCCTATTCTCATGGCTGTGCCTCTTTCCCCAGGAAATTAAAGAAGCAAGAGTGTTAGAAGTGTTGAGAAACTGCTCCCGCATCCTTCATACGTAGAATAACTTGAGATAACATGACTGAACTTGGCCCTATGTCCTCACTCACTGCCCTGCCCTCTTTGACTGCCTCAGTAACATGCTCTCTTTGACCTCCCTCAGTGTCTTGCCCTCTATGCTCTCCCTCACATCTGTGACCTCCTTCATGACCTGCCCTCTGTCATCTGTCTTTTGTGACCTGCCGTCTGTGACTTGCCCTCTATGACCTCGCTCAGGGACTTGCTCTAGTGAACTTCGCTCAGTACTTCCATCAGGACCAGCCCTCTGTGACCTGCCCTCAGTGATGTGATCTGTGTGTCCTGTTGTCAGTTCTGCCATCTGTGACCCGACGTCTGTGACCGGCCTTAGGTCTCCGGAATTCTAAGAACATGTATTGTGACTATAGTCAGTTTTTGTATCTTTAGTTGCTGGTTTGGCTCAGTGGATTGAGCGTCGGCCTGCGAGCTAAGTGTCGCTGGTTCGATCTTCCAGTCAGGGCACATCAGAGAAGGAAAACTCTGATTCCAAAAAACCTCCGCTGCCTTGCGGCATACCTCTTCAGGGGAAAGGCTAAGGGAGTAAACCCCGACAGAAAATCCGGAGCCGGAGTCCCTAAGGCGGTTTGACATTGTAGTCAACACCGGCAACTCCTGCGGCGCACCTGAAGCCAAGCTGTATCGACTCCGTCTTTCCCTTGGACCCTTCAGCTGCGAAGAGAGGGGGGGTCTGCTGCATGGGCAACAGCAGACCCTCCATATCACCCTGCCCAGGCTCTGTAGCTTCAGCTTCACTGGAGAGGACACTCCAGCGTCATCGCAAGATGTCGATTTAACACGGGAGGAGACAGATACCGTGTCACTCCCGAGTCGGACTGCACAGCCATTCTCGGCGGTGCAGATAGACTCTTAAGAAGCTACACCATCGTCTCTCGAGACAGACGGCTGCCGACGACGACGAAAGTGACTGAAAGAAACTTGCATTATCGTGAGTTCTTAGACAATTGAGGTGATCTTTGTGTTCCTCTTGACATGGCATTTGATATTACAAATCAGTTCCCTTGGCCTCCTACCTTTCAGACTCCCTTCCCTCCTCCTGCCTTTTCTCAAAGTAGGACTAACCTTTTAAATTAGCTAGGTTTGGGAACCTTTGGATGTGAAGGTTGAACTTCTGTGACCCCCTGTAACAAGGATTACTCTTATCTGCAGCTGTAGCCAGACATTGGGGACACTGGCAGGTGCCAGGTTTGTTTACAGCTTAGGCTTATGGAGGTCTCAGTGACGTGATTGCTGTGTTCTTGGTTGTAAGCCAGTGTTCTGTATGGTGCAATTTGTCATTGGACAAGGTGAATTTTTTTTTTTTTTTTTAAGATAAATAACTTCACAGTATCCACTCAGGGTACATGAATCAGACCCCTGAAATGCAAGAAGTCAGGCTTTCTTTGTGCTGGAAGCATGTATCTGTGGAGGAGATTTGGCCCTTTTTATTTAGAGGATTAGTAAATTTTCTCCTTTTTTATGATACCTTAAATGAATTGTAGCCTTGGCTGCTGTGGCTCAGTGGATTGAGCGTCGGCCTGTGAGCCAAGTGTTGCTGGTTCAATTCCCAGTCAGGGCACATTACTAGGTTGAATATCAGGTCCCCAGTCAGGGGCGCGAGTGAGAGGCAACCACACAGTGATGTTTCTCTCCCTCTCTCCTTTCCCCTTTCTCTAAAAATAAAATAAACAAACAAGTTATATATAAAAAAATAAAATAAAATAAAGGATTGTAGTTGTCCGAATTTTGTCTGAAGAGTAGTACTTTTAAATTAACAGTGATTGCCAGCTAGGAATTAATGGAATTCAAAAGGCAACATGGCTACAGTTCAATTTCTAGTGAGGCTGGTATGAAAGGGATTTTCTCAGCTTGTATCTTGGGAAACTTTGAATTATCTAAGAGTGGTGGAAATGTTTCAGAAAGGTATGTATGTATTTTATTTTTTCATAAGTAATCAAAGTTGATACAGAATATTGATTAGAGTTAGCAGGCAAGCAGAGGTTTAGAATAGAGTGTCAGGTCATACTACATTAAACTACATAGATCGGGTGGGGAATTTGTTTTTGTTTTTGTTTTTTAATAACACCTTAGTTGAGATGTAATTTATAAACCATGGAAATTGAGCCTTTTGAAGTATTTTGTTAGTACATTCACAGAATTATGCAGCCGTTACCACTATCTAATTTTAGGACACTTTCATATCCCAAGGGGAATTTGTTTTTATTTTTATTTTTATTATTTTTTAAATTTTTTATTGATTTTAAAGAGGAGAAGGGAGAAAACATCAATGTGTTGATTCATTTATTTATGCTTTCATTGGTTGACTCTTGTATGTGCCCTGACTGGGGATCCAACCCACAACTTTGGTGTAGCATGATGATGCTCTAACCAACTGAGCTACCAGGCCAGGACCCGGGAGTTTGTTTTTAAAGTTAAGGTATAATACTGTTTTGTATGTTAACTAAGTAACTCCATGCTGCTTTAAAATAATATCAGCTACCTCATTACCTAATTATAAAAATGCAGAGATGAGATAGATCATTGGTAGAATAAGTGTTTTGTAAGTTTTCATTTAGCAGGAGAAATTATACCCATTTTAAAATTGTGGAGTTTGTAATTCTTGGAACAAATTTAAATTGTTTTCGTAAATTTTTTTTAAAGACCTATCTCAATTCTCTATATATTGGGTTTGAACTTAGTTGAAAAGAGTAAGTCTTTTTACCAGTGTGTTTATTTTTGCTAATCTTTTTTTGTTTTCCTTAGCAATGGGAAGAGATAATTCTTATTTATATTACACTGAATTTTTTCTTTAAAGTGTGAATGCTACCTGAAAAAAAAATTAATATTAGTATAAGGGTAGAAAATCTTAACTGCCTTTTTTCCTATTTAAATATTTAATATTATTCCTAAATAATATTTGCATATTATTAAGCACAATTTAGGAAATATTGTTCTTGATGAATTTTTCATTTCAGAAATTCTCAAGTGAAACCAGGAATCTATGAGCCGTGGAACCTCCATTAAGAGAAAATGAAGGATATCGACATAGGAAAAGAGTATATCATCCCCAGTCCTGGCTATAGAAGTGTGAGAGAGAGAACCAGCACTTCCCGGCCGGACAAAGACCACGAGGGCTCCAAGTACAAGAGAACTCGGCTGGTCGGTATCTCCTTTCCTGCATCCCTTTTCTTGTCTGCTCATTGTGCTAGACAACACCTTTTCTCATGTAATGCATAGTTTAAAAGAAGTTTCTTTTTCTTTATTGACTTTAGGTCACTGTTAAGATTTTATGGCCCTGACTGGTGTGGCTCAGTGGGTTGGATGTTGTCCTGCAAACCGAAAGCTAACTGGTTCGATTCCTGGTCAGGGCACAAGTCTGGGTTGCAGGCCAGGTCCTCAGTTAGGGGCACAGAGGCAACCAATTGATGTTTCTCTTTCACATTGATGTTTCTCTCCCTCCCCTTTCTTTCTTCCTTTCCCTCTCTCTAAAAATAAATACATAAAACCTTAAAAAGAATTTATGGTCACTTTTAAAAGAGGAGAGTTTGGCTCTCAGCCTTTCACTTGTTTCTCCCTTTGGCTTTTCTCTGACACTTATGCTCACCTTTGGTGCCTTCTGAAAGGCTTTGCTTAAGAGAAGAGAACTTATGGGAGGGGAGGGAGGAATGGAGCAGAGGGAATATGAATAATCAAACTTCATTCATGTGCTTAAAATTTTTTTTTTCCCTCTGCTTCTGTTGTGTGTGTTTAAAATGACTCCTTTGGAAACTCATTCAGATTTCAGACAATACTTGAAACAATTCTAAATTGTTGTAGGATAATCAGTAAGCTTTTCAAGTAAATCCATGTAATAATCTAGTTTCCTCTAAGGGAAATAATAAATATACATTTTAAACAGGAGGAAATATGTTTCTTTTAAGAAAAGAAATTATTCTTTTTCTTGACTTGCAAAAATAACTAATAGGGGAAGTGAGGGGCGACTGGGTTTAGGAAGTCAGGTTTGTGTTCATGTATTTGTTATGTGAAAACTTGAGAAAGATGTGTGCTTTGCAGCTGACACTGGAGCCATTAGCCTGACATTCATTAGCTGTCCCTCTATGGCTGTCTTACTAATTAACATTTCCTCACTAATCAGTGTTTTCTGTCCCCACTGTATTCTATACAGTACTTTCTCATTCAAGCTTAACTTTGGAGAAACAGACATTCAGTGTAATCAGTCACAAATCCTTAAGGTGGCAGTTTGTCACTTGTTTGTGTCCTTTTGTCTAGACTTTGTTAATGAAACATTTTTTGAATATCTTCTGAGTGTTCGACATCGTTAGTATAGCAGTTAAATCTGGAAGAAGTCACCAAGGTAAAAATGGAGCAGAGCTTTGAAGGTTGATTAGGTGGGGATGCTATCAAACTCCTTATATCATATGTGCTTTAGTGGTTTGTGAATAAAATAGCATTGATGGTAGAATGTAAATGAGATAATATATATAAAATGCTTAGAATGGTGTCTGCCATGTAGCCTGTGCTCAATAAATGTGAGCTCTTAGAACTAGTTGTCTAGATTGTAGGATATGAAAGGGAAATTCTGCATGCCACTCTAAGGAACCTTTTATTATGGGCATTGGGGAGCTATTAGACGTTATTGAGGCAGGTTTTCTTTTTCTTTTCTTTCTAATCCTTACCCGAGGATATTTTTTATTGACTTTAGAGAGAGAGGAAGTGGGGGTTGGGGGGGAGGGGAAGAGAGAGAGGGAGAAACATCCAGCGGTTGCCTCCCGACCAACTAAGCCACATAGCTAGGGCAAGGAGGGTTTATTTTTTTCTTTTAACCTTTTATTTTGAGATAACTGTAGATCCACATGCAGTTGTAAGAAATAATATAGAGATCCATATGCACTTTTTCCAGCTTCCCCCAATGGTAACTTCTTGCATAACTATAGTACAATACAACAAGAAGATATTGATTGACATTAATAAAGTCTATCCACCTGATTGAGACTTCACCAGTTTTACCTGCATTCATTTGTGTGTGTATTCTATGCAGTTTTTCACATGTGTAGATTTGTATGAGCTACCACCATAGTCAAGATAGAAAATACGTCCATCCCAAGGATTTCTCCTGCTACCCTTTATAACCACAGCCATCCCTTTCCTCTCTCCCCTAAGCTCTGGCAACCATGATTCTGTTTTCCATCTCTATTTGTCATTTTAAGTATTGCATATAAATGGAATCATATAGCATGGACTCTTTGGAGATTGGCTTTTTTCGTTCAGCATTATTCCCTTGAGATCCATCTAATTTGTTGTGTATAACAATACTTCTTCCCTTTTAATTGTGAGTAGTATTCCATGTTGTAGATAAACCATAGTTTGTTTAACCATTCCCCTACTGAAGGATATGAGAGTTATTTCTAGTTTGTGGCTATTACAAATAAACCTGCTTTTAATGTTTATGTGTAGGATTTTGTGTGAATAAGCTCTATTTCTCTGAAATGCCCAAGAATGCAGTTGCTGGGTCATTATAAGTACATGTTTAGTTTTATAAGAAACATCAATATTTTCCACAGTAGCTGTATAATTTTATATTCCCACCAATAATGTATGATGCATCCAGTTTCTCTGCATTCCTGCCAATTTTGGTGTTATCTTTATTTTTTTAATCTATTGGGGTTACATTGGTCAACAAAATTATAAAGGTTTCAAGTGTACAATTCTGCAATACATCATCTGCACATTGCATTGTGGGCTCATCGTCCAAAAATTTAGTCTCTTTCATCAGCATTTGTCCTGTTTACCCTTTTCCACCTGCCTCTCCCCAGTAATCGTTTTCTTTTTTTAAAGATTTTATTTATTTACTTTTAGAGAGAGGGAAAGAGATGGATAAAGAAAGGAAGGTAAACATCAATATGTGAGAGATACATTGATTGGTTGCCTCTCACATGCCCCCAGCTGGGGACCTGGCCCACAACTCAGGCATGTACCCTGACTGGGGTTTGAATCAGTGACGTTTCTGTTCACAGGCTGGTGCTCAATCCACAGAGCCACACCAGCCAGGGCATCCCCATAATCTTTATTTTAGCCATTCTGATAGGTACGTCTGTTATCTTATTATAGTCTTAATATGTGTGACCCAATGGCTAATGAGGTTGAGCTGATAAGGGAACTTTTTAAGACTTGATATTATCTTGGGAAGATTAGTTCTAAGGCAATTGTAGGGGGAAAAAACCTGTATAGGAGAGAGAAAAAAGACAGCAGTCAGGAGGCTCCTGTGTTAGCCCATGTAAGAGAAGCCATGGGTCTATATCTAAGCATAATAATGAGATGGAGAGGGGAGAGAGACTTAGGGGCATCTCTGGAAGGGGAGGGACACATTGGAGTGCCTAAAATTGGTGGTAAGAATGAGTTTGCTTTTAAGAAGGTTGAATTTGAAGTGCATCCAGGTAAAGTTATCAGTAGATGGACAGAGCACAGGGAAGAAGGAGGACTGGGAAAAAATTGAGAGTCATTAGTTCGTCCATGTATATGAAGCCTTGGGAGTGAGCAGGCTTGCCCAAGGATGGCGTGTGGAGCAGTAACTGGTAGAACCCGGGAAGTCAGTGTGTGGTCCTGTGAAATCTCGGGGCAGGATCCCTCTGCAGTTGGTTATAGTAGAATTGACATTAGGGCCTGCAATGGCAGCTGTAAGCTTTTCCTGTACAGGTGGAGAAGAACTAGAAATAGAGTCACTGTTGTGCCTTTTGTCCCCAAAATGATAAACTCAGGTATCAGACCGCAAGTTTCATTCATGTGATCAAGCTTTATCTTGGAGAACAGGAAGACTAATGACACTTTTATAAAATCTCAGGAAGCTTATATGAATTTCATTTTTATTATTGTTTCATGTTTCTTAAACTTTTAAATTTGATCCTGGTTGTTTTTTTGGGTTTTTTTTTTTTTCCTTTTTTATTATATCCTTGTACCCTTTGAAAGTTTTTATACTTATTTTCATTAGTTTTCTTTTTATTTGCTTAGCCTTGACCTAAGCAATAAAATCTTAGATTTATGCAACCAAGTTTTTGGACACATTAAAGTGAATGCATAACTATCAAATGTTTTAAAAGTTTACATATCACCTAGAATGTTCTTGCATTTAACCTGTCAAAAACCAAAATTTCTTAGATGTATTGATCTTGAATTTGTCTCATATGTTAACAGTTTGCTGATAGAGGGAATCAGCAGGGTGACAAAAAATTTCTGGTTCAGAGATGGTATAAAAAAATGGATAATTTAAGTAGTTGCGAAGCAGAATGACTATATAAGCATATAGTCGGGGTTTTTTCTTAATGTAAACTAGTAATTGGATAGAGATTGCAATTTAATGTCACATAATCATAACCATCACTTCTATAGTAGTTATATAGAGAAAATCTGGTTGCCAGGTATACATTTTCCCTCAGAGGGGGAAAAAAAGAGAAAACTACACCAAGGAACAAAAGATAAGAATAAATCTGTGGCTCTTAATTGGAATACAAGGTTTTACTCACCATCAGTAGCCTTAGTTGGTCCAAAGTCAGAAGCAAAGCACCAAGGAACAAATTCTGATTTTAAACAGGCCAGTGATTTTTTTTTTAAATCAATCTGTAAGCAAAGTTGCCGAGTGCACAGTTTGCCAATATTTTAGTATTGTGGACACATCTTTCCTTTGAAATACTCTTTGGGAAAATTGCTTTTGTCAGTCACATTTTCAAATATTTGTGCCGCATCTGTTTAGAGATTATGAAAGTAAAAATGATGCATTTTCACACCTATCTTTGTTTAGGACTATTAAGTTAATTCTGTGGCCACACACAAGTCCATGCTTAGCAGACATCCTTTAATCCTGAGGTGCTACTACGGGTGCTTCCTGTTGCTGTTAGTTCTTTGACCTAAGTACTAACGTTGGCTGGTGTTAGGCTGGTGTAATTTCAGCAGACATGAAGATTTATGTCTAGACCACTCCTTAACACTGTACTGCAGCTGAGGCATGGTTCTCAGGGCACAGCTCCTTTTCTTATCATTGCACGCATACATAGGCATATGTAGATCACATAACTCCATGAGCCCTGGTTTGTTTCTTTATTTTAAGATGTGGTGCTTTTTCATTTTTTAAGTTCAGTGAACATTTGAGCACTTTCCAAGATGCATGCACAGCACTGAATGAAGTGGATCTGCTGCATATAAAGAGATCTTGATGCTGGACCTGCCTACCCTCCAACAGAAGCTTAAACTCGTAGACATGTACATAGATTACTGTAATGCAGATGCTATGGAAATTAATGAGAAGGCAAGAGTGTTTCAGTCTTTGAAATCAGGGAAGACTTCAGGAGGAGGTAGCAATTGATGGGAGACTTGAGGAATAGGTAGAATTTGGAAAAAGGAAGAACATGCCTGGCAGAAGAAAGTTGTGGACAGGGCCAACTAGGATCATGTAGATATAGAGGAATAGGTTAGTAAGTTTCAGATGATGTATGTGTTCTTAAATAATAGGCCAAGGAGTTTGGATTTTAGTTGCTTTAAATTAAAGTATAAGCAAAAGCAGGACAAAGCTATTTAATGCTTTGCCAACCTTTTTTATTGTGTAATTGTTTTCTTACTGCTCCCAGACCAGAGCTTAGGGTGACTTGTTTTTCATTAGCACGTCAAATCTAGAAAAGGAGGAAGAATGGAAAATAAGCAGAAGTCAACTAAAGTTCATGTGCCCGTATGACTGCTTTCTGTCTTTTATTTTTTTCCCTTCTCTCAAAAGTGTACTGTTGGTGGAATGTTCTTTCTAGCAAGTTAAAATGTTCTGCCTCTAGGCAAGGTAACAAAGCATATATTCACAAAGTCCAGTGACCTTTACTTAGCATTTCCTTTAGTTTCATGTTAGGCTGACCCTTTAACCTGGGCTGGAATTTTCATAATCAGTGAGTTGAAATATTTTGAAGTTATATCCTAGAGATCAGGATGTGGATCTAATCTCTTCATCACCAGGAAATATGATTCTGAGATATATTATTAGGTGAGAATTATGATCTCATTATAGAAAACGTGCAAATTATAGAATATTATAGAAAAAATAAATCACCATTATCCCCTCTACCCAAAGACAACTATTGTTACTAGGAAGTAGTTTTGTTTAGTGCCTTAACACTTTTAGAGGGTTTGACTCTGAAAGCTTTTTCTTAAGGACTAAGGGTGTGTGAATTTGTCTATACCCTTGTGTTTTCAGGGTGAAGGAAATTCATATTTGCAGTCTGCACGATTTTTCTCTTGATTGGTACGCAGTGACTCAGCACATTTTCTGCACAATCAGTGACAGGATGAGTAAGAACACCTGCTTTTTTTTTTTTTTTTTTTTCCTCCTGTAAACATCCATAAAGCTTTATAGAGCTCAGTACGAGTAAGATAAGGGCATCTGGCCTGGTGCCAGGTGTTGGTCTCCAGTAGCAGTCCAGAGCTTTCTGGTGGGGATGACAACAGCGCTGCTATTGGTGCAGAGCCCAAGGGGCTCTGCCGCATGGTAACTGAACCACACAGCACGTGGGTCTTTGTGGGTCTCCTGAGGCTGGCCTTGATCCTAAGCTCTTTTACGAGCTGCGACAGGGCTGCTGCTGCTTTCCTAGGAAGTGCTGCTTAAGTGAGGTAAATATAGCCTGTTGGCTTGAGTTGAAGGAGCTTTCTGTTAAAAAGGAAGAAAAGAATTGGAACTAGCTTCCTGCTTTTTAAAGCAGTTTTAAATACCTCAGTCTTTATTTTAAGATGGATAACTTGGAAGCTACAAATGCTTAATGAAAACTTTTTCAATGAAATCTTGGTTCTGCTTTTAGGTAGCCTTCTGCAAATTCTTTTTAATGCCTCACTATTCATTCCCTCTCTCTTAATCAGAAATTAAAATATTAATGACAGAACAGGAAACTAGGCCTGCAGAAAGTTTTGCAACAGTTGAATCTGTTAACATCAAAATTACAGACTAATATGAAGTTAATTGGCCACACTGAAGTTCTCTGATAAGTAGGATTAAACTCGTCTCTCCCTTCCCTCCCTATGCCCTTTTCAGGGAGTTAGCCTATTTAGATCATTAGGTGTTATACATGTTTAAATTACTTAATATTATTTTTTGAATTAGCTGTTCAAAGAATCGTCTTGAATTAGCTGTTCAAAGAATCGTCTTAACTCTATTGTAGCAGATGAAAACTTCTATTTACGAAAGCTGATACATTGTTGAACAGTCACTTAGTTTTCTTAAATGTTGTATTCTTACAGTAGCAAAATAGCCAAACTGCCCAAATCATCATGTTTTGTTTGCTTCTCACCATTGTCAGCAGTTCCAGCCAGTTCTGAGGTCTGGGAGGGTCACATGATGCTACCACTGATGTCTTATATAGAGCATTTAACGTGGTACTAGGCACTCAAGGAAGTTTTATTTATAAATCTCATTTGGGCCTTTTTTTTTTTTTAAAGCCAAAGCCTGAAACTCTTAAGAGATTTTGTCAAATGCAAAAGACAACATTCTACTATCTGAATCAATGATTCCCAGCCCAGGCTGCATATTAAAGTTATTTGAAGAACCTTTCAAAAAATACTGATGCAGTATTTAAACTAGTCTCTGGGGTAGCTCTCAGGCATCAGTGTTGTTTTAAAGCTCCCCTGGTGATTCTGTTGTGTATCCGGCACTGAGAACTTCTGCCCTAGATGTCATGGGATGAAGTCTCTTCTATTCCCTCAACCAGTGGGACTCCCTGTGTTTCCTGTAAGGTTTTTTAACCTCCCGTGATTCATGTTCAGTGTGATCCCTAGAAACCTTATCATTTAATAACAAAGTGAATCTCACACCCCAGTGTAATAGGAACTTTGAATAAGTTCCTTGGAAGTTAGCTTATTTATGAAACAACTAAAAGCCCTCAAATTCCTGCTGGTTATAGAGTAACACTGGATTAGGAACTGTGGGAAAACACTTTTATCATGGTGGTGATGTGCAGTTATATCCATTGGTTTATTAACAGCTGATCCTCAGCGTGAGGCAACATGGCACAGTTACAGATGAGTGAACTAGTAGTTACAGATGAAATGTGTAAATTAATTCATAGCTGCTGACCCGTAGGGCTGAGATTACCAGTTTCCTGACTGAATAGTAGGCTCTTTCCACTTTATTTTGCTTCCTCCTCATAAAGATTTCATTGTAACATTTTGCTGTCCCCCTTGACTAAACTGGCCATGATTTGGAAGTTCTTAAGGGAAGAGCTTGAGTTGGCCAGGATCCTGTAAATAACCCATTGAAGTACAGATGTGATGAGAATAAAAGAGGAAATGTCCTTGGTAGGTTTCTTTAACTTGGGGATAGGGAAGATGGAAAAGCCCGATATCAGCTGGTCTTGGGAGGGCATTGTCTCTTTAAATTTTGTTAATTTAAAAGAAAATGTTAATTTCTTTTTAATTTAGTTTTTAATATCTTGAGTCTCTTGAAACCTGTATCTAAAATTGCACAACAGTTCCCCTTAAAAATGTGTCTCCCTAGGAGGCTGGGCCATGTACAGAAAAGCTTTCACTTGGACCAGAAAGGTTGAAAAGAAGAGGCTGCCCATTCTGTGTTTGTGTTAAGGTCTTGTGAATTAAGGGGAGGGGAGGGAGAATATGCTGTAGGATATTCTGATTGTGCCCCAGAGACTGCTGTCTTTGTGGGACATGCCAGACAAGAGGAGTAGCGCAGCTTTTAATCCCCTCAGAAGCTGGGAGGCATCTCTGGGTTGCCAGTCAATGCCTGACATCTCTACATTCACAAGAACTTGGATGAATCCTCAGTCCCCAGGCTCAGGAAGGCCACCCTGCTGTCACCCAGCTGTCAGGAAGGGATTGTTTAGCCTGGAGAATGATTTCTGGCCCCTGAAGCTTGTCCCAGGGGCCTCCATACAGGGGAAAGCCCATGGTTGTCCTGTCAGCAGACATTCCACTCTGGCAGCCTGTGAAAATGAGATGGGACAAACTAGATAAGCGGTGTGTGTCCCTGCAGTGTGGTGGGTGTGCTGTGTTATCACAGACACAGGCATGGTGTTAGTGCACACAGAACAGGGCAGGTCTCTTGTACAAGCATCTCTGTTCACTTGTGGATCGCATGTTCCTTGTTGCCCTCACCAGATGGGCATGTATGTGACTGTGTTTCCCTGATCTTTGGTTGAACTATAGTAGAACCTGAATTTCATTGTTCCCTTTTAGCTTCCCATGTCCCCACCCTACTCCGTCTGCATCACCTTGGTAGGAAAAACAATGCTCAGTGTCTCCTAGTCATATAGTCCTTGGGAAGATATAAATAGCAGTAGGATTTCCTTGTTTAATGTTTTCTCAACTCCTGAATCAAACAGTTATTTTCCCCTTGGAAAAAACCAACTGTTGCAGACTCCTCTCGCTGTGGCTGTGTCATCTGGCCTTGGAGGAGCTTTTGTTGTGTGTGTAGTGCTCCTTGAGAGAAATGAAGAGAAATATACCCTCATCCCTTTCCAGGAGAGTCTGTAAAAAGTTACTTCTGAAAAGGATTTAAAGCATCATAATGTAAAAAAACACAGGCCTCATAAAATATATCCTCCTAGATCAGCGTACATCAGGTTTAGCTGTTTAGCTATCTAGGGCTGCCTTAGCACGACTGACATTTGGGACCAGATACTTCTTTGTTTCGGGGGGCTGTCCTGTGCATTGCAGGATGTTCAGCAGCATTTCTGGCCTCTATCCACTCGATGCTAGTAGTGAAAACTAAAATGGCTCCAAACATTGCAAGATGGGCCCTGGGCAAGCAAAATCACCCTCACTTGAGAACTACTGGGCTATACTGTCCAATACTGTAGTCACAAGCCACATGTAGCTGTTGAGTGTTTGAAACACGGCCAGTCCGAATTGAGACGTGCTTATGTATAAGGTATGGACCAGATTTCCCCTGGTGATCCTATTGTGAGCCAGCCAGACTTAGTACAAAAGAAAAGAAAAAGAGAGTGTAAAATAGCTCATTAATAACTTTTGATTGATTACATGTTAAAAGATAAGATTTTGTTGTATATGTTGGGTTAAATATATTATTAAAATTAATTTCACCTATATCTTGTTCTTTCTTTTTTTTTTAAGTATATTTTATTGATTATGCTGTTACAGTTGTCCCACTTCTTTTCCCTTTGCTCCCCTCTACACAGTACCCCGCTTCCCTCCAGCAATCCTACCTCCCTTAGTTCATGTTCATGGGTCATGCATGTAAGTTCTTTGGCTTCACCCTTTCCTATGTTATTCTTAACTTTCCCCTGTCTATTTTGTACCTACCAGTTATGCTTCTTAATCCCTGTACCATTTCCCCATTTATTCCCCTTCCCCCTCCCAGCTGATAACCCTCCAAATGATCCCCATACCTATGACTCTGTTTCTATTCTGGTTGTTTGCTTAGTTTGTTTTTATTTTTTAGATTCAGTTGTTGATAGTTGTGAGTTTGTTGTCATTTTAATGTTCATAGTTTTGATTTTCTTTTTCTTAAATAAGTCCCTTTAACATTTCACATAATAAGGGCTTGGTGATGATGAAGTCCTTTAGCTTTACCTTGTCAGGGAAGCATTCATCTGCCCTTCCATTCTAAATGATAGCTTTGCTTGATAGAGTAATTTTGCTTGTAGGTCCTTACTTCTCATCACTTTGAATACTTCTTGCCAGTCCCTTCTTGCCTACAAGGTTTCTTTTGAGAAATCAGCTGATAATCTTCTAGGAACCCCTTTGTAGGTAATTCTCTTCTTTTCTCTTGCTGCTTTTAATATTCTCTATCTTTAACATTTGGCATTTGAATTATCATGTGTCTTGGTGTGGTCTTCTTTAGGTCCAACTTGTTTGGGACTCTCTGTGCTTCCTGGACTTGTATGTCTATTTCCTTCACCAAATTAGGGAATTTTTCTTTCATTATTTTTTTCACATAGCTTTTCAATTTCTTGCTCTTCCTCTCCTCCTTCTGGCACCCCTATGATTTGGACATTGGCACGTTTAAAGTTGTCCCAGTGGTTCCTAAGCTTCTTGTTTTTTTTCAATTCTTATTTCCTCATTTTGTACTGGTTGACTGTTTGTTTCTTCCCTATGTTCCAAATCATTAATTTGAACCTCAGTTTCCTTCCCTGCACCATTGGTTTTGTGTGGATTTTTCTTCCTTTTACTTAGCTTAGCCTTCACTTCTTCCTTTGTGCATTTGCTGTACTCAAGTATATCTGTCAAGTGTGTGAGCATCTTTATCACCAGTGTTTTGAACTCTGCATCTGTTAGGTTGGCTATCTCCTCATCAATTCATTCTCCCACTGGAACCTTGATCTGTTCCCTCTTTGGGGCCATACTTCTATGTCTCCTCAACTTGACAGGCTCCTGTGTTTGCCTCTGTGTCTTAGGTAGAACTGTCATACCTCTTATGTTGTAAGGGGCAGAGCCTTTGGTGTTCGTCAGTACAGGGTGACCTGTTTCACCAGGTTGTGGCGCTATAGATGTGGGAGGGGTCTGAGAGGGAACAATGGCGCTTGCTCAGTACTCGCCCATTTTCCAGGCTCTTCTCCTGCTTCCCATATGGGACTGGCAACCCTCTAGCTGTTGCCCTGGTTGTGGTTCCCAGAGTGGGTGGGTCTGTGGACGTTCTAGGATCGTGGGGACCCTTTAAATAAGCGGACTCTGCTGAGAGACTGGCAGTTTCTCCCTCTGCCCCAGCCCCCCACTGGTTTGCATAGTCAGAAGCAATGAGGCTTTATTTTCCCGGGCGCTGGAGCTGTGAGCTGTGCGGTCTGGTCTGGTCTGGTGCTGGGAGCGCTCCCAGGTGTCCCTCCCTACTTATTTTAATGTGTGACTCTGCTTTCTGCTGGCCTGCCACTGCTGCTGCCTCAGCCGCTGCTGGCGCACACTGCTTCCTGTCTACCCCAGCTGCGCCCCTCCTACCTGTCTGGTTGAGTATTTCTTCTTTATATCTTTGCTTGTTGGACTTTCATGCAGCTTCATTTTCTGGAACTTCTGGTTGTCTCTAGTTTTGAGGTAGTTGTATTCCTTCTTAGTTGCGGAGGGAGACCCAGCGTGTCTGTCTAGGCCTCCATCTTGGCCAGAAGTCTATATCTTGTTCTTTCTGAATGTGGCTACTAGAAAACGTCAGATGACATTTGTGGCTCTCACTATATTTATGTTGAACAGCACTAAACTGAGTGTAACCACTAATCTTGTTTTAGGCATTTAGTTCCCAGTAAATCACTAGATTAAAATTATTTTTTTTCACGTGGAAAAATTTCCTTCATACAGTAGAGTTATGGAGTCAGAGAATTTAAAATGTTACATATTACCAGTTTGCTCTCCTGAGTACCTACCTGCTAATGGTATATTAAAAATCGGTGCGTTGTTCAGATGATGTCCGTTTGTCTTACCTTTTTCTTCTTCGTGTATTAGGTTTTTATCTATTTGTATTAAGGTATATATAGTTTTATTTTAAAATAACTTATATTTCCTGGTTGGTGACATTGAATGTAGAAGTTGAGAGAGAGAAGCTTTTGAATCAACTTAGTAGATTATTCTGGATTTTGACCTTTTAGAAATTCTGGAACATAATCAGTATAAAGGCAGTGGTTAGAGGTGCAGGGTCAGTTTGCTTTCTCCTGCTTCCCCAGCACCTAGAGCAGTGCCTGGTATGTAACCAACCCCTCGGTAAATATTTGTTGAATGATGGCTTATAAAATCATGTCTTTTTCAGAAAAGCTGACTATTCAAAATATATTAGTTACCTGGTCACTTCTTTAGCTTTATTTCCTTTCCCCTTAATGCTAACTTCATTATGCAAAAAGTTTTTCTCTTCATTATTAAACCCATCCATCTTACCTATAATAGTTTCTGGCTTTAGGAAAAAATAGAGGTGATCTCCTTTCCATAGCTGGGCTTAATTTTCTATATCTTATTCATTTTATCATTTTTATGTAATTTTGGGGGGTTAATTCCAGATGGATTCATATACAGTGTAAAACCTGGATATGAGTTAGTTCATATCCAATCTGGTATTTATTGGTCCCCCGAAATATTCTCTGACTCTTGTTTCCCTACCTTGTCATGTTACTTTTTTTCTGCAAAAAGTGTAAAGGTTTTTTTTTTTTTTAATTATGTGTAGAATAGGCACAATTATTTAAAGTTAATAAATTTTTATTTGAGGGATTTCACATGTTCTAATTCCTTCCACCACCTTAGTTCCTCTCAAGTTTGAGTCTTAATCCCTTTTTAAAATAATTTTTGCTGAATACAGTTGTCTTGTCAGTCAGTCCACAATTCTTTTAGTTGGGTTTCTTTGATCTCCACTTGACTATGGACATAGTTCAAAAATTCCCCACCTATAATCATTGGGACCCAATTTCTTCAAACAATTTACTTTAGGGCCACAGTTAGGGTCAAAGTAGGTGGATCTGCCCTGTTTCTCAATTTCAGACACCCTTTAATCATGAGTAAGTTCTGATCATATTTACTCTTAAGTTACCACATCCTAGAATAGTACAGCTCTTCAGGATATACAAATACCTATAATAAAAAATATTTAATTGTTAGGTCTTTCATAGCTTTAGCAACTCTGTCGTGATACAGTTCCTCCCCACAGCTCTAACACATAGTTTTGTGAATAAAGGAAGCAACATATTACTCTGTGAGGTGTTTCCAACGATGCAGGTGTACAGAAAACCCCCCATCAGGATAGTCCTTAACTACCCTGTCATGTTATTTATGCCTTCCTATAGTAAGCCCTTATGGCTTGAATATACTAAGTCTTTTCTCTTGGTTCATTTCCGTTTTTAATCCATTCAGTCTTAGAATGTTGATAACTCACTTTGCAGAATGTTAATGTAGTAGGATAAATTTATTTTTACCTTTAAACAGACACATTTTTTTTTCTCCTGGCATGCTTGCCCAGGTAAGCTTTTTTAGGAAGCCTAGAGAGGAAGAGAATTAAACATCCAACCAAATAGTTACAAGTATGACATATCTGAGCAGGGTCGTATAAACTTGCTTTTATTATATAATAAAAGCAAGTTTATAATGTATCTGTCTTTTAGCATCTGCTCATCTTTGGTTTAAAAACAATCAGGAAGTGCAGTTTTGCAATTAATTAAAAATAGTTTATTTACATCCTAGTGTTCCAATCATCTGCTTGTGACTTTGACTTTGGAAACTACCATTTACTTATCATGAAGTTAGGTAAGAGAGTCAGAATTAGAGGATCACAGTTTATTTTAATCTGGTACTCACCTGGGGAAAGAGAAGAGAGCTGTCTGAAAGGATACCTATGAGGTCATATTTATTTGCTTTTGTTTTCTTTATTTTTAGAGAGAGAGGAAGGGAGGGAGAAAGGGAGAGAAACATCAGTGTGCGGCGGTTGCTTCTTGTGCGCCCCCAACTGGGGGCCTGGCCCACAACCCAGACATGTGTCCTGACTGGGAATCGAACTGACAACCCTTCAGTTCCCAGACCAGCACTCAATCCACTGAGTCACACCAGCCAGGGGTTGCTTCTTTTTTCTTTTCTTTTCTTTTAAAGGCACATAACATAGTGATCAGGAGCCTCAGCTCTGGAACCTGTATTCAAATCTCTGTGCGATTCAACATCTGCGTGCCTCAGATGGGGGAAATAATAGCACCTGCCTCATAGAATTGTTATGAGGGTTACGTTAATATCTGTAAAGCATTTAAAACAATACCTAGCACATAGTAAATGCCATGTTAGTTTGTTTTAAATAAATTTGCGCAAGATTTCCTGTTACCTTTGAGTAAGCAGTTTGCCTTCACAGATTCTTGCTGGTTGATCTGGCTATAAACAAGGAAGATTGCCCTAGCTTTCTCTGCTTCTTGGTAGTGTCCCAGAGGAGGTGAGATAAAAACAATCTCAGGTCAACAAAACAGAACTGAACGTACTAAAGCTAATAGCAGTTCTCTTTAGCAGTTACACTGGAGTACATATTCTTTAATAAGGTTAATTGAGCAAACTGGATAGATGTCTAATTGCTAGGAGCTACATTCTTTAATTCTGTAATCCCACTAGTGGAATTTATCTTAAATAATCCAGAAGGAGAAAAATAAACTGTAATTGTTTATTATACTATTGATAATAAGTAAAGCAGTGGATAATTGAAACAGAAGTAGAATGGTTAAGAAGATCTCCTCAATGGTTTATCAGGCAGCATTAAGTGATAATGATGCAGATAATGAAGTGACATGAAGATATTTTAGTTGACATTTAACACAGTGCCAAGCTCTGTGTTAGGGGCCAGGGATGCAAAAAAGAATAAGGCAGCCTGCCCTCCAGGAGCTCTTATCAGAAGCATCCCACTGTAGGATGCAGGTGCAGGGAAAGCATAAGAGGAAGGAAATAAATTTCCTGACCTTGAAAGAGTCTGGGAAAACTAAAGGAAAGAGGAAATAGTTGTGATAAACTATAAGGCTTATCAGATGATTACACTGGGGTAATATAGTTAATTCATATTAAATGTTCATTGTATACCCCATACTTTGCTAAGCACTTTTTTTACATTTTATTTTTCAGTTACAGTTTGCCTTCAGTATTATTTTGTATTAGTTCCAGGTGTATAGCATAGTGGTTACTTAGATAATCATAAACTTTACAAAGTGTTCCCCCTGCTATTTCTGGTACCTACCTGGCATCATACACAGTTATGACAATATTATTGACTAAACTTTCTGTGCTGAACTTTACATCTCTGTGACCATTTTGTAACTACCAATTTGTACTTCTTAATCCCTTCCCCTATTTCACCCAGTCCTGCAACCCTCCCTCCCCTCTGGCAATCATCAGTCTGTTCTCTGTGTCTGTACATCTGTTTTAATATAATTGTTTGTTAATTTTGTTCCTTAGATTCCACATGTAAGTGAAATCATATGGCATTTGTCTTTCTCTGTCTGACTTATTTCACTTAGCATAATACCTTCTTAGTCCATCCATGCTGTTGCAAATGGTAAGATTTCATTCGTTTTTTTTTTTTTTTTTTCCTTTTTTTAAAATGGCTGAGGAATAGTCTATTATATATGTGTATCACAGCTTTTTTTATCCACTTACTTATTGATGGGCACTTGGGCTGTTTTCTAGATCTTGTCTATTGTAAATAGCACTGCAACGAACATAGGGATGCTTATATTCTTTTGACTTAGTTTTTTAGGTTTCTTCAGATGTATACCCAGAAGTGAAATTGCTGGATCATAAGGCAATTCCATTTTTAATTTTTTGAAGTAGCTCCATACTGTTTTCCACGGTAGCTGCACCAATCTGCATTCCACCAACAATCCCTGAGGGTTCTCTTTTCTCTGCATCTTTGCCAGCACTTGTTTGTGGATTTATTAATGATGGCCATTCTGACAGGTGTGAGATGATATCTCATTGTGGTTTTAATTTGCATTTCTCTGACAATTAGTGACGTTGGGCATCTTTTCATATGTGTATCGGCCATCTGTATGTCCTCTTTGGAGAAGCGTCTATTCAGGTCCTCTGCCCATCTTTTAATTGGATTGTTTGTTTTTTGGTGTTGAGTTGTATGAGTTCTTTATGAATTTTGAATGTATGTATCATTGGAGAATATGTTCTCCCATTCAGTAGGTTGTCTTTCATTTTGTTGATGATTTCCTTTGTTGTACAAAAACTTTTAGTTTGATGTATACCCATTTGTTTATTTTTTCTTTTGTTTCTCTTTTCTGAGAACATATATCAGAAAAAATATTGCTAAGAGAAATGTCTGAGATTTTACTGCCTGTGTTTTTCTTTAAGGAGTTTTATGGTTTCAAGTCTTACATTTAAGTCTTTAATCCATTTTGAGTTTATTCTTGTATGTAGCATAAGTTGGTGGTCTAGTTTTACTTTTTTGCATGTATCTGTCCAATTTTTCCAACACTATTTATTGAATAGACAACCTTTATCCCATTGTATGTTCTTGCTTCCTCTGTCAAGTATTAATTGACCATATAGCCATGGGTTTATTTCTGGGCTCTCTGTTCTCTTCCATCAATCTATATGTCTGTCTTTATGACAGTACCATCCTGTTGTGATTGCTCTGGTCTTGTAATATAGTTTGATATCGGGTAACATGATACCTCCAACTTTGTTCTTCTTTTTCAAGATTGCTGTGGCTATTTCGGGTCTTTTATGGATCCATAGAAATTTTTGTATTATTTGTTCTGGTTCTGTGAAATACACCATTAGTATTTTGATAGAAATTGCACTGAATCTATAGATTGCTTTGGGTAGTATAGACATTTTAATGATGTTAATTCTTCCTATTAATGAGTACAGTACATGTTTCCACTTATTTACATCCTCTTCATTTTCTTTCTTCAGTATCTAATAATTTTACAAGTACGTGTCTTTTACCTCCTTGGTTAAATTTATTTTATTTTTTTGTTATAATTGTAATTTGGATTGTTTTCTTAGTTTCCCTTCCTGATAGTTCATTATTGATTTCTAAAAATGCAACCAATTTCTGAATATTTATTTTGTATTCTGCTACTTTACTGAATTCATTTATCAGTTCTGATCATTGTGTATTATCTTTTTAATGTATTGCTGAATTTGGTTTGCTAATATTTTATTGAGGATTTTTGCATCTTTGTTCATCAGGGATAATGGCATACAATTTTTTTCTTTGTTGTGTCTTTATCTGGTTCTGGAATTAGGATCATGCTAGTCTCGTAAAATGAGTTTGGGAGTCTTCCCGCCTCTTGAATTTTTTTGGAGTAGTTTGAGAAGGAGAGGTGTTGGTTCTTCTTTGGATGTTTGGTAAAATTTACCTGTGAAGCCATCAGGTCTAGAACTTTTGTTTGTAGGGAGTTTTTTGATTACTGCTTTGATTTCATTAGTTGTAATCAGTTTGTTCAGATTTTATTTCTTTTTGATTCAGTTTTAGAAGATAATATGTTTACAGGAATTTATCCATTTCTTCTAGATTGTCTAATTTGTTGGCTTATAGTTGTTCATAATATTTTCTTATGATCTGTTGAATTTCTGTGGTGTCAGTTGTTACTTCTTTCATTTCAGATTTTATTTTATTTTATTTTATTTTTCTTGGTGAGTCTGGGTTAAAGGTTTATCAGTCTTTTATCAGCTCGTGGCTTCACTGATCTTTTGTATTGTTTTTTTAGACTCTATTTTGTTTATTTCTGCTCTGATCTTTATTATTTCTTTCCTTTACTCACATTGGGCTTTGTTCTCTATCTAGTTCCTTTAACTGTAAGTTTAGATTGTTTATCTGAGATTTTTCTTGTTTCTTGAGGTAGACCTGTAATGCTATGAATTTTCTTCTTAGACTGCTTTTGCTGTGTCCTGTAGATTTTGTGTTATCATTTTCATTTGTCTCAAGCTATATTTTGATTTTTTTCCCTTGTATCTCATTGTTAACCCATTCTTTGTTTAGTAACATGTTAGTTTTCATCCATGTGTTTGTGTGTTTTCAGTTTTTGTGTTGTTATTGGTTTCTAGTTTCATACTATTGTGACCAGAGAAGATGCTTGATATGATTTCAATTTTCTTAAATGTATTGAATCTTGTTTTGTGTCCTAACATGTGGTCTATTCTAGAGAATGTTTCATGTGCCCTCGAAAAGAATGTATATTCTGCTGCTTTGGGATGACATGCTCTGATGATATCAATTAAATCCAGCCAGTCTAATATTTCATGTAAGGCCGCTATTTTCTTTGTGATTTTCTGCCTGGAAGATCTACCCAGTGATGTAAATGGGATGTTAAAATCCCCTACTATGCCAATATCACTGTCAATTTCTCCCTTTATTTTTAACAAGATTTTTAAAAATATATTTATGTGCTCCTATGTTGAGTGCATAAATGTTTACAAGAGTTCTATCCTCACCCTTGCCAGTGTGGCACAGTTGCTTGGAGTGTCATTCTATACACCAAAAGGTTGGGCCTTCAATTTCTGGTCAGGGTGCTTATCTAGGTTGCTGGTTTGTTCCCTTGTCAGGGCACATATGGGAGACAAAAATTGATATCTCTCTCTCTTTCTCAAAGTAATAAACAGATTTTTTTTTTATCATTTTATTTTTTAAATTATATTTTGTTGATTAAACTATTACAGTTGTCCTGTTTTGTCCCCCTTTGCCCCCTCCACCCAGCACCCCCCACTCCTTCAGGCAATCCCCCCACTATTGTTCATGTCCATGGGTCATGTGTATAAGTTCTTTGGCTACTCCATCTCCTATACTGTACTTTACATCCCCATGGCTAGTCTGTAACTACCTATTTGTACTTCTTAATTCCCTCACCTCTTCACCCCTTCCCCCACACTCCCCTCACATCTGGCAACCATCAAAATCCTCTCCATATCCATGATTCTGTCTCTCTTATTCTTATTTGCTTAATTTCCTTTTTAGAGTCACTTGTTAATAGGTGTGTATTTATTGCCATTTTATTGTTCCTAGTTTTAATCTTCTTTTCTTAACTAAGTCCCTTTAACATTTCATATAATAATGGTTTGGTGATGATGAACTCCTTTAGTTTTTTCTTGTGTGGAAAGCTCTTTATCTGCCCTTCAATTCTAAATGATATCTTTTCTGGGTAGAGCAATCTGGGTGCTTTTCATGATTTTGAATATTTCTTGCCAATCCTTTCTATCCTGCAAAGTTCTTTTTGAGAAATCAGCTGACAGTCTTATGGGAACTCCCCTGTAGGTAATTTACTTCTTTTCTCTTGCTGCTGCATACTAAAGTAATCAAGTTAGTGGTAGCAGTGGAGGGATAAACAAATAGACCAATGGAATAGAGTCTACAAATAAACCCATACAAGTCTGGCCAACTGATTTATACATAGGTGAAAAGCAATTTAATGGAGAGATAATAGTCTTTAATAGGTGGTATTGAAACAATGAGACATCTAGAAGCAAAAAAAAAAAAGAAGAAGAACCTTACACCTTATACAAAAATTAACTCAGGGTGAATCATAGATCTAAATGAAAAACTATAAAACTTTTAGAAAAAAAACAGTAGAAAATACTCACGACCTAGAGTTAGATGAAAAGTTCTTAGACATGGCACTAAAAGCACAATCCATAAAGGAAAATAAGTAAATAAATTACACTTGATCAAAATTTAACTGTTGTTCTCTGAATGACCCAATTAAGAAGATAAATACATGCCATCAAATGGGAGAACATATTTGCAAATCATCTGGCAAACGATTTGAATCCATAATAGAAAATAACTTTCTAAACGCAACACTAAGAAAACAATCCACTTAGAAAATTGGCAAAAGACTTGAGCAGACACTTCACCAAAAAGGATGTGTGAGTGGCAAAAAAACACAGGAAAAGATACTAAACATCATCAACCATTAGGGCAATGCAAATTAAAATCTTGAGGAGACACTGAGCCACATCTGTTCAAACAGCTAAACTGAAAAAGTGAGAGTTGCATGTGATGATGAGAATGTGGAGAAACTGGGTCTCCCATAGATTGCTAGTAGGAATGTAAAATGGTGCTGTGATAAATTTCCATGACAGTTAACGTTCGAAGCATAAGTGATGTCCAGCTGCTCTGTATACTTCTTGTGCTGTTGAAAATTAAAACAAGAAGTGAGATCTCCATTCCTGTGCAAATTTGTAGTGGAGATTTTACACACAAATGCGCGCGCCTCCTGAGCTTAAATTACAGTTCCAGCAGTGTTTTTCAGAAATTCTCATTATTTTGGAAATAGTGATGATGGTTGTACAACATTGTGAATATAATTAATGCTCCTGAATTTTATACTTAAAAATGGTAAACATGGAAATTTTTACATTATATGTATTTTGCCACAATAAAAAAATCTGTTTAATTCAGCCATTCAATAGCTTCCACCAACTTTCAATTGGAAGTGATCAATCTATAATGTAATGTCATAATAAAGGCAAATGTCAAGAGAAAGATCTAATAGAATTTTATAATGCCTTCCAAGTGATAAATATGCTCAATTAAAGTCATATGCTCATGGATTGCTTTTCAGTATTTGGCAGTACGTGTGTGAAAAGACATTTTCCTTCTTTTATTTTTCTTTCTTTTTTTCAATAAAGTATAAAATATTTTATTGCAGAGTATTATGTACAAAAAGGAAGTGTTTCCTTGCCTTTCTGTTTAAAAATGTAAAAAATTAACCACAATACTTTTAAAGTATATTGTGATTAGGTCATGGAGTGAGCTCTGCTGTTAAGAATGGAAAATGATCTACACAGGTTTGAAAAGACATTTTCAAAGAGGAAATTGTAAAATCTTGTCACAAATTGGTATTAACAGATAAAGATTTGCAATTGATTTTGATGAAAGGGAAAACGATTTTAAACTCCAATTGAGTGAAATGTCATTCTATTAGTAAATCTTTATTACAAAAAAGTTGTACTCAATTATTATTATATTTTGAATTTTGTCAGTAAACATTTTGTGAAAATTTGTTTTCTTTTGTAATATAAGTACCTCCATAATATCCCCAGTTTTACCTCTTGGCCCACAAAGCCTAAAATATTTGTAGTCTGGCCCATTATAGAAAATTTTGCCAAGCGTTGATTTTTTACTCTTCTTTTCTAATATATGATTTTAAGGCAATTCACAATTTCACCCTATGCTCCGTGTTAGCAGCATCCCACAAATTTTAATGTTATAATTTCTTCTTACCATTTAAGCTGAAACTACTTACTGATTTCCATTTGATGTCTTCTTTAACTCATATTATTTGTAAGTGTGTTGCATAATTTCTGAATATGTGGAGGTTTTCCTTGTTATCTTTGTTACTGAATTCTCACTGAGTTTCTGAGTTATCAAAGACCATACACTGTATTATGTCCGTCTTTTGAAATTGGTTGAGGTTTGTTTCATGGCCCAGCATATAGTCCATTTTGGCAGATGTCCAGTATACACCTGAAGTGGCATTACTTTCATTTTTTTCTTCTTTTTAAGCTTTGGCTATCCAAATAAGACTGGTTGGTCCTTGTAACATTCTGTTCCTACTCTGTACATACTCTCAGTTTCTACTTCCATATAATAGGTATGTTTGTATTTTTAATGTAACTTATTTCTTTATCAATCCAAAGGTTTTCTTTTCTTCCCCTTGTGGTTATAGGCAGCCTAAAGGTTTAAAACAAACAAACAAACAAACAACAACAAAAACCTTTGCATGTACTTGAACCTCAGCAGCCTTTATTTAGTTCATTATTAGGTGCCATAGTCCCTAACCACTAAAGAGGGGTTCACCTTATGCTGAAGAACTTTGTAGTTAATTCTTTTCTTGGTGCTGACTCATTTGTCATTGTGTATTATTCTCTTGAAACTGGTCTGCCTTGCCTTTGACAAAAGGGAAGCAGATGTGCTTCCCTTTTGCCTGGGCTGTGTAGTTTCTGGATACTAAGTAGCAGCCTGTGAGCTAAAGCTATTGTATTTGACGAGCAGTGCACCTAAGTGCCTATGTCTATGAGGACCCCTATGCATGAATTCTGCTCTTTCAGTTCAGCTAATATTTGGCATCTGTTCTGTGGGGGAAAGCCGGGGGGCAGGGGTAACAATAGACTACTTTGTGTAAGGCACAGTGTGTTAGGTGCTATAGCTCTTAACTCTTTCTTAATTTGGGGATCTATTCTTTCTTTCTATTTCACGGTAATTGCTGGAAATATTGTAATAATGTGAGAAAAGGGTGATGTACTTCTTATCTGTATTACCTAAGGAAAAATGCTTCTGCTTTTAGAATAGGAGGGCATATATTTTGAGTTACTTGTAGAGTAAATGTGTCCTGATTCTTGGCCCACCCTCCTTCTGCCAGTCATTGAATTACATGCATTTTTGTTCACCTGACTAATTGATATTTATAAGCTTTATAGCAAACATGTATAACTTTGTATTTCAACTCATGAGACCTTCTGCTTCATGCTGCAGAAATCTGGATATTGGAGCTCTTTAGCCAGGGTGAGAACCCTGTTCTGCTCTCCCTATTGCTGATAAAAGGGAAAGACAGGAGGCATGTGCACATACTGGCTCTTTCTGCATGACAGGGCTGTTTAATTGGGGTCGATCTTGAATATTTTGTCATAGAAAATGGATAAAAGAATTTGTAGTTAGTAGTGAAGTAATTGACTCTCAGTCCATATTGGGAAATGAAAAGTAAAACATTTTGGGGACAAAATATAAATATAAGAATGTACAACACAAAGAGTGAATTCTAACGTAAATATAGACTTCAATTCATAGTGATATGTCAGTATTGGCTCATCAGTAACACATGTACCAGACTAATGCAAGGTATTCATGATGGGAAGTGGATGGGGAGGAGAAGGGGCAGATAAGAAGGTACATGGGAACTCTCTGTACTTCCTGCTCAATGTTTCTGAACCTAAAAGTGCTAGAAAAGAAAATGAAGTCTATTCGTTTAGAGGTTTTAAGTATCTAGTTTAATGTTCCTTAGCAAGTTCATACCGTACAAGTTGATGTTTAACCCTGTGAGCCCTTGGAATTTCTCAGTTAAGATGAACCCGCCTTGCAATTTGAGCTGTCATGTCAGGTAAGAGTTGCTCTGATGTCTTCTCTCCCTATCTGCCCAAACAGCTGGAATGCCAGGATGCCTTGGAAACAGCAGCCCGAGCTGAGGGCCTTTCCCTGGATGTCTGTACGCATTCTCAGCTCAGAATTCTGGATGAGGAGCATCCAAAGGGGAAGTACCACCACAGCTTAAGTGCTCTGAAGCCCATTCGGACCACTTCCAAGTAAGAGGCTCTCCTGCTTAATGACTTCTCTGTGAAGCACCAAAAGGACTGTTGAAAATGTGGGTTGAGATCGGACCATCTGGGGAGCCCTGAGCCCAGTCAGGAGCTCTGTTTACCAGACAGTGTGTTATAAATGCCGGCTGGCGTCTCGGTGTGTGTTGACGGTTTTGCACTTTGGGTGTTCTCTCCTTAGACACCAGCACCCAGTGGACAATGCTGGGCTCTTCTCCTGTATGACTTTTTCTTGGCTTTCTCCCCTGGCCCGCCTGGCCCACAAGAAAAGGGAGCTCTCCATGGAGGATGTGTGGTCTTTGTCCAAGCACGAGTCTTCTGACGTGAACTGCAGAAGGTAGGCGTGTCTGGTCCACCCTGGCGTCCCACCTGCGGGATGCATAGGGCCTGAGCTAGGCATGTGGGTGCAGCAGTGTGGAGTCCTCAGCTCTGTGTCCTTTCAGGATCTGAGCTAGCCGATGGAGGGAGGGGAGCCTGGGATGACTTTCTCTTTGCTCTTCTGCTTTGTCTCCTATTTCACATTTACTCCTGTTTAACCACGGGCTTTCTCTCTCTCTCTCAGCCCCGCTTCTCTTCCTGAGTCTACAGGGAGATTTTGTTGCTGCCTTGTGACAGAATACATTTTTGTGGTAGCTGATTGTCATGATTAAACTCTAGTTTACACCTTTACATTTTACCACTTTACCTTCAGAAAGGGTTGGGGGGACCCTTGAAAAAGGAAGTTCTTATCCATAAACAAATTCTATGCAGGGATAATCTTTTTGGGTAGAAGGAAAGACTTGTTTTTATCATTTTCTGTATCCTAAGAGGCTCCCTATGCAGGGTAAATATGTAGTTGCCCTGGATGGATATCTTTTTTTTCAAGAAGGTGAAGGCTATGTACATAATTTTAAAGGAAAGACTTGTGTGAGTGGTGTCAAAGCCTGGAGACAAAAAGTGATGGCAGGAGGGAAGTTAGGGTGTGCATATTCCCTGGGGAGATGTGTAACGGAGGACATGTGCCCTTGTCAAGACTAGAGAGACTGTGGCAAGAAGAGCTGAATGAAGTTGGGCCAGAAGCTGCTTCCCTCCGAAGGGTTGTGTGGATCTTCTGCCGCACCAGGCTCATCCTCTCCATCGTGTGCCTGATGATCACGCAGCTGGCTGGCTTCAGTGGACCAGTAAGTTCTAACCATTCTTTCTGACAGTCTCCAGGGGCCCGGCCATGGCCAGCTCTAACACACTTGTTCTGTTGCAGGGGTTGTGCTTACCTTTGGGCTAGTTAGCAGCCTTAGAAATGCCTCCAGGTCTGTGGAAAGGGAACAGTTGATTTGGAGTGAATGGTGGCTTGTCAGCAGCTGGAAGGATGTGGGGGCTGTGTTGCCAGAAAAGAAATGGAACTGGCTTGCTTTCCGGGGGTGGGGGTGAAACTGACTGATTCTGGCTCTGCACAGAACTGTGCTCCTTTGCTATGTGTTGACATGAAATGGCAGTCTCGTTTTGGGAAGGTGTGTTTCTCCGTGCTGTGAGTGGGTGAGAGCAGTCTTATGTGGCATAAGTTGTTGAGCTAGTGCCGGTGGTGCACCAGGTGCCTGGAGGCAGTGTTGTCACATGGCTGACGGTTCTACGGCAGATGAGTCCTGAAGACACTAGAGGACTGTTGAGGTTTTTAGTGTCTAACCTGGAGTCCATTTCCAGTTTGGTCTATAGTGTAAACTGTGTGGCAAGTGTTGGGGTAGCAGCCGTGGTTTTTTCCTAGTGTGTACTGAAGCAGAGTAGGTAAGAGTGATGTTCATGCTATTTTTTGGACACCTGTTTCTTACACCTGCTGTGCTGCCTTACACTTGAGACTTTGATTAAATCTATTCTCTACATATTTGCCTTGAGGCATCGGAGCAGTAGTGCTACTATACTGTGCATTTTCCGTGTGTGGGTAAGCTGGAGGTTCATGGTTTTGGTAAGTATGTGCCAAAGATGCATGGTGATTAGGTAAAACTAATTTACAATTTTTCTGCTTTTTTTTTTTTTTTTTTTTTAATGTTTGATGCCTTTAAAAAAAGTTTTGATCTCTTTTCTGAAGCAGAGAATACTACTTTTCTGTTACTGGGTTTCTACGTTAATTGACCAACTAACACATTTTTGTGTAAGTTTTAAGTAAGAGGGACCATGTAACTGAATATTATGTGATTGATCAAAATGGCAAACGTTTTCATAGGGCCAGCTTCCCCCAAGAAGAGCTTCTGTCATTGTTTCACTACAGGGGTGGTGGCTGCTCTGATCTGTCATGGAATTCTTTCAATTGGGTAGCATGATATATACAGGCTTTTAAAATTACATTTGGACAATGCAAGAATTTCTGTGGCTCCCCTCACCAAAAAAATAAAATAAAATAATTCCATAGATTGTTGGGATTTTAATTTTTTACTTGGAAAAAAATTACCTATGCATGTTCAGTCTGGGGGCCTACAGTCACTCCCTTGAGCATCTGTGAATCTCTCTTTTAAGGCACAGCTCACTGAAATACTAATCTTTAGTAAATCCTTCTAGATGCCAGGGAAAGCTGAGAGCCTTCCTTTAAAAGGAAAACAGCAGCATGCTTTTCCTTCTCTCTACCCTTGGGGAAGAGCATCTTGAGGCCTGCATGAGTTCATGAGATTCATCCTAATAGTTGACAAAGCCATGGTCTCGTCCACAGTCTCTCTAATTGATAAAAAAGATTTAAAATTGTAAAGAATGCAAACATCTTGTTTGGAGCTCCCATTCTAATAAGTTTCTTTTCAATTGGAAATTGGACAGTCAGGCTGGTTTTGAAATTGGTCCTAGCAGTGAGCATACCTTCTGTCTGTGGACTTAAATCCTTTCGAGGAACATCCCTTTTAGATTTTTGCACACTTGCTAATATGGCACAACTTTCAAACTGGCTTAGTCTGTTCTCAGAGAAATCTACATAAGAACCCACTTCCCAAATATGGCATGTTTCTTATCTCCCCTCAGGCCTCACTGAACCTTGGTAGCCATATACAGAACAGATGAAGCACAATCAAGTTGTTGTGTTTTGTTTTTAAACTGTTGGCCAGCCAGGGCTGGACATTTATAATCAAGATGATCCAAGGATTCAGTGATGCCAGCAGACCAGCAGACTGTGCAGGGTGTCCAAGGATCACCATAATGTTAATGGAATACCAGCATACATAAGGGTATATGGTCCTGACCTAAGATGAGGGGCCAAATTGTTGAATATACAGAGATGATTTGTGGCCTTCTTGGATTAAAACAGTTTTAAAAGACCAGGCCTGACCTATGATGTGTGTGTAAGGAATTAGCATCTGCCCCGTAGACCTTCAAGAGAAGGCTACCTCCTGCAGTGTTCTATCTCTTGGTAAATGCTAACTCTCAGCTCAAGGGCCTTTGGGGGAAAAGGACAGTGAAAAGCCTCTAGAGAGGTAAGTTTTCCACCCTTCCAGCCTCTCTCCAGCTGCAGCTTGCTTGGTGCTGTCAGAATCTGGACTTGGGGGGAATCTCTCTGTAGTGGAACCAGTGACAGAAGCTGTTCTTTAGAATTTTCAGGATTGGCTGTATTCTGCGGTCAGAATGAGAGAGTCAAGCTGGGCAGAATCTCTCGCCAAGAGTTCAGGTAAGGTGATGTTTATTCACTGGGAATGTTTTCCACAGCCAGACAGCTATGCTGACAATCTCAAGTTTTCTCCCAGTTTGTTTAAATTTACGTGATATATTTATTATAGCTTTTTAAAACTAAATTTTGTTTGGATTTGCCATGAAAACCTTTTCTTTTTCTTTATCCCATACAAAATGATTTGAAATGTAATTGTTTTTTAAAAACCCTATATGTGTTGGAAATTCTTTAATCTGCTGTTTCCTCTTTTTCCCCCCCTTTGAAAGTTTTGCATAGTGTAAGCATTCATTATGTCTTACCTTCCCTGGCTCCTCCCTGTGGGAGGTCCTAACGCTATTACCGTGCTGAAAAATGGCACTCTAAAGGTATGGGAGAGAAAGAACCCCAAACTACATCCTGCTGTCCTTTCACGCCTTCCTTTGGAGACTGTTCCATCAGTGCCGAGGTGTGGGAGAAAGTGCTTTACTGCATCGCCATCTTACTGAGTTGCTTCACGTGAGGAAAATGGGGTTTTGACCCTGCCACTCAGTGACTCAGTTCCACATTTTGGATTGCATACTGGAAAAGAAGCCAATCTTCTTGCTAGTAAACCAACAACACAGCCGTATGCAGTGGTGACCCAAACAATGGATATAAACCTAAAAATCTGAGGGAGGGGAAAGGTGGAATACAATAGTTCTTGGAATCTGAAATCTCCTATTTGTATGATCAGGTTATTTACAGAGACTTGACACAGATCTGATTGGTGGGGATCTCTTAGGATCTAGTGGACATCTGGTATTCACCTCCTCTCAGGAAAAGTGAGATATACCAACTCACCCAGAGAGTCTGGGTCCTGGAATTCAGCATTAGCTGCCTCAGGACGGTGGTGTCTGGCCTCCATTTTTCTCGTCATTCAGAGCTGGCTTCCGGCTACAGTGCCTCTGCTAGAAGGTCCTGGGGTAGGTGGGTGGATGGGTTTCTCATTCATTTTTTTTTCTTCCTTCTGGGTGGGGGATTGGTTTGACTTTCTTTTGCTGTGGGTTGTTTTCGTTCATTTTTGGCAAGATAAATTTTAGCTACAAAGACTTGAAAAGACTGAAGAATGCCACCCATTTTTCCTTGAGGCCTATATTTTTTGTCTTCTGTCCTGAGCAAAAGTCATTCATTCCTCACAGCCTAGTGAACCAATAGCATCAGCAATTTTAAGTAGAGTTACCTTTGGGGAGTTTTTGGTTTTTTTGTTTTGTTTTTTAATTCTCTTTCCTTAGCAGCAAGGTCTTTATTCCTGGAGAATCTACTCCATGGCAGACTCACTGCAGCGTCAGGAGCCCTGACCGATTAAGTGCTGTCAGCTTGATGTACTCCTCCGGACTCTGGAAACAGATCCTGGCTCTATTCTGTATTTCCACTGTGTGTAGCTAAAACAACGGTTGGAGGCCAGATGACCTGTTAGATGGCTAGCCTTGTATAACTTGACTCTGTATGTTCCCATGTATGTTACTGCAATGCTCCTCCTGTTGTACAGTGTCTGTGAGATGCTCTTTGAAGATGGTACTTTTTTTATTTTTTTCATTTTCAATAAAAGTACATTACCTCCCACTTGCTGGTATTTAATCCTGTTGCTGAATGTGCCTTGTGTGAGTGTGTGCTCCGGCGTTGCAGGACCTCAGAGCTGGAGGTGGCACTCGGTGGTTCTTGGGGGCTGCTGCCTTCCTCACTGCAGGTGGTGTTAGACATATGCTACCTGAGGTAACATGTTTTTGTTTTTGGGAGGGAGCGGGGCTTGGGGGGGGGCCATGGGAGGGTCTCTGGATTTGTGAAGTCTGCTTTGTTTGCTCCCTTCTGTGCTATTAAACTGCTGATGTTTATTTTCAGGAATGTTTTGCAAATGCACTTCTCACTCTTCCCCAGTCCAACTGTAGGTACACTGTTCCTTTTTATCAAATAAGCACGTTTGAAACGATCCAAAAAAGGTCTTAATTTCGTTTAAAAGAAATGTAGCCATGTGTGGAGATGCTGAAATAAGGTCAAATATATACATTTTTTTTTTTAATGACCGTGTGTTTAGAATTAATTTCAGCTCACGGGCAGGTTTATGTTACATTAGAAAGAGTAACAGTTGTGGTGGTGTCCTTAAGGAAGAACATTTCAAATTGGAACTGCCTCCTGCAAGATGCCCCGAGTAAATGACTGCAGGCAGGCTGTCTTCCAAGGAGGTTTTCCCCTGTTTATCCACTTATCACTGAACAGTGGAGCTGCCTCCTCTTTCTAACTTAACATAAAACTGCTGCTGGTGTGTGGGTGCCGTGGGGATGCTGACAGTGGTGTGTGTTTCTCCCTGTAGGCCTTCATGGTGAAGCACCTCTTGGAGTACTCCCAGGGCACAGATTCTAATCTCAAGTACAGCTTGCTGTTAGTCCTGGGCCTCCTCCTGACGGAAATCGTGCGCTCTTGGTCGCTTGCACTGACTTGGGCATTGAATTACCGAACCGGTGTCCGCTTGCGGGGAGCCATCCTCACCATGGCATTTAAGAAGATCCTTAAGTTAAAGAACATTAAGGAGAAGTCCGTGGGGGAGGTGAGTCAGGGGTATTTGCTCCAGGGCAGAGAGAAAGCGCCCCCCCCGCCCCCCCCCCCCCCCCGCGCCCGAATTCTTTCTTTCCTTTAGATCCCCTGCTTTGTCCTTTTCCCGCCTCCTGACACGCGTGGCTTGCGTCCTTGCAGGGTCCTGTCACTGTTCTTTGTGTCTCGTAGCTCGTCAATCTGTGCTCCAACGATGGGCAGAGGATGTTCGAGGCCGCCGCCGTTGGCAGCTTGTTGGCTGGAGGACCCATTGTTGCAATCCTGGGCATGATTTATAATGTAATTATTCTGGGACCAACAGGCTTTCTGGGATCAGCTGTTTTTATCCTCTTTTATCCAGCAATGGTGAGTAAGCCTCCTTGCTGCGTTTTGGCAGCTTCTCCCGAGATAAATTACTTCCATTGGGTTATATATAGCAGGTACCACTGAGTCTCACATCTCTTACAGGAAATTTCCTCAAAGCAGATCCTGGGCTGGAAAAGTCTAGGAGGATCTAGATAGTGTTCAATCCACACAGGCAGAATTTGGACTTGAGGACATAAAGTATCGCTTGAGTAGAGATTTTAAAGAGAGGGAATTTGCCCTGGGTGGTATGGCTCAGTGAGTTGAGTGCTGGCCTGCGAACCGAAAGGTCGCCAGTTTGATTCACGTGCCTGGGTTGCTGGCTGGGTCCCCAGGTGGGGGCATGTGAGAGGCAACCGGTTGGTGTTTCTCTCACACATCAGTGTTTCTCTCCCTTTCTTTCTCCCTCCCTTCCCTCTCTCCAAAAATAAATAAATGGAATCTTAGAGAGAGAATTTGGGTGAAGGAGAAGACCAGCAGGTGAACCTCGCCCCTAGGTAACACAGCAGTATTTGAGTCACTCTGTCTCAAGTTCTTACTAACTGATATGGCCCTCCTACTCCCCTTTGATACACTCAATACGTGTGATTACTATGAGAACAATATTTGTCTTACAAAGAGCTAAAATTAAATAACATTTGATTATAATTTAATAAACCACTTTTATTAAAAACAGTACAACTACATGGCACTCATTTTATTTATAAAAATCTTAAACAGATTTATTTCCTAGAAAACCTAGACAATTCTTAAGTTTGATCAGCTCTGATTTGGCATAACACCTTTTTTTCAGATGTTTGTGTCACGGATCACTGCATATTTCAGAAGAAAATGTGTAACCACCACAGATGACCGTGTCCAGAAAATGAATGAAGTCCTCACCTACATTAAATTTATTAAAATGTATGCCTGGGTCAAAGCATTTTCTCAAAGTGTTCAAAGTGAGTTTACAGACTTCATATGTGTATGTGGTAGGAGGACTTTGCCTTCTCTGCTTCCTGAGCATGTTAACTACTAGGAATCCTAAAGTCATTGGATCATAATGACTTATGTTCTTTTTTTTTTTTTTTTTTTTTTTTTATTTTATTTTTTTTTAATTTTTTTATTTTGGTTTTTCAATTACAGTTGTCCCCTTTTCCCCCAATTTCTCTCCCCCACCCAACCCACCCCCTCTCTCACAATCATATCCCTCCCCGTTGTCCATGTCCATGAGTCTTTCATACAGGCTCTTTAACTAATCCCTTCCCTTACTTATCCCCCTTCTCTCCCTCTCCCCTCCCCCCTATTGACTGCTATTCTGCTCTTTGTTCTATTTAGTTCCTTTGTTTGTGTTCTTTAGTTTCCTGTATTAGGTGATATCATATGGTATTTTTCTTTCTTTACCTGGCTTATTTCACTAAGCATAATTCTCTCTAGTTCCATCCATGTTGTTGCAAATGGCAGGAGTTCCTTCTTTCTTTCTGCTACATAGTATTCCATTGTGTAAATGTACCACAGTTTTTTGATCCACTCATCTACAGATGGGCACTTAGGTTGTTTCCAGCACTTAGCTATTGTAAACAGTGCTGCAATGAACATAGGAGTGCATAAGTTCTTTTGAATTGGGGTTTCAAGATTCTTCGGGTATAATCCTAGTAGTGGAGTCATTGGTTCAAAAGGCAGTTCCATTTTTAATCTTTTGGGGTAATTCCATACTGTTCTCCATAGTGGCTGCACCAGTCTGCATTCCCACCAACAGTGCAGTAGGGTTCCCGTTTCTCCACATCCTCGCCAGCACTTGTTGCTTGTTGATTTGTTGATGATGGCCATTCTGACTGGTGTAAAATGGTATCTCATTGTGGTTTTTATTTGCATCTCCCTGATGGCTAATGATGTTGAGCATTTTTTGACTTATGTTCTTATAATTATCTTATGAACTTTACATTGATAAGGATCTTAGCCACTTGTACTCATGACCTTATCTCACAGATGAGGGGATTGAGACCTGAGAAAACTGTGATTTTTCCCCTTCCCCCCAAGATAATTCAGGTAGTTATGAGTAATTCATTCATTTTTGAGGATCCCTGTCTATATTCTCATCCCACCCATAATTTCCTGGTCTGGCCATGATGACATCCCAGAAAACAATATCCAGTGGCTGGTGAGAGCTCCACCTCTGCCCTGTGTGCTCAGTGCTCCGTGGGTGTGTGTGCACCAGAGATAGTTGGATGTGAGATCCTGGGGAGAGGGGTTCTGGGAGAAACACTAGGTGAGGGATCAAGACGGCTGGACCCTGCACCTTAGCTCTGTGACTCACTCATAGGCTTTTCTGACCTGTTGTTTTATTTTTATCGTTTCAATCAATTACTTTATGTTGAGTCACTAGGTTCTCAGTGCCTGGCCCTGTCATGGTCCATAAATTCATTGCAGGCATAAACATGTCGTATGTTAATGCCACAAAGCTTGGAGGAATGATTAGCACAGGCTGGGCTTTGAAAAGATCTCAACAAAAGTTGGAATGATGGGCCTTTTAAAAAGGTGAAATTTAAGAGGGATGTATTTAGAGATACTTTAGAATTTAAAAAAGAAGATATAGTTACATATAAACTTAATTCAAATATAAAAGATATGTTCATTGACCATAATCTCATAATGAGCTAACCTGAATACACTATAGCTAAAAAGTTAAATGCAATTTTAGGTTGAATAGAACTACCATGTTCAGATCAAGGAAGCTGTTTCATTTTCACTGCTTGGTTTATTGATTAAACCTTCAGGAGCATTGTGTCCAGTTTCATAAACTTTATATGTGAGCGGTCATCCAGAGAGGGACCACTCAGAAGTGTCCAGCATTGGATTAGGCTGCTTCATTAAGTAGCGAATTTGTTGCTGATGAAATGGAACAAATGGATGCTAACTGGACGTCTGCCAAGCATGTTGTTAGCAGGGTGACCACTGATGGACCCTCTGGCACTCAAGCTCTATAGTTTTATAACCTTTCTTACATTCCACTCATCCTTCTGCCCCTAACTTTGTTATCTTTACCTGTATGTGTTAGTTTCAAAGGAACATTCTTGCTCATTACAGATTTGGACAAGGAATATGATAAATGTTAGAGCAACAAATAGATTTTTTTTCTTAAATATGACTAATGAGGTAGCTGAAGGTAGTTCCCAATGTCTTGAGCAATGGTAATACCTTCAAGTCAGTACACAGCCTCTCAGGAGAATTTCTTGTAAGTTTAAAAATGTGTTTGAAAATACCTCACCACTTTATTATCATACTTTCTATGTCATGGTCTCATTACTGTAGGGTTGCTCTGTGAATAAGGATGTCAGTTTGGCAACTACTTAAGAAAATCATTTTGTCTACAAAAGTTGTATTTCATGCATCTGGTCACCTTCCTGCTTTTATGTGGAAGTTTATCCCAGTGGCACACTAATAAATCTTAGTTCCTTTTAGTTCTCGTTACTGTTGCAATCTTTCCTGTAAGTACCTAGACAAGAAATAAACAACAGCCAGGTCAGCAAACAAAATGGCCAGTTGCAGGTACAATGAATGTGTCTAATCCTTCTAAACAGAAGAAATTTGCAGGGAGATTCAGACTGAGGCAGATGATCTTTGTATAGATACGTAGTGCTGTTTGCTGCCATTCCTGTGATTTGGTCCATTTCAAATCAGGCTTCTGTGCCAGCTTATAATGATAGGAATTGCTAGGCCTGGTGACCTCATTTTTGCATCACAGGTGTTAGAGGGTCATTTTAAAACCTATGCGTGACTGAAGACCTACCGAGTCTTATTTGATGGCAAAGGAGCAATATCGCAGGTTTCTTTGGGCTTGCTTTTTAGAAACTGGCTTTTTTTTTGTTCTCAGAAACCCGAGAGGAGGAACGGCGGATATTGGAAAAAGCTGGGTACTTTCAGAGCATCACTGTCGGTGTGGCTCCCATCGTGATGGTGATTGCCAGCGTGGTGACGTTCTCTGTTCACATGATCCTTGGCTTTGACCTCACAGCAGCACAGGTCAGTGAGCCCTCAGGGTTGGGAAACTTTAGAAATGCCATATACAGAGATGCTCTGGTACCCTTGTTTCTGGATTTGGAGGTTCCCCTAGTAATCAGAAGGTACTTTTTCATTCATGTGATTAAGCCAAGAAGTGGAAGAGTGGAGATTCAGCACTAATTCACAAATGATGGACAGGTTGTTTTTAGTTAGCTCAACTTTGGGTTTTTTGTTTTTGTTTTTATAAATGTTTATTTATTATTTATTTATTTATTATTAGAGAGAGGGGAAAGGAGAGAGGGAGAGAAACATCACTGTGTGGTTGCCTCTGACACGTCCCCTACTGGGGACCTGACATGCAACCTAGTCATGAGCTCTGACTGGGAATCGAACCAGTGACACTTGGTTCTCAGGCCAACGCTCAATCCACTGAGCCACAGCAGCCAGGGTTTCAACTTTGGGTTTAATTCTGAAAATACAAATCATCCTGTGATTCAGATTTGCTGAAAATTGTATTGAAGGTTCCATAAAAGCTCTGCCTTGAAAACAATGTATCTGAGTCAGCCCTGGGTGGGTTTCCCAGTTGGGTGGAGTGTTGTCCTGTACAACAAAAGGTTGCAGGTTCAATTCCAGTCAGGGCTCATGCCTAGGTTGTGGGTTTAATCCCTGGGGTGCGTACAGGAGGCAACTGATGGGTGTCTCTCTCTCACATCAGTGTTTCTCTCTCGTGCTCACTTGCTAACTCTCAAAAATCAATAAATACCTGGCTCATGTGGCTCAGAGGATTGAGCTTTGGCCTGCGAACCAAGTGTCGCTGGTTCGATTCCCAGTCAGGGCACATGACTAGTTGCACGTCAGGTCCCCAGTTGGGGGCGCGAGTGAGAGGCAACCACACAGTGATGTTTCTTTCCCTCTCTTTCTCCTTTCCCCTCTCTCTAAATAAACAAATAAATAAATTATTTTTTAAAAATCAATAAATATATCCTCAGGTGAGGATTTTTAAAAAATTTCTCTGAGTCATACCAACATTTGACAGTCAAGTTGCAGCCTTCCTTAATCCTGAAAGGAAACTGATGACGTCTTGTGATTTTAGTTGTGTAGCCTCATCAGGCTTAGTTTCTTCTCCTTTCCTCTTTTCAGGCTTTCACAGTGGTGACTGTCTTCAATTCCATGACATTTGCTTTGAAAGTAACTCCATTCTCAGTAAAATCCCTCTCCGAAGCATCGGTCGCTGTCGACAGGTTTAAGGTAAGTGGCTCCCCTCTCCTCCTCCATGTCAGAAGCCATCCCTGGCAAAACTAACCGCTGCCTTTATTCCAGTGGGCCACACAGGCTGGCTGCATTTGGTTTTGGTTCACCTTTAGCCTTTTGACAAGTTGGTAAGGAAGGGGCCAGTGGAGGAGACTGACTCAAGGGATGGAACTAGTTACCATTTCAAATAAATGAATGTTTGCCTTTTATAGATGGCCCACCTAGTTTTGGGCTCCCAAACTCTATGTTTCTCTTCAGAGCTAATCCCTTCTGCCTGGATCTGACATGGATATATGTTGTGTAACTTACTGGGCCTTTAAGTGATTCAAACCTGACAAATCAGACTGTCAGGTGACCATCAGCTCTTTCTCACCTTGATCAACTATCTACCTCTACTGAAATGCTGTCCTCATTTTGATTGGTCAGCATGCTCAGCCCTTCTAGATACTTTCCTTTCCCTGACCTGTGGTTGCCACTCATGATGCAGGGAGGGACTTCAGTGACATGGGATAGTCACAAAACTAGGTCAAGCTGAGAAATGCAGTTAAGTACCAGGTTTTTTTTCTGGAGTGGTTCATTGATCATAGCTTGACTGTGTTCTTTATGCCTCCAGAATAATATAAATACATGATGCCAGAGGGAGATATATTTGGGAAGGCAGAAGGAGATAGGTGTTTGAAAGTGGTTAATACTTAAAAAAAGAAAAGAAAAGGAACAGCACTTGTGTGGGTGGGAATTCCTTGATAAAGCCACTGCAGAGAGTAGTTCCTGCTCAGCGGCAGCAAAACAAGCAACATCGGTGGCTGGGAGGCTTGAGGCTCAGGTGTTGGAGGGGTTAATAGCATCACCTTAGCTGTTCAGGAGAAAACAAGTAGGGTTTACCTCTTAAGAAGAACGAAGAATAGCTTCCCGAGATTTATTTATATTCTACTTGTTTATAGTTAACTTGGTGAATTTTGATTTAAGAGTGCACCTCAGCCCCTGCCCTCCTTCACCCTAACCTGGCAGCTAGAAGGCTAAGAGCCACAGCCATATAAAAAGAAATGGTCTAATGTTAACCAGAGCTTTATTTTGCTGAACCCATAATATCCAGTCATGGAAGAAAACAAATGATAATGACTATAAATTTGTCCCCCTCTCCTTGTTAGTGAACTGATTTGGTGGCATTCTGAATGAAGAAATAGAAGTTTGTGGTATAGATTTGTTCTCCCCTTGATTCTGTACAGCTCTCTTCTCCTCACTTACTAGTGAGGACATGTATTGTTAGCAAGAGTGCTTTCCCATCATAGTTCCTTCTTCTATCCAGGAAGCTTCAGAGTTAGTAAAGGAAGCAAAACCAGCCACAGCTCTATAATATGCCCATGAGACTTCAATCCCTTTCTATCTTATTTCTCTTGGCAGTCTCTTCCTTCCCAACCTCCTTCCCCTTCCTCCCTCCTCCACTTCCTCCATGCCCTCCCCCCTTCTCCTTCCAGGAAGATGATAACCTGTAGAAAGGCAGTGAGAAACCACATTGTGACTTTCCTGATAAAACTGTCACCAGTATAGGGTTGTTACCTTTAGCAAATAAAAACACAAGACACTCATTTGATAATTGCATGGGATATACTTACACTGAAAAATTCATCGTTTATTGGGAATCAAAATTTAACTGGACATCCTGTGTGTTACTTGGCAACCCCACAAGTAGACCCCTCTTGTGCTTAACAGATACATTTTGATTTGATTCTTCCAGTGAATGAGGGTGGTATTTGGATGATTGGTGTCCTGTGGTGAAGTTGAGATTTGTGGTTTCTGTACCTCTAAGATTCTGTTGTCCTGGCAGGTGCAAATTCAAGTAGATACAGATTCAAGTGGTGTGACTCAGCACACCATGGCAGAGTGACCCGAAGCTGCAATCCTCCTGGGAGATGTGGGAAGGAAACATGGGGAAGAAGCTGTGCAAACTGGAGGCATGAGCACATTTTTTAATTATCCACTGAGATTTAAAAAGCCCTTTTATTAACTCTTTAGGGGAGAGAAATGATGGGAGTTCTGTCAGCATATGGTTTTACTGTGTGAAGTTGGTCATGCTATCTGGCATTTTATTCTTAGCTCAGTCTTTTAGGAAAAGGCTCTGAACAAATGAAATGAACAGCTGTTTTCAGAACCTAAACCTAAGGTTGACTAAGTGTAAAGATTACTTAGGAGATTTATTTTGTTTTCTTCTTCCTTCCTTCCTTCCTTCCTTCCTTCCTTCCTTCCTTCCTTCCTTCCTTCCTTTCTTTTTCTTTCTTTCTGTTTTTTTTTTTTTTTTTAAATCTAGGAGATTTAGAACCAGGCCACATCTGGGAAGATTGGGGATTAGGAACAAATAGGAGGTGGTGGTGATTTAAAGGAAGAAAATAGTAAACTTAGAGCTTTAGGATCCAGCAGAAAGGGCTTGCTCTTGGGGAAGGGGATTATATGATATATTTAATAACACCTGCATACTTTAAAAGAGTTAGGTGTTCTCAGTAACTAAACGGAGAGTTCTGACCCTAACCGTCATCTTTTCTCTACAGACTTCCTAATGTTTAAATTTAAATTAAAAAAAAAAAAAAGATTTTTAATTTTTTTATTATTGGGACTTTAACTGGCATAGCATTCTGTAGAGAAGATCACTTGTTTAAAAGAGTTGTCAGAAGTGGGTTCAAAGTCATGGACACATCAAAGTCCTGGGCTAAGATTCATTTTGGTCAGTGTTTCTGATCTGATTTCAGAAATACGTAGCTTTTCATGTGTTCCCCTAACAGAACTCAGTGGGCCTCTGGGAAAGAGTTTTGTTTTCTTCCTAAGGGTGTTTCTGAGGGACATATCCTTCACTTCCACCCAAGTCCGTTCCTTTGGTTGTTTGAGTTTCCACAAGTTCCAAAGTGGGGTGTTGAAGATATGAGAACTTATTGGCAAGAAGGTGTACTCTACCATTGATGAAACCTTAGGCACTGCTTTTTACCCTGATCAAGCTAGGCCTGGTTCCAGTCTCTGCTCAGCCTCTCTCCCAGGCATGTGCCATGTTGTGGGTGGCACAGGCTTTGAGGTTCTACAAGAGTGGTCTGGAAGGGAAACAGAATGATGAGGGCCTGTGTGGGAGAGCAGCGTGCCCTTTGGTTTTTCTGCTTGCCTTTTCTCACTGCAACTCAGCAACTCATGCTTGAGAACGAGGACCTGCATATGGGCTAGTTAAATGTCCTTTGGTCACATGAGCCTGGTAGGACATGAAAAGGCATGTAGTTGGTAGTGTAGAGTGTTGGACCATTGACACGGCCCTGTCCCTCCTGAGGGTGTCCCCACACCCCTGTGACCTCTCTCTGGGCCTGAGGCTGGGCTACACTAATGAGCTACCTTTTGCCCTTCAGCTTCCTTCCACTGTATAGCCTGATGTGTTTTGCTGCGTGAGTGTACACCCTAGGCTTGTCCCCCTGGTCTTGATCCAGTGTCTCATCTTTGCACCTCTCTCACAACTCCTATCAGAGTTTGTTTCTGATGGAAGAGGTTCACATGATAAAGAAAAAACCAGCCAGTCCTCACATCAAGATAGAGGTGAAAAATGCCACCTTGGCATGGGACTCCTCCCACTCCAGTATCCAGAACTCACCCAAGCTGACCCCCAAAACGAAAAAAGACAAGAGGGCTGCCAGGGGCAAGAAAGAGAAGGGGAGGCAGCTGGAGAGCACTGAGCATCAGGCCGTGCTGGCAGAGCAGAAAGGCCACCTCCTCCTGGACAGCGATGAACGGCCCAGTCCTGAGGAGGAAGAGGGCAAGCACATCCACCTGGGAAGCCTCCGTTTGCAGAGGACACTGTACAACATCGACCTGGAAATCGAAGAGGTAACCACTCGGCCTCCCCGCACCCTGTCTGTCTACCAGGTGTCTATTCTGGCAAGAGCAGACAGCTGCTGTTCCTTTTAGAAAAGTACTTTTGTAGCTGGGAGTGATTTTGAACTAATGAGCAATTCCGGCCAGCTCCACCTCTAAAAGGAATATTTAGGCATACAACAATAAAAATGAATAACAACTGGCCTAATGAGATACTCATTTTATAAGCAAGGAAATGAAGCATTCAAGAGGATTGTCCAAGATTTTGCCCTGAATAGATTTCTGGTTATTATAGTTGTATGTGAGCTGTAATAATTATTTCTGGTTATTATAACTCTGTGTAAGCTTCTCATTACAACTGTGCTATGCACAACACAGAACCTGGAGCGTATAGGTATGCTAGTATGTTGTAATTTTTTATTTTATTTATTTATTAAATATTTTATTTATTTATTCTTAGCAGAAGGGAGGGAGAAAGAGAGGAAGAGAAACATCAATGTGTGAGAGTTGCCTCTTGCACACATCCCCAATTAGGAGCCTAGCCCACAACCCAGGCATGTGCCCTGACTGGAAATCAAACCAGTAACCTTTCAGTTTGCGGGCCAGTGCTCAATCCACTGAGCCATACCAGCCAGGGCATAATTTTTTATTTTTAATGCAAGTAAAGGATGATTATGGTATATCATATCACAGCCCAGGTGGCACAGGACTAGAGTCTCTCAGAGGCCCTCCTTTAGAGAGAGGCAGGAGCAGAGATTCCTGGTTCAAGGCTTTTAAAGCACAGAATACGACTGGAAACCAGCACCATGTTGAGGGTCGCAGATGTAATAATATATTCATTTATTTAACTGCCATTTTTTGAGTGCCAGGCACGGTTATAGGGCTGGGATAAAGCAGGGAAAAACCAAACAAATGAAATCCCTGCCCTCTTGGAGCTTACATTCTAGTGGGCAAAGACAGACAGTAGATAAGTGGGGGATGTGTTCCAAGACCCCTGTAAATTCCTGAAACCATGGATAGTGCTGAACGCTAGTAGTTTTTTCCTGTGCCTACATAGTTATGGTAAAGTTTAATTTATAAATTAGGCATAGTAAGAAATTAACAGTAGTAACTAATTAAGTAGGACAGTTATAGCATTATACTGTAATAAAAGTTATGTGAATGAAGTGGGTCTCCAGAAATTTTTAAGTTTTTCAGTCCAAACCTCTTCCTGAATCTGTGTACTATCCCTTACATGCAGGAAATGTCTCTGTGTCCCGCATTTCAGAGGATTCCTTGCTGGGGTCTTTCTGTAAGCTCAGTGCTTTTTGGAGCAACACATTGCTATCATCGGAATGTGTTTTCTGCTCGTGTCTTCCACCCACAAATTTAATACCTCCTTCATCTTAACTAAGCACTTACCACACACTTGTGGCTATAACTTTACAGTTTAAGGTACAACAGCAAAACTAGCATAAATTTCTTTTTCCTTCTTCACAATTCAAGGATGGAAGATTTGTTCTTATCAGAGATCTTAGTAACCACAGCATACGATTTTTCCCTTCCTTATTCAATCGAGAACTTGTACTTTTATCACTCACAGGAAGTGCTTTACTGCTGCTCTTAAGGTATCTAAGTTGCCAGCATCACTACTCTTGCCCTTTCTAAATAAAATAAGGGTTTCTTGAACATAAGCACTTGAATATGGAAATAGTCGATCTGATAACAGAGATGGCTATTAAGTTAAGTGATGAATGGGCAGAGTATACAGAGTAGATTCTCTGAACAGAGAGGTGATTCACGTGCAGGTCAGGATGGAGTGGGACTACAGGAGTTTTCATCGCACTAGCCAGAGTGGCACACTATTTAAATCTTATGAATTGTTTATTTCCGGAATTTTCCATTTAATATTTTCAGACCACGCAAGTAACTGAAACCACAGAAAGCAAAACGGAGGATGGGGGAAACTACTGTATATTGTATGTCAGATGGCGATAAGGGCTATGAAGAAACCATGAATAAACGGTGGTAGAGTGTGGGGGCAGTGAGCATGTGTTGTTGCAATTTAAATAGGTTGCCTGAGGGAAAGGCCTTGCTTAAAAAGTACTATTTGAGTGAAGACCTGAAGGGGGTGAGGAAATGAGTCATGTGGTTCTCTGAGAGAAGAACATTCCAGGCAGAAGGAACAGAAGCTCAAAGACCCTGAGGCCTCTTACTGGAGCAGAGGAAGCGTGGGAGAGAATAGTAGATGCCGAGGGTAGAGACTTAGGCTTTACTTTTTTTATTTTTTAAGATCTTTATTTATTTATTTTGAGAGATGAGAAGGGAGGGAGAATGAGGGAGAGACGCATTGATATGTGAGAGGAATATCAATCGGTTGCCTCTTGCACGCCCCCAAGTGGGGACATGGCCTGCAACGTAGGCCTGTGCCTTAACATGGAATCGAACCAGCGACCTTTTGGTTCACAGGCTGGCGCTAAGTCCACTGGGCCACAGCAGCCTGGACTGGCTTTACTTCTGAGTGGGAAGAGAAGCCATCAAGGATTTGGAGTAGAAGAATGATGTGACCTGACTTAATGTATGAGAGAAACATTGTAGTTTCTAGATCTAGAAGAGTACGCAGGCAAACAAGGAAGGAAGCAAGGGGACCAGTTAACCTAGAGGAAACATCATTAGGGTGCCTTGGACCAAGGGTGGCAATAAGAAATGTTTACCCATATAACTGGAAGTAGGGAGTGCTGGGTGTATATCAATTCAGCAACTGACCAGAGGCATGTGACACAGATCAGAGCTAGACTTGCAGAGAGAACAAAGAGCTCCAAGCTCTTGAAAGCAACAACCAAGAGGGGGAGGTGGTTCTTGGTGAGATCCCTGGAAACAACTAGTGGCTGAGGGCATTCAAGTCACTTTTTTATTTCATTTAACTCTTAACAGGCTTCTTTTGAATAATGATTATCTTGATTATTGAGGCAGCTCTATCACATTGTTAATGGGCTCTATTAGAGGATTAGCACTGACAGCAGGAATTGACTCTCCTACTTTCTACCTATTGATCCTTTAGAGACCACATTTCTCCTGATCCTCCTCTTTAGGTTGGGGAAGGGAACTTAATGTTTTCTCATGCTGGTATCTTATTTAGTCACCATTCAGTCATCAGAACAGAGTTTTCTTTGCGTAAACCTAACTGACCGTAGCAGAGATTGAACCTGTGAATTGGTTCTCTTTCAAACTCCTGGATCACATCAAAAACTTTGTTCCACATATTTTTATTAAGTACTGTACACTACTTGCTTCTACAAGGGTAACTCCGTTCCTCAAGTTGCTCAGAGCCCCTTGAGAGAGATAATATTAGTTTAAGTAACAAAGCCAAGATCTAACAAGTGGCATGTGTTAGTGGAGTTGGGATTCTGATCAAGACCCCTCTGCTTCCAGAGTCCGTGCTCTTCCTACGCCACCACTCTTCATTCCTTCCTGTGCTGTTAGACTTTATCCAATGCAAGGTTGCTAAACAGATGGCCCTGTGAAGAATCACCTGTCGGTTCTTCAGAACTTTTAACATTGCCCGTTGAGAACTCATTATTTTGCTTATTTTGCCTGAGGATTTTCAGTTAATCACAAGTTTGGTTTTCCACTCTTATGTGGGATTGATGGCATAGATATTCTTCATATTCTTGGAAATGTTTTGTAGAAAAAATGGAAGCAATAGTACACATAGTTTTTATTGAAAATAATTTATAGGCCCTGGAGGAAAAAAATCATAATAAAATAAATTTTTGAGTTCTCTCCCAAAAACAACAAAATAAGCAATCAAAAGACACGGATTACCAACAAAGTAGGAAAGGGGCTGGATCTTTTTAAAAGGGATGTGGGAGACTGTAATGTGTGTGGCATATTTAATTTTCCCCAAAACTTGCCCATCTGTTACCTTAGTGTATCTCCACAGAAACCCCATGAAGTAGGTGCCTGACAAAGGAGAAAAGAGGTTTGTGACTTGCTTGGTGATCAGGAAGGCAGTTTCTGTGTTGATAGACTGTAGTGAATGTGTTTTTCCTCAGAGAAATAGGAGGCCCCTGGAGACGAGTGGTCAGTGGTCCTTTTATGACCTCCCTCTTGCTCTGTGGTTTTTTTACAGGGTAAACTTGTTGGAATCTGTGGCAGTGTGGGAAGTGGAAAAACATCTCTTATTTCAGCCATTTTAGGCCAGGTAAGATTTTGTTATTGTTCTTGGCATCTTCTGCTTCTTTCTCTGGACTCTGCTTTGGAAGGGTCTCAGGAAGAATGAATTTATTTCCTGGAGAGAATCAGGAAAGGTAGAAACAAAATGAGCCCTTAATCTGCATCTCTCCTCCCCACATTCCCCACTGCATTCCCACCCCTTAACAGCATTGTCGGCTATCTCCCACCACTGGCGTATAGTGGGTAGAGGCCAAGGGTGCTATTAAACATCTTCCAATGCATAAGACAGCCCCGCAGCAAAGAATTATATGGCCAAAATGTCCATAGTACTAAGAAACTTTGCAAACTACTTTTGACACATTTGATCAGTCACAGCACCTTCTCCCTACACTGCACAAATCTTTTTTTGTGTTTCAGTTGCTTTTTCATTTTTCTTGAAATAATAGAGCATAATATGCCGAAAATGTGGCATATCTCCTTCCATCTTCAATATGAAAATGACTGCACAGAAATTCACCAATTATGATAAGTTTTTTTAAATGCACAGTGATATGACGGCTGTCACAATACAATCTAACAAAATTGCTTTAAATGAAGTTAAAGATAACTAAGCATACTAGAGCCATCATATGGGAAAAAAGAAACATAATGGACTTTTCGGCCAACCCACTAGCAGCCATGACCCTAGACATGTCACTGTCAGTCCCAAAAAGAGCCCTGAAAGAAGATAAAATGGATAAATCAGTTCATATCAGTGACTGTGGCTGAGAACGCTATTCAAAGCGCATGGCTCATCATACAGCTTCTTCATGTTGGGGGGAGTGGGTTCGCCATCACTGTATAGATTCTCTATAATACTAGTTGATGTCTAAATGGAATTTTTTAACCTTTGGTTCTCATTTTACAGAATCAGCTGAGCTAGCTAGTAGCCTGGATTAATTCTGTAGATGAGTTGGCCTACCAAAAGATGGAGGCTGTAAATCCTTACAGCATCCGCCCCAGGGGATTCCGAAAGGGCCTTCCACTTGTGCTTCCCTTAATTAAAATCATTTGCAATTAGGAAGAAAGGATATAAAGTAGCTTACAGGTTGCTGAATGAAGTGCTGGTTCATATAAGTTATGGGTTGTGCTGGGCTCCCATCACACATAAGCAAGGAGAACTTTTATTTTCTTTGTTGCTGTAGCCCTGGAACAAAGGTGAGGTCTGACTTGGAGTCCAAAAAACATCCAAGGAAATTGCCAAAACTTTCAACTTCATTGTGGAATGTGGGGGGTTCTGTTGGCTTAGGGTGATGATTTTGCATTCTGATGCCATTGGATGGTGTCTCTCTCCCTAGATGACGCTTCTAGGGGGCAGCATTGCAGCCAGTGGAACCTTCGCTTATGTGGCCCAGCAGGCCTGGATCCTCAATGCCACTCTGAGAGACAACATCCTGTTTGGGAAGGAATTTGATGAAGAAAGGCAAGGAATGTTTGGTTTCTGTCATGCTTTCTGTCTTGGCCATTGAGATGCAAGGCAGCCCAAGTCAGCCGGCTCTACTCCCACCATGTCCCTGACACTGGGTCTCTTTATGTTCCTCAGATACAACTCTGTGCTGAACAGCTGCTGCCTGAGGCCTGACCTGGCCATTCTTCCCAACAGTGACCTGACGGAGGTAAAAGCCTTGTGCTCCTGAAGGGGCGTGTATTTAGTGGAGAGGATCCTGGGAGACGGGTGGCGGGGCTGTGCCAGAGCCACCTCCTAGGAGTGCATCTTAAATTCATGGGAAAAAAGCCTACACACTGAGATTCACTTTCTCTGGGACTTGATGTTAGGAAGGCATTTGTGCCTTAGGGCAGGGATAGTAACACTACAGGTTTTGAGCATATAAATATTTCATATGTTAGGTGGATTTTAAACAAAAGCTCATTGTTGGTTCAGAGTTAATGTTTTCTGCACTATTCACTTTTAAAACCATGAGTCAAGCCTGTGCATACTGAACTTCTTCCCTGAACCATGTTCTGCCAGCCTCCTTACCCAGATGCAGTGCGTAGAGAGCCCTCTTCCTTTAGGAAGAAAGAGGCCACTGCTGCTCTGACCCATGTGGCTCAGTTGGTTGGGCATCGTCCCTCAAAGGGAACGTGCGCCTGTTCAATTCCTTGTCAAGGCACACACCTGGGTTGCAAGTTTGGTCCCTGGTCAGGGCGTGTATGGGAGATAACTGATTGATGTTTCTCTCTCACATCAATGTTTTTCTCCCTCCCTTTTCCTCTCTCTAACAATAAATAAATAAATAATATTTTTTTAAAAAAAGAAGAAAGAAAGAGGTCACTGCACAAACCCATCCTTCAGTTCTCTGCCCTGGAGCAGTTCCAGAAGTGTATCTTTGGAACTGGCTTTTTGAGTCCTGAGACATTTCCCACAACCAGCCCTGGAGGTCTCTGGGGCTGGCAATTTTATTCAGCTGATTTCAGTAAAATCCCTCAAACCAGACTTGGTGAATGTGTTAATTAATTCACTGGCTCTCAAGTCACTGGACTCCAGATCAGCAGCATCAGTGAAACTGGAAACTTGTTAGAAATGCAAATTATTAGGCCCCACTCCAGACCTGCTGAATCAGAAACTCTAGGGCTGGGGCCCAACAACCTGTTTTTACAAGCCCTGCAGGTAATTCTGATCCTTGTTCAAGTTCGAAAACCTTTGAATTAGTTGAATGTTTTTCTAAGGACAATGTTTTTAAAAATTACAAGCCAGTTACCATTTGACAATTGATTTATTCACTTGTCCTTTCAGTAACATTAGGTGCTTGCTGAGTGCCAGCAACATGTGCAGATACTTCTGGGCATTGGGAATATCAAGGAATAGGACAATCATCTGCACCCTCAGAAAGCTTACAGTTGAGAAGATGAGACATCCACACATGAGGCACAAAATAAACTGATGAAAGAGTCCCCTATCTTCTGAGTGTTAGTGAAGAAGACGTGGATGGGGGGGTTTGCAGAGGAGAGGATGCCAGAACTGAACAGATACGGTACAGGAAAAGGCATGACAGTAGTCATATGTGTTCATACATATACATCGTTAAAATGGCTTACATCCCAGGGTGTGCCAGGGGATTGGCAAGGATGCTGAGAGCTGCTGGGGAAGCTGCTCTGTATGCCATGTTTGGTTCTTGAGATTCTGTCCTTTAGGGCCCTTGAAGAGGTTTAAGTGAGGGTGGGACACAGTCAGCTTTGTGTTCTGGAGCGCTCATTCTACTTACTCATAGAGAATGGACTGGAGAGGGATGTCCATGGGGAGTGGCAAGGCCAGATGTAAGATTGATTAGTAACCAGATGGTTGTGGGAGAGAAGGAGGCATCTGGGTTGACCCCTCCAGCTCCAATGTGGGCCCTGGCAGATCATAGTGGCTGCTCATCCAGGTGGGGAATTCAGTAGAAGGAGCTGCTTTGGGTGGAGGAGAGAAGCGCTGACTGGGATGATCACTAAGCCCAGTTCTGGACTTGAGCTGGTGGCTTCACTACGCTTTCTGGGCTCCTGTAGATTGGCGAGCGAGGAGCCAACCTGAGTGGTGGACAGCGCCAAAGGATCAGCCTCGCCCGGGCCTTGTACAGTGACCGGGACATCTACATCCTGGATGACCCCCTCAGTGCCTTAGATGCCCATGTGGGCAACCACATCTTCAACAGTGCTATCCAGAAGCACCTCAAGTCCAAGACAGTTCTCTTTGTTACCCACCAATTACAGGTATGGTGCTTTCTTCCTTCCCCAAGCTGCCCACCGTGGCCTGAGAAAACAGAGACAGAGAGTAGGGCTTGGTCCCTCTAGGTACCTTTGTGGTCTCCTAGAAGTTCGTGGAACCGTCCGTATTTATTTACTCAGCAGATAGCTGACTAGCCCATTGTACCAATAAAGCTGGCTGTACCAATGTACCAGGTGGCTATCTGAACCAGAGATCCTTAGAGTGTTTTAGCTTCTGCATATAAATCCGTAAATGAAAGGGATAGGCTGAAAGTAGTGTGAGTATGAGATAGTTTGGAAATTACCATGTTAATTTAAGTGAGAACTATTTAGGGAAAACAAGGTCTTTTCCCTCAGTCATTTCATGATAAGCAGACACTTTGGAGAGGAGCTCAAGAGCGTTGCCACTTGCTTTGTGTATGTTGTCAACTTTAGGGTTAACCCCCCATACTGCTGTAGAAAGTCAGTAAATATAAGTACTTCTGAATGTAGTAAAAGGGTGTGAAATTTAATGCAAGGCTTCTGTGGCTCTACCAGTCAATTTATGTCAAAAGCTGGAGGAACTGCACTTGGAACTACATCATGAGGCATCATAAACTAAATCAGGTTCTCAGTCCTGGCATTGCTGACATTTTGGGTCAGATAGCTCTTTGATGTGGGGGTTTGTCCTGGGCATCCCTGGCTTCTATCTGCAAGGTGGCAGTGGCACCCCTCCCCCAATTTTAACGACCAACAGTGTCTCCAGGTATTTCCAGATTTTCACTGCGGGGGCTCAATCGCACCCAAGTGAGAACCGCTAGACTAAGGGATAAGTGATTGGATTATTTGCACAAATATCAGCCACACTGTGTTATCCCTGCCTTTATCTCTAGTACCTGGCTGATTGTGACAAAGTGATCTTCATGAAAGAGGGCTGTATTACAGAAAGCGGCACCCATGAGGAACTGATGCATCTAAATGGTGATTATGCTACCATTTTTAATAACTTGTTGCTGGGAGAGACACCACCATTTGAGGTAAGAATCCTGTGGCGTTTGTATGCATCTCTACATTTCTCGCAAGGGAGGCATGACCTTACTATGATCAGCTGAATTCAGTGCCTGTGTCCTATTGGGAGAGCCCTGTTTTCTGATGACCAGACTGCTTTGCTTTAGTTTACATACTAGTTCGACTCTAGGAAAGCAGGGTTGTGGGGCTGTTACAGAACCCCTGGGCTGCTCCAGTTGAAAACAAACCCACGGGCTCTTTAGTTAGGGGCCCGATTGCCCGCCGCCAAAATTATAACTCTCAATACCAGAGTTTGGTGAAAAGAAAAAGAATTGTTTATTTAACAGTTATATAGATTTAGTTATTTGCGGATTTCTGTTGTTAAGTCTTATGTTCTTTAAAACACCCTTAAACACATATCCTTGCCTCCCCCCCTACCAAACCAGGCTAGTTTTAGAAAAGTTAGAGAAACCGCTTCCCTACTTTCCAAACACAGTTCAGCTTTACCAGCAGCTGCCAATCACTCAATTCTGATTGGGGAGGTCCTTTCTGTGCTGTGGTGCCCTCCAGCTCTCAATGCAGGACCGCCTGGATTCTCAGCCTCCTTGCAAACTGCCTTCTTCCTGCAAACCGCATGGATCTCCTCTCCTTCTTAAAACCGCATGGCGAGAGCCTCTTAAAGCAGCCCGGAGACCCCTTCTCCGAGTCACATGGAGAAGGCCTCTTTACCAAGCCACGTGGAGGGAGCACACAAGAGAGCGAGAGAGCGAGAGCCCCAGACCGAGCGCGGTGAGCGTGAAAAGAGAGCGATAAAATGTCCACAGCTGCTTATATATCCCTGACTGCGTCATCTGACGCAGTGGGCGTTGCAAACCGTTCTGACCATTCACAGACCCTTACGTAGGCTCTGTGTGCTTTCCATACCGTCCCCCGGTTCAAGACTCCTCCCATCTACCTGAGGCTTTGGATGCATTAAAGCCATTTTGCATAAAAAAGACACTAGCCACCAGCCTCAGGCATGTGGAAGCATTTGAAAAGCTGCTTACTTCTCCCCATCCCCCAGCAGCAAACTCTGGGGATTTTTGGACTCCCCTGTTTCTGTAACAGTTTCCCCCCTCTCAGACTTAGACCCTTTATAATCTTATAAAGGACAATGGGCGAAGGTCTCATGCTCCTCTAACTGCTTCCTGCTGGACGTGGTCGTTGTCCTACCTACCCTTGGGTCTAGAAATCCCTAATAAGAGTGGGGATGTAGGGGAGGGTGCCCTTCCCACATGGGGAAGGATCTTGCAGAGTCCAGGTCAGTTGGCTGTTCCTGGGTAGCAGCATGCTTAGTTTCCAAGGGCTGGCACTGCTGGACAAGCTGGCATCCTTGTCGTATTCTGAGGGCAACAGATTTGGCAACAGGGTTAAAAAACACAATTCAACCTACAACCACTATATACAAAAGACAGGAGTTAATTTTTCAATGTCCCACATTAGAAAAAAAGAATGGCTTCTTTGGAGGAAGGTGTGCAGGGCATGTCACACCTGTCCAAAGCCCTTTTGCCCAATTCACTTAGCTTGGGCTGAGGGGTATAAATTTTGGATTTCCCCCCTCTCAGACCTCTGGGCCCTTTCTGTCCAAGCCATTAGGACAGAAAAGAAAGACCAGTTTTAAAGTGAAGCCCGCAGACCACCCCATACTTCACCAACTCAACCACTTAGTTCAGCCAAACCGTTGAGTCTCAGGAGGTGGCGATGCAGATGGGCTTCTTAGGTGAGGCCTATATGTACAGATAATCACTCAGGTAGAGATCATAGGCTTACGCCCTATGAAAACAGAAAGAACATGCATGTTAAATCACACAACACAATTGACAAACCAGTTTTCAAACTTGAGAGACTGTCTTATTGTTAAGACATCCACTTGCAAGGCGCCTGACATTCTTCTTGCCTGTAAATTAAGCATCCTTGATAATGTCACAGACTTGGTTTAACTTTCAAATGAAAAACAAACTTTATAGACAGCTGCACTGAGCATTGTGATTTTCCTTGAGTCACAATTTTTCTCCTTAAGATCACCCTCCTTGTCAGTAAAGGGACTACATTAAGTCCATTTATAATTTAGCCTGTTCATTTGCATAAAAACAACAAGAGCAGCAGTGATTGATCACATATGATCCGTAAGTCTACTATGCTGGAACTTACGCGAGGAACCTTCATGTTGACTTTAGTCTGCCCATCAGGGCAACAGAAGCTGAGCCACACACCTGCCATTCAGCCTTGCCTGCAAACACCTGCTTTCCCAAATCCTTTGGGTTTTCCATTGTGCCTTGAGGTTCCTTTTATCCATCCTTCAGGAAAGCAACCTTCGTTCCTTCCCTGGAAAGACTGCCATGAACCGCACAACCAACCAAGGTGTCAGGCCTTTTTCCTTCTGGGCTTTCCTTAGCTTCAAAAGTCAAGTCCAGTTCCTCAGGGCTTTCTGGTGACAACCAGAGCCTAAGCATGCCTCCTTCAGGCATGTCATTCCAGTCAAAGTCTTGGTTAACAATACCTTTATTAACAACTGGTCTTTTTAGTTTTATGCAAAGAAACCTAATGTAATTACTTACTCCTTTAAATTGCCAAATTCTGGAGGGATCAGATAGGGAGAAAAATACACAGTGTGAAGGAAAATCCTTGTCCTTCTAACATTCCCTAAAATTGCATTTTCATGCCTTATACTTTCTTTTGTTCACTTTTCTACATGTGAAGTTTTAACTTTCTCTGGGAAACCTCAATTTTCCTTTCAGATTATATGGCCAGTACCAATACAGAGAATTCCAGACCTTCCTTAGGTCCCCAAGAATTCTAGACCTTACATAGGTCCCCAATGGCTAATGCCAAACCAACACAGGGAATTCCAAATGACCTTTCATAGGTCCCCAAAGGCTAAATGCCAATCCAGGGAATTCCAAATGACCTTTCATAGGTCACCAATGGCTAAAGCCAATCCCAACACAGGGAATTCCAAATGACCTTTCATAGGTCCCAAGGCTAAATGCCAATACAGAGGTACAGTAACCATACAATTAGACCACAAGTAGTTGAGGTTTCCCTTTTCCCAGGTTTAAAAACTTTCACAACCTTTCTACATTTTTTATGACTTTCCACAGACCTTCTGCAACATTCACAAACTTTCCATATATTTACCCATTCAGATTTAACCATAACCCATTTCCAATTCTTTTCCACACTGTAAAGGACTCTACCCAAACTCAGTATTTAGCAGCTAAAATTTCCCTAGATTTGTAGATATTCTGCAGTTTTCTGAAGCTTAGACCTTGCAAATACCTCTCATGCAACAATGACTTGAATGTTTAGACATATACCATTTTGCAAACAAAGCACATCACCTTAAGAGCATACCTAACCCACCATTTTGCCCGCTTCAAAGATGGTGGCAGCATTACATCCAGCATCTTTAAAGACGGTGGCACCCATAAGTACCACCCACAAGATGGTGGCAAACCCACGTGACTCATCCACCATGGTGGAGCACTCACGTGGCTTACCCAAAATGGCAGTATACCTATGAAGCTCAGTGTCCAATTCACAACCTTCATGCGGGCTCTGGAGAGAGAGACCCATTTCTCCTCCTGCAGAGGTGGAGTCATTGGCTTTGCAGTCACTTCAGAGGCCATAACCAAAAGGCGTGCTGAGAGGGAAGTCCCTTGAATCTGCAGACGGGTGGGCACTGCAGAAGCCACGCTCACCTGCAGAGGGGGCTGCGCCCCAGGAGCCCTGGATGCTGCCTCGGGAGCTGCCCCTACCTGTGGAAGGGGTGGTGCCATGGGAGGCGCCTTTACCTGGGCGCAGTTTGGCGCCAAAACAGTTCCTTTGTCTCCCGGATTTAGAGAGTTAAAGAGAGCTACTTCTTCATTTTCCTCCTCCGGCGTTTGACTTTCAGGAAAAGGCTTTTTGGCCTCTTCTTCCCTCTGCACCATTATTTGGCCCTCTATTTTTGCTAAGGTCTTATTATGCAACTCTACAAATGCATCTAGATAATAAACATCTTCCCAATTTCCCGATTGCAAACAGTACCTCTTTAATTGATTAATCACATGGTAATTCAGAGAACCATTCACAGGCCACCTTTTCTTACCATCCAGAATGTACTCAGGCCAAACAGTGTTACAATAATAAATTAACATTTTCTTAGTCATAGGATAACGACAGTACATATCCCAATTTTCCAAAATTCTCTTCAGTGGACTGCACTCAGGGGCTTGCCAAGAACTGCTTTTATTGACCCAGACATACATGACAATGGCTAAAACCAGAAAAACTCCAAAGACCAAAAAGCATATATACCACTCAGGCATCCATAGTTCTATTACTTCCAGGAATTCTCCTAATCGGACAAACAAATCTAGTATCCACAATGCCATTATTTCAGAAATACTTCAGAAATAAGTTTTAGCAAACAATCTTACTTCTCTAATCCCTTCTCGGTTCTATTTTCTTTTCACCACATTGGCGTGCTTAGGCGGTTGGCGCCCTCAGAGGGTGTCTTTCAAGGGGGTCGACCTGCCACGGGCAATTATTAACGTCCCATCTGGGTCGCCAAATTGTTACAGAACCCCTGGGCTGCTCCAGTTGAAAACAAACCCACGGGCTCTTTAGTTAGGGGCCCGATTGCCCGCCGCCAAAATTATAACTCTCAATACCAGAGTTTGGTGAAAAGAAAAAGAATTGTTTATTTAACAGTTATATAGATTTAGTTATTTGCGGATTTCTGTTGTTAAGTCTTATGTTCTTTAAAACACCCTTAAACACATATCCTTGCCTCCCCCCCTACCAAACCAGGCTAGTTTTAGAAAAGTTAGAGAAACCGCTTCCCTACTTTCCAAACACAGTTCAGCTTTACCAGCAGCTGCCAATCACTCAATTCTGATTGGGGAGGTCCTTTCTGTGCTGTGGTGCCCTCCAGCTCTCAATGCAGGACCGCCTGGATTCTCAGCCTCCTTGCAAACTGCCTTCTTCCTGCAAACCGCATGGATCTCCTCTCCTTCTTAAAACCGCATGGCGAGAGCCTCTTAAAGCAGCCCGGAGACCCCTTCTCCGAGTCACATGGAGAAGGCCTCTTTACCAAGCCACGTGGAGGGAGCACACAAGAGAGCGAGAGAGCGAGAGCCCCAGACCGAGCGCGTGAGCGTGAAAAGAGAGCGATAAAATGTCCACAGCTGCTTATATATCCCTGACTGCGTCATCTGACGCAGTGGGCGTTGCAAACCGTTCTGACCATTCACAGACCCTTACGTAGGCTCTGTGTGCTTTCCATACCGTCCCCCGGTTCAAGACTCCTCCCATCTACCTGAGGCTTTGGATGCATTAAAGCCATTTTGCATAAAAAAGACACTAGCCACCAGCCTCAGGCATGTGGAAGCATTTGAAAAGCTGCTTACTTCTCCCCATCCCCCAGCAGCAAACTCTGGGGATTTTTGGACTCCCCTGTTTCTGTAACAGGGCTGGTGAGCCAAGGACTTCTGTCACTGCGAACTTATTAATAAGGCAGTGACAGGGAGAACAAATGGGCTCTGTGTATTGTCAAATAAAGAAATGTCCAAACCTCTAGAGAATTTTTCTGAGTTTGTTTTAACCAAACTGATGACATTACTGGGAAGCAAGATCTCAAATGTTCTGGAGAATGACATTTTGCAGTTTCTTTCATTCATTTGGAATTAAGGAAGGAGCGTAAGGAAGATTATGTGGAGGTGGGAGAAGATTAGCTTATGTAATGATTAACAAGATGATGTGTTCCCTTGAGGTAGTTACACTTTACAGGGGCCTGGGAAAAGGATTACTCCTGGCATTTCATAGCTTTGCTAACCTAGGTGCACAAGAACAATGGACAGGGTTGGTTTAAGCTTTTTACTAAAGAAGTGGAGCTAGGGCATTACTGCCAGCCATGACCTGCCTGGTTTAGATCACCCTATGAGGTTACTTTCAGTTAGATTTTTTTTTTTTCAGAGCCCACAGTGTGTCTGTCGTTCATTCCCAGTTTAGTTTCAAAAACTCCCATCAATCCTGATTGAAGCATAGGCAGCTCCTTTTTCTAAATAAGTGGACAAGGAACCAGGGAAGAGAAATTGAACATTGCATACATTTTAAAATGATCCATGGTATCCTGGCTTTTGACTTGACACTCATTAACTAACAACTGTTATGTCCCAATTACTGGATTGGGTACATCATAGATGTTGTCCTATTAAGTTATTTAAACATAGCTCTATAGCAAAATTGATTTTTCATCACTTTTACAGCTGAGGAACTGGGAGCTCAGAAAAGTTAAGCAGCTTGATAATGTTAAATAGCAAAATTCAACCACTGAGTAAACTTGAAGATTTAATTGGCTTTATTAAGTGATTAGTGAATCAGGCAGCATCCTGTCTGGCAACTTGGAAGCTCCCAGGAGTGGTACAAAATGGAAGGTTTCCATAGGCAGAATGGGGGTGGGAAGAGGAAATTAAAAGAGTGGATTATTTCAGGCAAAGTTCATTTTCCCTTGGGGGAAGGTAGGAGGTTCTTATCAGGCACTTTACTAGCGTTGATCAGGAAATTCCAGACTGAGTGGTTTAAAATTGCACTCCTAGGAGAGGCTGAAACTGCAATCAGGTTAGGTACTAAGTCCTGGTGTGTTTAGCAGAAGTGACTCCATTTTGGCCCTATTTTCTTTTTAACACTAATAAGGGCACTTTGACTCTAAAGTGCTTTCTCTGCCATGCTTCCCTGCCTGCTGTGGCCACACAGAAAGATGGCAGTTTTCCGTGGCTTTACTCTGGCACCAAGTTAGGCAGACATGCAGGTGTACTAACTTAGAGCTAGCCAAAGAGCTTGTTCTTCCTTCTTGCCAACCTGCTCTCACATGAACTCCTTATTCTGTGGTTGCTTTGGGTCTTAGGGGTACACTCAGGCTGGACTAAAAGCTTTTTCTTAGCTACCAGGTCATTTTGATGTCTGCAAGGGATAAAAGCAGGAACTTACTGGGATCTTTTCTGGGAGTCTTTGGGTGTCATCCTTGTTTGATTTCAGGTACAGTACAACTGAACAGTACAGTTTATGACCGATTTTTTTTTCGGCCTTTTGGAATAATTCAGATATTCCAAGTGTCATCAGTAACTTCCATAGGGACACCCTGATGCATATTTGGATTTATGATCTCACCCTGTGACTCTCAGAGTACTCTTGAGATTAGTTCCTCCTCACTATAGATGTAGAGGGGAAATTTTTTGAGAGGAAGAGAAGCTAAAATATGAAATGTCCACAGAACAATAGACTTTGAGAGTCAGTGAGTTGTAGTGGAGGAGCATACTTTCAGTTTGTCACTTAACTTTCCTGAGCTTCAGTTTCCTCATCTTAAAAAGGGGATGGTACCTGCCTCCTAGATTTTTGCATCAATTAAATGAAATATGTAATGTTCTTACTCTAGTACGTGGTCAGCATATGGTGATTTTATCTTTAGACAGTGCATTTTATTCATGTATTGCAATAAATATAGTATTTAGAGTCCTAGCTTATGTTCCAAGTGTGGCTCTAAATTTTATACTATTTTGTGATTTTTTTCACTCTCATTATAAAGTCTAGCTGGAGAGCAAACTGGGGTCTATGGCATAGACTTCAATGTAGTAAACTATATTAAGGGAATTTCCTGTATAAAGATATAAGAGGAACTTAGAAAGGAGAACATTAAATAGTTCCTAACCTCTCAGGTTCAGTTTGATGAATGCTGACTAAGCTCCTCTGTGCCCTGTTGTGGCACGTTCTGGGTCTTAGGCCCTGTGTGGGTTATAGCCGTGAGTGAGAGACATCGTCTACCTCCAGGAGAGACTCAGTCTCTTAGGGAAGACCAGTGCACTGTGCTCTTACACTAGGTCGTATTTATAGCAACTGTGCTTGCTGTAATAGAGTACTGCTAACGAATTGCCTGGCGGCGGGAAGTGAGGGGAAATTTATTCTAGCCAGTTCTGAGTTGCCTCAGGGAGGGTGTAAGATTTGAATCTGGGGAGAACTGTTACTGCATTGGGACAAGAAGAGGGTCATTCCCAGTGAAGAACCAGTGTGGACAAAGGTACAGAAGTGGGAAGTCACAGTGATGTGAGGAATGGCAGGAGAGCCCCGGGAACAGAACAGGAGCTTGCAGTTAGCTGGGACCAGAAGTGGAGGTCCATAAACCCAGGCTGGGGGGTTGAGGGTGTCCTGTGGTAGCAGAGTGGGAAATGATTGGCTCTCTGATTGTATTTAGTGATGTGGGGATCAGAGATGGAGGAATGGAAATGAACTAGCCTTGATACTTCAGACAAGCTGGAGTGGATGAGAGCATAAAGGCAACTCCTGTGTTTGGAGTTTAGGTCCTCTGTGACTCTGGGAAGATCGGGGTAGGAACCCAGATCTCAAAGACTGGAGGAGTTGAGGAAGTACAAGAAATAAGTATACGTGGCCCTTTTAAGAAATTGGACTTATCTCTTTCCAGTAATAGCAGCAGCTTGATAGATGATTCTCTAATATATCTGTGGACATTTGTCTGAATGGCTATATTGTAACTGGCAACACTTTTTTTTTTTTTTTTTAATATTAGATTAATTCAAAAAAGGAAACCAGTGGCTCGCAGAAGAAATCACAAGACAAAGGTCCTAAAACAGGATCAGTAAAGAAGGAGAAAGCAGTGAAGCCAGAGGAAGGTAATGACCTTTTTTGAGGTTTTAGTTTTGTCATTCAAATATGTCAGAAACTATGCTATGTGTAACTCATGATGTTCGATAACATTGTGTGTTGTATAGTATCTGGCCTTATATTCCTGGAATAACAGAATTCTTATATAGTATCAGGAGACCACAAGGCACCTTCTGTTTGCTTAAACAGACCAAGGCAGTAAGAATGGCTTTTGATCCTATCTCCTATGCAGGGTGGGGTCAGGTTATTACAGGTGATCATTGCTGAGTCATCCTGAGTATGGAGAAACTGAATGGTGGGCAGAGGTAACCCTTCCTCCCTGTGACTCACCTCTGCTCTTCAAGTCAGCGCCAACCAAGGCAGAGGCATTCCAGCTCCAAGCATGCCTGTGTTCTCAGCAGCTCCCTGTGAGAGTGGCACACTCCTCGGACTGCCCCAGAGCTGCGGCAAAGAGTGACATCTAGGGTTTTTCCTACCTGACTGACTGAGATCTTGGGAGGTAGAAAAGCAATTTACAGTACTTCAGATATTTTCACTGTGGTGAATTTTAAGCTGCCTGTCTGTCCCCCCATCCCCCCCCCCAGAAAAAGAATGCAGTTCTGTTCTGTTTTGTTTTTAGGGTGGTTTTTGGGTTTGTTTGTTTTTTTTGGTATTTTGTTGTTGTTGTTGTTGTTTTGTGCCATTTAGTCCTCTTACACCCCACCCCCCACCCCCCGCAGTCCTGTTGTGAAGCTCCTTCTCTTCCTGTTGTGTCACCTCCTCACCTGAGTTTTGGAATCTGGGGTTTTAAATATTTGAGGTTTTGAATCCTGGCTCTGCCACTGTTTTCACTTCCTTGTGCTGAAAACCGCAGCAGGTGTTTGGTGTTAGGAGTTAAGCATCCTCATTTACCACTGCCTGCCTCTTTTCTTTCTTTTAATAAACCAGATTTTAATTTTGAATTCAGGTGTGACCTAAGATAGCTTACTCACACACACCAAACAAACAGAGTGCAAGACTGAGACATCTGTCAGTTCTTGCCAAAGGCGGCATAAAAAGACAGAATGTCCTTAGGGAATATTTGTTCTTATCTACACAGCCTCTGACCTGGCACTCAGAACTGTTCAAGTGTCCCTGGCCTGTGCGGCTTGTTCCAAGACAATTAAAGGCGTGTGAAGGGGGAGAGGTTTCCCGTGGGGCTGTTTCTCTGCAGTCTCACCTCAGCAGCAGTCACCTGATCACACCAGGGAGCCCCAGCAGCCATCCTTGCATCCTTCCTCTCCTCCAAGGGAACCTCCTGAGACTCCGTGCCCCTGGCACGACCCTGGTGCTGGCCCTTATCATCTCGTACCTAGGGTAGCTCTCTGTCCTCCGTGTGGACAGCTGGGAGATAGAGTGGAAAACGAGACCAACCAACTCACCTTCCTGCATGAAGTCTTGCGGTGGCCTCCTCCCATTTTCAAAGCAGTGTTTTCTGATTGCTGTCCCGATGTGGCACACAGAGGAAGTGCCATTATTTGTGTGAGACACTGGGATGCATGGAAGAGGCTGCTCGCTGCTGGAGGTGACTGACCGGCCCTCCCAGGCCCATCTATCCCAATCGGGCTGAGAGTGCATTCTCCACACACATGTAGCCCATTCTCTTGATAAGTTCTTGTCTGAACAATAATGTTCAAATACCTCTGACCGCAGCCTGCCTGATTGGCCTGATCGGCCTGATCCCTGCCACTCCACGGGACACATACTGTTCTAGCCATGCCGACTCAGCTGTCTGTACTCACTGTCTGGCTGCTTGCCCACCTCTCTACCAGTGTTCACATTATCTCCTCCACCCATAGTTTCCCCACCTGCTGGCTCTCACTTACCTTCGAGGTGCAGTACAGACTACACATAAAGTCTTCCCTGAAACCTCCCTGCTAAACATCCTGCCACTCCCCCAGGTAGGTTAGATACACCCCCTGGATGTTCCCTGCTGCCCTGCCTATAGCTCTAGCACTGCATGTAACACACTTTAGTAGCATTATGTGTTTACTTATTCCTATACAATGGACTGTGGAAGGATCCTCAGGCAGATCTCAAGGGCAGGGACCTGTTCTCACTCTTCTTTACTACTCCAGGGCCCATCCTGGGCCTGTTTATAGGAGTTGCTTAATAGATGTTAAATGGATGAATGAATGCACTGATAAAGAGGAAATAATTCTGATCTAGAAACCTATGAAACTACAGGCTGTCTTTGATTTTGCTCTTTTGTAGGTGACTTAATTTTGGAAAAGCAATTATTTCCTTCTGAGTTTGTGTTTCTTTTTCTCTTACCTAGGGCAGCTGGTGCAAGCGGAAGAGAAGGGGCAGGGTTCAGTGCCGTGGTCAGTGTATGGCATCTACATCCAGGCTGCTGGGGGTCCCTTGGCTTTCCTGTTCATTATATCCCTGTTCATGTTGAACGTGGGCAGTACTGCCTTCAGCAACTGGTGGCTGAGTTACTGGATCAAGGAAGGAAGTGGGGTAAGGTACTCACTAATGGGAAAACTATACGTCTAAGAATATAAGAATATGGCCATCTCTCCATATTCCCTGACCATGCTTGAAGAAACCAGTTTTCGATTAAAAGACACAATGAATAAGAGTCACCCAGGATGAAAAAGATGAGTCCCTAACATAACCTCACAAGATAGTTGTTCCTCATCCGTCAGAAAAAGGAGGGAAACAAAGCTCTCCTTGGGTTTGTTGCACCCAGTCCCAGAGTCATTGTCCCTCACCGTCCCCTTGAGCTGAGCAAGGCCCTCAGTACGGTTCTTGGCAGTCCTTAGGAGTCTTGCCTCACAGAGCTTTGCCTCCAAACAGAACACCACAGTGACTCACGGAAACAAGACCTCTGTGAGCAGCAGCATGAAGGACAATCCTCACATGAATTACTACGCCAGCATCTACGCCCTCTCCATGGCTGTCATGCTGGTCCTGAAAGCCGTCCGAGGGGTGGTCTTTGTCAAGGTATGCAGTGGTGACGTCTGCCCCTCCACACCCTGGTGACTGCTCAGGCTTTGGCATGGCCTCTCTCGGGTTTATTTGGAGGAGGGGCCCTCCTTTGCAGCGTGATGGCCTTCACTGAAACGGCCTGTACCCCATTAGCCTTGCCGCCTTCTACTAGCCACCGCATTCCTCCGTAGCCTTCGGCCCTTCTCCAGGTTGGGGAGTGGGTATCCTGTGGAGTTGGAACCGAGCCTGCCCAAGCTCCTGGGCCCTTGGGCCCTGATCGCTTTGCGCTCTGTTCCTTAGGGCACACTGCGAGCCTCCTCCCGGCTCCATGATGAGCTTTTCCGCAGGATCCTTCGAAGCCCTATGAAGTTTTTTGACACTACCCCCACGGGGAGGATTCTCAACAGGTTTTCCAGAGACATGGACGAAGGTATTTCTCACCACTTGCTGGCTGTGTCCTCCAGCCTTCTAGATGGTATTCCTGGATAAAGCAGTTCTGTCCAGCCTTAAGATTTCGAGAGCACAGTGGCTGCTGGTGTTTAGACCAGGAACATTTTAGTTGGGGCATTTTCCCCAGGATGCAACTTATATTTAGGCAAAGGACCCATCTGATTTTTCACCTTTCATCTAAGTTTTCACTCAGTCTTATCTAACCTGAAAACAAATTCAGAGGATTGAGTTAGTATAAAGGCTTTGGACCAGGGGCATCTGAGATTCCAATACATATGTTTATTTGTGGGGTAGACCATTGCTGTCTGGACACCTACAGCCTCCGGCAGGTTTTCTGGGTGCTGCACGGGCTGTGCCAGCACCAGAACTTAAATACTTCCCGGAGCCCAGACTATTAGTAATGCCACCTGACACTTATTGAGGGCTTACTGTGTGTTGATTGTTCCACATGCCCCATCCTAATCCTCACAGCAACCCTATGAGGTAGGTATTGTTTCACCCACTGAATACATGAGAAAGCTGATGTCTCGGAGATTAAATAACTTGTCCAAGATTGTGCAGCTGTCAGATAACAAAGGTGAGAACTGAGCCCAGATCTTTTTGTCCCCAAAGCTAATCTTTTTACTGCACTGCGCTGCCTCCAGAGGAGTTCATTTCAGATGTTGATAAGCAGTGCAAAGCCATGGCCACAGGTAGCAAGGGCTCAAAACCCTCACTGGTGCACAGAACTGATGCAGGATGTGATTCCATTTCTGCTAAACTATACACACAAACTGAGAAAAGGCTGAAATTAAAAAATCAGTGGTATTGGTATATCTGGGATTTACATGAAAATACTGCAGTCCCCTCCCCTCCAAAAAAAGGTAGAAGGAGGAGATAGCCGGAAAGGAGATGAAATATTGGTAACAAATGCTTGAGTTTCTGTACTCTTGACTTTTGTGTATGGTTAAAACTTTCCATGATGTTGGTTTTGGTAAAAATGAAGATTATACATATATTACTTTGTAAAGAGGGAAAATGTTTAAAGGGATTGGGCAGCATAGTGAACCCAAAAGAGGGCACAGGGGAGATAGAATACTTAAATTTTCTTGGGACAAGAGAGCAACCAGGTTTCTAGATTTTTCTTTAATCAGACTGTTTAAAAGACAACACACAAATTTCAGATAGTATTTTGGGGAACGTCCTTTTTGGTACTGTTTCTCCTGTTTGTGGATCCCCACGGCCTGATACGTGTTTCTTTACGGTGCCCCCAGTCGATGTGCGCCTGCCCTTCCAGGCTGAGATGTTCATCCAAAATGTCATCCTGGTGTTCTTCTGTGTTGGAATGATCGCAGGGGTTTTCCCATGGTTCCTGGTGGCAGTGGCGCCCCTCGTCATCCTCTTTGCAGTGCTGCATATTGTGTCCAGGTGAAGAGGAAGGGTTCTTGTCCTACCAGGCAGAGGGTGGAGCCAGAGTTTCTTGCTACCCTCTGACACAGAACTCATTTTCTTGCCAGGGTCCTGATCCGAGAGCTGAAGCGTCTGGACAATATCACGCAGTCTCCTTTCCTCTCCCACATCACGTCCAGCATTCAGGGCTTGGCCACCATCCACGCCTACAACAAAGGGCAGGAGTTTCTGCACAGGTTAGTTGGTCAGAATGGGGGATTACAAAGCTCATTACTGAGAGTACTAGTGATTTACAGTAATTATCTCTGATTAAAATCCACTTGCTTGAGAAATTAGGGGAAAAGGGGACAACTGTAATTGAAAAACCAAAAAAAAAAAAAATCCACTTGCTTGGTGGAACTCCCTTCTGAGCAGATGAAAAGGCAAAACACAGATTTGGAGTCTATTGGCTTTCGGTCCTTAATGGCTGTATTTGATGGGGTTTTGCTTTTGGGGGAGAACAACAAAAGGTAGTCATTGATACTAGACTGGCATTTTATTTAGTTGTTGAATATTGTTCATATGAGACATTAATGTACCTAGATGGTCATTGTGGAGATTTGTGCGAACACGGGATTGGAAATAACTTAAAAGCCTTCAGCAGAGGACTGGATAAAGAAGCTATGGTAGCCCTGACTGGTGTGGCTCAGTGGTCTGAGTGTCATCCTGCAAACCAAAAGATGGCCTGTTCATTACCCAGCCTGGGTTGCGGGCCAGTTCTCCATCTGGGTGTGAGAGGCAACCATCAATGTTTCTCTCCATCTCTTTCTCCCTTCCTTCCCCTTTCTCTAAAAATAAAATAAAACCTTTAGAAAAAAGAAGCAGCAGCTATGGTACACTCATGGAGTGGAACATTATGTGGTTCTTAAAAAACATAAGGCAGCTCTAAAGGTACTGATATAGAATGGCTTCTAAGATATATTAGTGAGTGAACAAGGTTTGGATGTGTATGCTATTCTCCCTTTTAAATGTGGGTTTGAGTATATGATGTTTAGAATATCTCTGGAAGGGTACACAGGAAATAAATATTGGGTTGGCCAAAAAGTCCATATGGTTTTTTCTGTAAAATAAAAGTCATGTTTTTCATTTTCATCAATAACTTTATTCATTTGGATATTTTGAGAATGTCAGCTATCTCCTGTGTGGTAGAACATTGATTGTTCTCAGTTAATGTCTCGATTTGATCGCTACCAACTTCATCTGGTTTACCTGACTGTGAAGCATCGTCCAGCAAGAAATCTCCAGCACGAAATTTCACAAAATACTTTTTTGACATGTTCAGTCAGTCACAGCACCTTCTCAATATAGTGCACAAATCTATTTTTGCATTTCAGTTGTGTTTTTACCTTTCTTGAAATAATAAGGCATAATATGCTGAAAAATGTTGCTGATTTTCTTCCATCTTCAATATTAAAATGACTATACAAAAAATTCACCAATTTTGATAAGCTTATTTAAAAAATGCATGCTGATATGACAGCTGTCACAATACATTCTAACAAAATTGTTTTGAATGACATTAAAGACAACTAAGTGCTACTAGAGCCATCTCACAGAAAAAAAACAAATGAACTTTTTGGCCAACCCAATAGTTGCCACTGGAGGAGGAACTGAGTAGCTAGAAAATGGGGAGGGGAAAAATTGTCTTCATGCTAAAACTTTTGTACCTTTTAAATAGTCCATCCTGTGTATATACTGTCTATTCCAAAAATTAAGTAATTTTTAAAAGAAAATCTAAAAGGTTAGGTTAAACAACTCAAAAATAACCTTAACTTTCAGTGAAAAAGATTAACATAAACTATGTACATATGTATGTGTATGTATATATATACATACATGTACATGCAAGTACTTTGAAAAAAATGCTGGAAGGAAATGCAACCGATTACTAACTCTCATTTTAACTGGTAAGATTACTGGACTTCTGCATTTTCCCCTTCTTGGTTGCATTTTCTAATTTTCTCTAAAGAGCACATATCTATTATAAGGAAGAAATGTGACTTTTTTTTTTTTTTTTAAAGCAAAGCCCATTTGCATGGGAAGACTTTCTGCTCTGGGGTCCTAGTTGTGTGTGGCACCCGATGGGGTCTGATCTGCTCTCTAGGCTTCCTAGTGATAGTGGTGTCTCCCCTCCTTCATTGGCAAAGGTTGTCTACATGTTTTTTGCTATGGTTTAGCTCCTGGCCCTGGGTTCTATGGCCTTGGCAAGCAGATACCGTTCTGCCCAATGATGATGTGTCAGTAATCAATTTCCACTTGACTATTCAGTCTGAGAGTTTCCTTTTCCTGGCCTTGGGCCATTTCTGCAGTTTGCCTTTGTAACCTCTCTTTCTTTGAGAAAACGACCCCAAAGATGTCTGTCTAACATTTAGCACAGCTTCTTTATTTGGTCTCCTTCCCCCATGCTTTTCCTATGCTAAAAAGTAGATGGTTTTCTCTTTTCCCCTAACATCTGTAATGTGTTTCTTTGAAAGGGTAAAACTAGAAAACCCCATGTACTCCTGTGTGTGGAGCAGGGAATACTCTGCACTCTTGAAATTTCCACATCATTCTTCTAGTGACCGTCCATTGTTCACCAGAGCTTTGACATCATCCATGACCAGGGTCAGGTGGTAGTTCATTTGCTTCTTAGTGCTCTGCCTTCCTCACAGGTACCAGGAGCTACTGGATACCAACCAAAGTCCTTTCTTCTTGTTCACGTGTGCAATGCGGTGGCTGGCCGTAAGGCTCGACCTGATCAGCATCGCCCTGATCACCACCACCGGGCTGATGATTGTTCTCATGCATGGGCAAATTTCCCCCGCCTACGCGGGGCTTGCCGTCTCCTACGCTGTCCAGGTCAGTCTCTGGGATGGGGCATCACCTTTGCTCGTTTGAGTCCTTCCTGTATTGGCCTAGGAGAGACATGGCAGGGGCCTCTGCCCTAAGCTACCATTTCACCTCAGGATTCCTAGAGTATAGTTGGTTAAGAAACACTGTCTCCTCAGTATGCTTCTTAGATACATTTTATTTTCAGACTCCTGCTTTTCCCAATGCTGTTACATATGGAAGCCCTTCTGGTCCTTAGGGATGATTTAAGGTCTTTAGCTCAAAGAACAACTGGGCACTTGAGATGACTAGGTATTTGAAGATGTTAAGGAATTATTATTAATTTTTTTAGATGTCATCATGCTACTGAATAATGGTATTGTGATGATATTTTAGAGAGATACAAGCTGGAATATTTATGGGTGAAATGATAGGATATCTGGGATTTGCTTCCAAATAAAACAGAAGGGTGGGGTGGTATAACTGAAACAATATTATCATGAGTTGATGGTTTTTTAAAATGGTTGTTTGGTACACGGGAGTTTATTATACTGTCCTTTCTCCTCTTGTATATGTTTGGCATTTTTCCATATTGGAAAGATAAAGAAGTAGTCAAAGGAGACCTGAGAAGAGATACATATCTTCACAGATTTCCAAACCAAGGGTGTCTGTCCACGATGTGTAGACTTACTGGACGAGCAGTAACAGAATCCTCAGTCTGAAGGGCACAGCGGCCCTGTGAGCACTTTCTGCCCAGCCTGTTTCTCTTAGTTGACTTTCCTGGAAGCGTTCCCACTAGTTGCTCGCAGGTTGACATGTATCTTTATTTGCTGTGGCTGCCGCAGCAGGTGCAGGTACAGATACAAGGTGAAGCTACAGATACATGTTGATGGACCTGTAAAGGTGGATGGAAAGCCTTTGATACAGGGAAGTTAGTGCCAGCAGTACCACAATGCCACCTGCATTCACAGAGAATTACAGATGATTGAGGATAATAGGCATTGTCTTAACTGTTTAGGGAATGACTCATTCCTAAAACCAGCTGCTATTTGTGCCCAATTAGTTCTTATGATTGAGTTGTGGTCCCCTAGATGAAGGAGGTTTTCTAGCGTCGCCTGGCATTCATTAATAATGAACTCTCTTGGATTTTTGTTTTCCATTATCAGTTAACAGGGCTGTTCCAGTTCACCGTCAGACTGGCAACCGAGACAGAAGCTCGCTTCACCTCTGTGGAGAGGATCAACCACTATATCAAGGTCAGACTGCGACAGGCCTTGTACTGCGATCTCACCCTTTGCGGAGTCAGTTTACCCTTGGTTTACCCTTTAAATGCCTCAGTGGATGTGCACGGAGGAGGCCTGTCTCTCTGCCCTCTCTTATCCCACAGAGAGGACCGGCAGCCTCTCCAGCCTGCAGGGAATGGAGAAGAGAATTTGCATACGGGTTTCTAAATATATGTGTGAATTGTGTGCTTAAGAACTTTTCGTAGGCTAATTTCAAAAACGTTCCAGTTAAGCTGACTAATGTAACATTTTTCTCACGCTGTGTAAAACCATGTATCGTTTACATCTCAATCTGGTTCACTTGTTAACCAGAGATGGCCTCAGGACCTCCTGCTGTGATTGAGGCAAAGACAAAGGTAAGACTCTCAGGAGATGATCTGGATGCAGGAGGTCTTGGGTGGGACCCTGGCTTCTGAAATTTTAAAAGCTCCATAGCTAATTCTAAAGTGCATTCATAGTTTAACAACCAGTTAATTTAGTTGATTAGTGAGATTACCTAGCTCTTCCCACCTTCCCTTAGTAACCCTGCAGTCTTGTCATGGGGCAGCATCTTCCTAGTGTCCTAGTTGGAACTCTGAAAGCAATTTTCTGCAGAGAAAGAGCCATAAGAAGTTAGGATTCTCAAATTTAACTCAGTTCGTAGGAGCTACCTATCTTGCAAGCTTCCCAGAGACTTTATCAGCTTTTATATCATTGTTTACATGGGAAGAGTACATTCCAAATTCAAAATAATTCACTAAGCATAGTTTTGAAAAACCATCCTTTCAGTTGAGAACTAATGTATTGTGTAAACTGCATTTTCTTGCAGAGACATGCTTCAGTGACTTGTTTTGACAATGAACTTCATTACCTCATTAGTCATAGGATACCTGCCCAGGCTCTGTAGCTTCAGCGTCATCGCAAGATGTCGATTCAACACGGGAGGAGACAGATACCATGTCACTCCCGAGTTGGACTGCACAGCCATTCTCGGCCGTGCAGATAGACTCTTGAGAAGCTACACCATCGTCTCTCGAGACGGACGGCTGCCGACGACGACGATTTCTGAAACTTACAAATGATTATTCTGAGAAAGAATGGCACACGGCGATCTAATATATCTGCTAATAGCTGCTCCTTATATTTATACATTAGCGTCTATGCTCAGTGCTGTGGTCTGTGGAGGATTCATGGGTGTATACACGAATATGTAGTTTTTGCTTTAATATCGCTGTTGGTGAGAGTCTCTTGCTGGAGAGGTCGGGTTAGGTAGTCAGCCATGGTACAGAATGAACCCTGCACGAACCACTGCCCGTACCCAGCTGGGTGCCTGTCCCAGCATGAGTCCTTCTAGCCTAGAGTTTCAGACTTCAGTGCCCACCCCCCAAGTGCAGCAGTCTTTGGCCCATATTTCCCTGTAAGGCTGTAAGCCCCATGACTAGTTGCCAGAAAGTTTTAAAACATTGCTTGGTTTGACTGTTGATAACAAAAACGACAAGCAGTTATATTAAACAATTTTAAATCTGGAATGGATTTCCAAGATTATCTAAGCCAGTCCCCACAATTTGCAGATGAGAAACTAAGACCTAGAATTGGGATTAGAGTCTGTTCCTCCTGGATTGACTGAGATATGTCAGAATGCCAGGATCTAATTAAATGGTCAAAAAACGTTACCTTTCTTTGGGTTTAGGCCAATAATTTTCTAATGGTAGAAGCCTGTAGTGAGTAGAATATTTTCAAAGAATTCCACTAAACACTGTTGGGTTGAAGAGGAATAGAAGACCTCATGCTCTTCACCTTTGGTCTCCAAGGCAGTCTTTTGGAAGAACTCCTGAAGACAGGAGGCAGTCTGAGAGTCACTACTCTGCCCCAGCTGCTGTGTAGTGATTAGCCGCTGTAAACTTAGTAACTGTTGTGCTCTGTCTCTATCTCAGCATTTACTGCCAAGGGAATCTTGCACAGCAAGGAGCCAGGGCTGCATCTGCTTCTGTGTGGTGGCTATGGTTGTCCTGGTTTAGCTTCTCTATGACAGAGCCCCCACAACCTGTGGTCAGTCTGAACCGGCCACTTCTGTCTCCCCAGACTCTATCTTTGGAAGCACCTGCCAGAATTAAGAACAAAGCTCCCCCTGCTGACTGGCCCCAGGAAGGAGAGGTGACCTTTGAGAATGCAGAGATGAGGTACCAAGAGAATCTGCCTCTGGTCCTGAAGAAAGTGTCCTTCACCATCAAACCTAAGGAGAAGATTGGCATTGTGGGGCGGACGGGATCAGGTAAAAATACTCTGAGTCCTCTCTGGAGAAACCTGTGAATCTGTCAGAGTTATTGACTATCTCATCCCTTCAAACTAGATCCCCTATTGATGAGAGATCAGTGTCTCAGGTCTCATTGAAACCACTTCTCTAGGATTATTTTCAACCCTGCTTTTCTAACATTTAGTGCTTCTTGTAATCATAAAAGTATACGCTTCCACTGCAGAACACATGGAACATGAGGCAAATTACAAAAGGGGTAAAGCACCCATAACTCTGCTACCTGAAGAGCATTACCATTAACCTTTCAGTGGCTGTCTTTTCAGGTGTTTTCTTTCAACAAATACATTTATAAAGATGAGGTCATTTTACACACACTGTTGCATGGCCTGCTTTTAAAACCACCAAGTGTTTTCCATGTCAGTTAATATTCTCTGATATGATTTCTATGCAGCATGGTATGAAATTCTATTTTATGGATCACTGTAATTTATACCTAATAAATTCCAGTCGGAGGGCACAGAGGTTGGTTTACTGCACTGAAGAGCACTGCAGTGAACATTCTTATTTCAATGAAGTCAAGAGTATTTGAGGTTGCTGGGATAGATTGCCAGGTGGCATCCTGTTTGTCAGACACTAACACAGCTCTAAATACAAAACCCATTTCCCTTTGAAGACAAATTATTTATTTTTATTTTTTAAAGATTTTATTTATTTTCAGGGAAAGGGGAAGGGAAGGAGAAAGAAAGGGAGTGAAGCATTGATGTGCAAGATATACATTGATTGGTTACCTTTCACATGCCCCCAACCGGGGACCAGCCCGCAACCAGGCATGTGCCCTGGCTGGGAATTGAACCAGCGACCCCTTGGTTCACAGGCTGGCACTCAATCCACTGAGCCACACCAGCCAGGGCAGAAATTATTTTCTTGATCTGATGTCATTTGCAAAGAACTAGAGAGCAAGTCTTCATTTTAGGCATTTTACTTCCCTCTTATTCTTAGAAGTGTATTATGTATTCCCTTTAGATTTCTAGGGTCAAGACTTCAGTAATGTTTTTCTTTCCTTCTTTTCTTCTTGAATAATGTCTCAAAGATTGAGTGTTGTCTCCTTTTACCCTGTTGACCCTTGTATAAGAGGTCTCTCTGGGTCAGTTCTCATGAGCTTTCTGGGCTCCATGCTTCCTTCTCATCAAAACTCTTCTAGCTTTTTTTCGTGCCCTGAAAAAATAAAAAGAAGCCAGCATCTTTTCTGGGCAATTTACTTTAAAGAAACTGCCAGGAAGAAAAGAAAAAGTCATTTCCTGCTCCCTGTTTGAAGGAATTACTTCATGTCAAAACAAGATACTGCCTCTAGGTATTTTGCACTGGCAAGAGAATGCTCAGCCAAGGAGGGTGAGTAAGCCCAAGGCTCTTACTCTGCTCTCTCCCGGGACTCCAGCTGCTATTATGCATTGGCTCCCAGAGGTGCCCAGCTCTCCTGAAAGCTCTGCCTAGTGTCCCTTCCTGTTATTCCCTTTCACACGAGTAAGACAGACCAAAATTCTCACAGACTTTATTAAACCCTAAATATAATAGTTACAGAAGAGAAATAAACAAGAAAAATAAAATAATTATAAATAGCCTAACTTACAAAGTCTAAACTAATCCTAATAAGCTTCTTCCAAGTCTCATAGACCCTGGTCCTGCTGTGGTTGTAAGGACTTCGTTGCCTTATTTGCTAGCACATTCCCAGAGATTTAGGCAACTATAGATTCGGAGAACTGTCAAGTCTTCTAATTCAGGTGTTCCAACCCTAGGTGTCTTTTATTAAGGTGGAACAACAACCTATTTATGTGAGCACCATGCCTTGGCAGGGAAGGAGAGGCTCCCTCCCCTTCCTCATTTCCGGGTAAGGGGCCACTCACCAGATCCCCCAATCCTGAATAAAGCCAGTCACTTTTAGGAGAAGGCCTCATTAAGAACAGTCCTGTGACATGGGCTTGGGTTTCCCAACTCATTTTTGGTAGATGGATGTGAGGAATTCTGCTTTAGGAAGATGGACAGAATCCATTAGGTTCTTTGACAGTGCCAGCCCAGGGGACACATAATGACAGCAGGGATGTGGCTGCAGACCCTGGGGCAAGGCACATATTTGTACCCCCAGTGATGAAGTCATGAGGCTTCCTGAGAGGTCTTTCAGAGCCTGGAGATAGGAGGAGGGTAGGCATCCAGCATCCAGTCGAGGCAGTGTGGTCTTAACAGCTAAAATCATGTACTTCTAAATCTAAACCCTGGGTCTGAGTTGCAGGAAAGTAGATAGACAGCACTATGTCAGACTGACTTTGGGAAGGGGGCACTAGAGAGAGCTTTTTAAATGTTAATGTGTTTTGACATTTTAATCTCAGTTCAGAGAATCTATCCCAAGGAAATCGTCTGAGGCAGGAGCAAAGTTGGAGCACTGACATGCACCATAACATTATTATAGTAAGTTTTAAATAAACTACATGTCCAACATTAGAGGACTGGATAAGTAAGTAAGAGTACATCCAGCCCTGGCTGGGTGGCTCAGTTGGTTGGAGTGTTGTCCCATACACCAAAAGGTTGTGGGTTCAGTCCCCTGTAAGGGCACATACAGAAGGCAACCAACCTCTCTCTCTCTCCAGCCCCCTTCCTTCTCCCCCTCTTCATACTCTGTCTCTAAAATTAATAGAAATATAGCCTCAGGTGAGGATTAAAAAAAAAAAAAAAGAGTACATTCACATAATAGACTGTATTACAGCTACCAAAATTTTATCTTGAAAAGTAATATGATTGAATGCTTGTTCTGTAATGTTAAGTGGAAAAAGTGATTATAACATTGTCTGTCTGGTATGCTCTCACTTCTGAGAAAAAGACTATAAGGACATGTGTCAAAAATAATGGGAGTGATTATGAGAAATTGCTGTTAGTTTCTTGAATTACTTATGTGACTCAGTTGGGTTGGGCCTTGTCCCGCAAAGTGAAAGATCACCAGCTCGATTCCCAGTCAGGGCACATGCCTGGACTGCAGTTTCAGTCCCCAGCCGTGATATATATGAGAGGCAACCAATACATGTTTCTCTCTCCCATCAATGTTTCCCTCCCTTTCTTTCTCTCTTCCTTCTCCTCTCTCTAAAAATAAATAAATAAAATTAAAAAAAAGAAAAGCTGTTCTGCCTATCACTGTGATACTGAACTCATTGTTTTACCCCCCCCCCCAAAAACTGCTTTTCTACCACAGTTGCCTGTCCTGGCAGAGTCATCTACAGCCACTATTTACTCAATTCGGAGCCTCCTTCCCTTGTGCTTTTGCCCCAGAACGTCTCCCATTCCAGCTGCCATGGTGGGAGGCCTTGTCTTGTTTCTCTCTGTTATGTTAATGGGACAGAAGAGAAGGAAGACATCTTGTCCTCTGGTTTGCCTCTAGCTCAGTGGTTCTCAACCTTCCTAATGCCACGACCCTTTAAAACAGTTCCTCATGTTGTGGTGACCCCCAACCATAAAATTATTTTTGTTGCTACTTCATAACTGTAATTTTGCTACTGTTATGAATCATAATGTAAATATCTGATATGCAGGATGTATTTTCATTGTTACAAATTGAACATAATTAAAGCATAGTGTTTAATCACAAAAAAAATATGTAATTATATACGTGTTTTCAGATGGTCTTAGGCGACCCCTGTGAAAGGGTTGTTCGACCCCCAAAGAGGTCACGACCCACAGGTTGAGAACCGCTGCTCTAGCTCCTTTGCCAGTAAGACCTCTGTTCTCACTTTGCCTGAGAGGCATGTTTCTGTTTTACTCTTGTGTAATGGTCCTTTAAATTCCTTCTCAGGCTGAAGCTCTGTGATTTAAATGTATATGCTTGGTAGCTCAGGAAAGTTCACTTTTCTTTTTTGCCTGTTTCTGGCGATCATTTTATACATTATCTGAGTTAATCTGCTGAAATAATGATCGCATAAACCGGTTTTGTACATTGTTAATGAGCCACTTTTCTGCATGTCTTCTTGCTCCTCAGGGAAGTCCTCCCTGGGCATGGCCCTCTTCCGCCTGGTGGAGTTATCTGGAGGCTGCATCAAGGTTGATGGAGTGAGAATCAGTGAGATCGGCCTTGCTGACCTCCGAAGCAAGCTCTCCATCATTCCCCAAGAGCCAGTGCTGTTCAGTGGCACTGTCAGGTGAGAACCTGAGCGCCCTGGGCCAGGTGGGCATGTGAGAGCCTCGATCTGGGACCGAGACCTAGTGACCTCCAGTCTACAGAGTTTTTCCCACTACTCCATGTGCTCCCCATTGCACAGGGACAGGGCAGCTCCGTGGGACAGGGCACCTCATTCATGGAACGGGGCTCGGAGTCCCTGCAGTGTGGCAGTGAGCAAGTAAGAGAGAGCTGTGCTTGGGTCTCGGCTCTGTGACTTCGGACAAGCTACCTGACCACCCCTAAACTTGTTTCTTCATCCATTAAGCCTTGTCATTGTGAAAACTGAATAGATTTGTACAAATTATATAAGCACAGAGCCCAGCAAATAATGAGCATTCAGTAAATGGCTGTGGCCATTATTACCGTATCCTCCATCCTCCGCGCTATTCTCTCTCCTAGGTACACATCACGTTGCCATTCTAATGATGGTTTTCAGGCATTATTACTCACATTCTTCCATTTTCCAGTATCTTCTCCCACCTGTAATACTCTGGAATGAAGCCTCTCTGAAATCTGCCAGCCTGCCAAAGATAAAGCTCTTCTTCTTGACCTGTTACAATAGTAACTAAGAAGGAAATCCTATTGAATCCCATTTTATTTCGTTATGCTTTATCCTGCCTTTAGCCTTAAGCATTTGCCTCCTAAAAACAATGAGTTTCCATAATTTGTGTCTATTCTTATTCAAGTCGCTTCTCTTTCAAAATAAAAATAGTTATAACTGTATGGTCGACCTAGACAGGACTTCTTTTGTTTTTAAATCACTCTAAAAGTAATATTACCATTTCTTCTTTAATTTTTATCAGTTTCCCAAAAAATTAGTACTAACTTAAGTTCAAATTATCACAGGCAATGTTCACACTTGTCTTAAAAACTAGGTCCTTCACCCTACCCAGCCCTACCCCTTTTCTTTAGAAATGACATTTTTAAAAATTTTAATCTTCATTGTATTTTTTTTTCCCATTACCATTTAGTCTCCTTATACCCCTCTTCCACCAGCAATTGCCACCTCACTCAGGGAGGTTTGGTAGATAAACTGAATTCTCACCTACTTTCATATAAGGTCAACACTGTTGGATGTGTTTATTTTGGCACTTCTCTAAAACACTAATGAATTTGGACAGCATAAACTGGGTCTGTTGATGATAATAAGTCATTCCCTTTGGGTACTGAGATAGCAAGGTCAAATACATAATGTGAGAAGAGAATTAGAATTTATTGAAGATTCAGGTCTAAAAATAAGAAATTGAGAGGTATTGCCAAATCTGCTCTTCTTTCCTATATATCTCTACTTTTAGATGCCAGAGGAACACCTTAGAGAATAAAATTGGCCTTATCATTTTTGGCTCAGGAAAAATCTGTATTTCTCTTCATTTTTAAACTATCATTTGAAAGAGAGTAGGAAGTTAGGCATGCCCAACTTCACACTTCCTGGAATACACTGCCACCAAAAAGCCTCTGTGTTCATTTCAGAATTTCACAGCATTTCCTGTGAGTCTGGAGTCAGGGCTTCTAGAGTTCATGCTAAGAATTGATAGGCTGGCATGTGCAGCTGGTGTTCACAGAACATGGAAACACAGCTTTTGTGGGAGTTGAGACCATTTGTTATCAGCTCCAGAGACATGTTGCCAGTTGATGAACAAGCTCAGTAGTTGGAGTGCTAATGCCCTGAGTATTAGGTTATTGAGCTCAGAGTGCTATTTGGTCATCAGCTATGCAAACTTAGGAAATCCTAAGTTTCATTTCTGCTTTCGGTTCGTTTGCTTTTCTTAGAAAATTAGAAAGCCTATGTAATGAGTTTACCAAAACAAGGGAAGGATAGATCAGTTGTTTCCTCAGCTTCCTCCTTGAGACTCCACATTTGGAGACTGTATCTCAGTCACCATTAACCAGCATTATGGGGGAGTACATCTTCTTGAGATACCGACATGCAGTTAAAACATATAAAGAACTCTTAAGAGGGAAAACAAGGTAAAGCCAAAACCAAACTGACAAAACTCAGAAAAGGTCACAAGATAAAGTGTCTGAATTTTTCTACATACAATCTAAATCATAGACCAGTCCATTTGGCCTAGATTAGCCTGAATCTCAGTCCCTTCCAGTAGCTGCATCCAGCCCTCCCTCATCTGGCCTGGGTTTGAGCTGTAAGGCCTTTGTTTCTGTGGCCAGTCCCTTTCCTCTGCCTTTTGCCTGAGTAATTAACTCCAAGAAGAGAGGTCCCTTCTCATCCCGCCCTAAACGCTTTTGCTGACTCTGGAAATACTTTTTTTTTTTCCAGAAGTCCCTGTGCTCTTGCTTCTGCCCTAACCAGCCCCTGCTGGAGTCCTCACCATCCTTGTAGACTGTCTGCAGCCCAAGTTGGCTGGTGGTTAATCTGCCCCTCAGTGAGACTGGTTGGGCTCAGCTGTCACTCTAGTCTGTCTCTGAGTCCCAGTGTCCTTCTGTGGAGTGGGCACCTTCTGATCACCTGGAGCATCTCTGTGTGGCGTCCATTCATTGGCAAGAGGCAGTGTTCTCATTTCTTCCTAGTCAGATGCCCCCTCTCCTTTTCGATCAGCCCATTAATTTTTTTTTTTTTTTTTAACTTTTGAGGACTCTCTCGCTCTCAGCTCACCACACAACAACAGTGACTGAGTCCACAAGTGACTCCTGTTTTGGTTCATTCTGGGCCCAAACACCTTCAGACAAGCATTTAGGATTCTAGGTGAATGGAAGATGCTCCACATTTGCAGCAGGATCTTAGAATCTCAAGGTCTTTCAGTTATTTGGGTTAATTTTTTTTTTTTTTCTTTAAGAGACTCCCTTTTCCTTCTTCTTTTTTTTTTTTTTTTTGACAGTCTTGATCCCTCTGGAACTGGTAAGGACTTATCAAAAAGACTATTCCTCCTTGAGGCATGCCCACTCAAATCTCCTTTTCAAGAGAATTTTCTTTCTTCTAAACTCTTAAGAGTCCCCACAAGAATGCAAACAGGAAACCAGTGGGCAGCAGCAGATCCTTGGGCTAACCCCCTGACCCTGTCTCCAAGGCCCCCTTTTCTCTGACTTCCCAGTGAGCTGACAGCAGCCCTGCCTTGGCTCACTTCTTTCCTATAATGTTTCTAGAGAGCCAAAGCAGCCCCGCTTAGTCTCCTGTTGTTTTTCTGTCCTAGGCCCTTCCTTGCTTCACTGTCAGTCAGATCCTCTTCTTTAATTAAGAGAGCCCTTCTTAGATGGCATCCCTATAGAGAGCAGTCTTCTCATCCTGATATTCAAGACCCTGGGGTTATTGTGCCACTTGGAAAATACATTGAATATATAGGTCAGAAAGCCACCAAACATTGGAACCAAGGCATCTAATGTGTCCACAGAGACATTGTCAATTTAACAGCTGCCAATTATTGAGCATCCTCCATGTTCCAGGCATTGTACATATACTCTCTAATGTTTATAGCAACCTGCCAAGCCATATCTATGTACCCATTTTACAGAAGAGGAAACTGAGGAGTAATTTGTCCAAAGTCACGCCAACGGTAGGAGGCAGAGCAGGGATTTGAGCCCAGTCTGTTTGCATCCTCTGTGTGTACCCTCTCCCTTTGTGATTTGTATATCTATATTTCTTAATTTTTTGGTATAACTGTATTATAAAAGTTAAAAGTTTTATAAAGAAGAAAGTCTGTTCTTAGAGCCAGAAGCAGGCTTCTCAGCTTCCACCTCTGGCTGGCTAGGGAATGAGCCCTCCTAAGGGGTTTAAGCCCTCCTTCTCCCACCTGTCTTTCACCTTTTACCCCAGACAGCCTTGGCAATATGGTCCATTCCATACCGGATCACTGAGAAAGTCCTCTTATGTTTCTCCGTAGATCAAACTTGGATCCCTTCAACCAGTACACTGAAGACCAGATTTGGGATGCTCTAGAAAGGACGCACATGAAAGAATGTGTAAGTAAAGCACTGAGGGCAAGCTCTGCTGCAGTTCCAAGGGTGGAACTGCAGGGACGCTGTGGTCAGTCCCCAGCCTGCTCAGGCTGCCTCTGCCCAGCCTGGTCTGTCCCTCCACCTTCAGGATGTCTGTTGGAGGGATGCTTTAAAGCAGGGCTTCCCAGGCATTTCAGAAAGGGCATAAAAACTGGTATTTCCTGACCCCCATCTCTTCTCCCCCTCCCCCTGCCCATGATCATATTGCCCTTCTTACTATCCATTGATTGAGGAGATATAAATGACAACCACTCAGAATTCAGTAATGCTTTTAAATTTATTATAACAGTATAACATCCTTTTGGAGTATCTGTATATGTGCAAAAGTTACATCTCTTATTGAGTCTGCAGAAAACATGCCATATGGGTCTGGATTCACAGATCTGTTAGGGCAGATCAGCAAGTACCCTCCAGGGGCCAAAATCTACAGATGGATTCCCCTCACCTGGAAGAGGAGCTCTCCTGTCCCTGCTTAAGTGAAACTCAGGATCCCCTGCCCTAACTCCACCCGATCACCTCTGCTTTTCTCTCTTTTAGATTGAGCTTCCTCAAGTAATTTCATTTGAAGAATAGGTTCCATAGCTCACAAAAAGAAGTTTGACAGCCGTGGACTTACAGCTTTACACTTAAGAAAGACAGCAGTTTTATTTACCCCATCTCCTATTGCATGGCTGTATTTTCAGTGGCCCCAGAATGAGGCCCACTATGAGCCAGGATTTGAGGACATGAAAATATTAGAATTTCCGGGCATTTTGAGAGTATAAAGCTAACAGAATAGTATATTTGAAATAGGGACTGTCCTAGCAAATGTGAGTCTTGGTGTATGTGATCTTCACACCTGCACCTTTTTAGGTGAGCCAGGTTCGTGGCTAGTAATTCCTTCTTCTGTTTCAGGATCATTTACCTTGGCCACTGGATTTTTGACAAAATTTAGGGTTTTGTTTTTTTTTTCCTTTCCAAATTTTACTTCTTTACCTTCTCACTACTACTTTCTTTCTCCCTAGATTGCTCAGCTACCTCTGAAACTTGAATCTGAAGTGCTGGAGAATGGGGAAAACTTCTCAGTAGGGGAACGGCAGCTCTTATGCATAGCGAGAGCCTTGCTCCGCCACTGTAAGGTAAGGCAGTGTGGTGGGCGCTGGGGAAGGCAACGGCACGAGAGAACAGGGAGGTGGAAGAGCAGCCTTTCCTTGTGGCACTCCTGGCTCTGAGCCCAGTGGTGCTTTTTAAGAGAGTGCTCAGGGGTGTTCCTGAATTAACCTTGACACAATTTGGGTATGTGGGCTTTTTTGTTTGTTTGTTTTTATTTTTAATTTCCCTGAGCCTTCAGTTTCCAAGGGCAACTTTTGTTTCTGGCCAGTAGTTATAGTACTAGAAACCGTAGACTCAGAAGATTTAAAAACTGCGAGACATACTCAGGTCATGAGATCCAGTCCCCTCATTTTAGAAACTGGAAGAGGGAGGTCCAGAAAGATTACTGTGTGTGTTTGGAGTCAGAGCACGTGGGGGAGTATTTTGTTAGATGAGTATTATACAAATATCCCTTTATTTATGGAAATCAAGGCAAACATATGGGTTTGATGTTGTATCAATTCTAAACAAGACAGTATTTGTACATATGTGTACCTACTTAGAAAGAAACAATATATAGTATAAAATTCAAATGCTAAAATATGTTTTAGTAAAACCTAAATTAACCAGAATGCTTAAGGAAGTGGTTGGATCCCCTTTCCCCTGTCTTCCCCGGCAGATTCTGATTCTCGATGAAGCCACAGCGGCCATGGACACTGAGACAGACCTACTGATCCAAGAGACTGTCCGAGAAGCCTTTGCCGACTGCACTATGCTGACAATTGCCCATCGCCTGCATACGGTCCTAGGCTCTGATAGGATTATGGTGCTGGCCCAGGGACAGGTACTGAGCCCCTGACAGACCTGGGTTTGGCATGTGACCTTGTCTGGGAGGACTGGGCTGATGGGCATATTAGTGTGGTTCTGAGCTTTCAGGAAAGCAGCCATAGCAGCTCTAGTCTGGTTGCTTTGCGGGGGGTGGGGAGTGGGGGCCGATACAGTCCCTCCCAACAAGGGTCTCAGTTAGAGGCACTCTTGGGTCCTTGTTTTGCTTTACTACCTGTTCATTTGTTGCATGAAAACAACAGTACTCTGACTTAGTCCAAGAGCGTGTTTAGTTAATAATTAATTCACATACACAAGAAATGCTCAAGGCGTCTTGAGACCAGCCACCACATGTAGTTTCCTTTTTGCAATTGTGTAATGGTGCCAAACTTCGTATCCTGCTATTCCAAGCTTTCCACAGCCTGGCCCAGCCTGGCCTTCTTCATGTCCCTCTTTCCTTGCAGGTGCTGTCAGCTATAGATAATCTTGCATACCCTAAGTTTTCTCACCTCTGTCTTTACTAATATAGTTCCATCTACCTAAAATGCCCTTTCCTTTTGTTCCCTTTCCCTTCTCTACCTGCTTACAACCTGCCTATCCCTCACGAAAGCCATTGTCTACCTGTCCCCTCACAGGACAGCGTCTGCTCTGGCACCCAGGGTCATGCCTTCATACAACCAGTTCTAAGGAAGGATACTGTGTCCTTTGGCCTCTATCAGGCAGGACAACCTTCCCTAGAAGCACCCAGGAGACTGTCTTCCATCTCCTTGGCCAAGGCTGTGTCCTGTGCCTTTCCCATGCAGCAAGGGAGGCTGGGAAAGTCTGTGGCATTTTCAGCCAACATCGTGGGAGGTCTGCCAGCATATTGTTCACTTTACTACTGCGATTTTCAGAGACGGCATAGAAGTCCATCATAGGAATGGCTAATTAACTGAGACGATCCCTTACTTCCCCTTTTCCCCTGCCAACTAGGTATCCTGAGCTATTCCTTTTCCATCTGTAGGTTTAGATGAGCTCTCATCACAAGATGATATTTGCCTGCTATGCCTTTGATTTGAGCTGCAGAGTTTTCCCTTGTAGCTTATAATACCTTGTTGATTGATTCCTTCACACCTAAGGCTGAGAATTAGATAAAGGAGGCCTAGAGGTCTGTCTCTCCAACCTTTCCCTTTACCCTGGTTAGTTTACAACATTAAAAAAAAAGAACCCATTTGGCCATGGCATGGCTAGTTGAATTGTCACCCTTGATTCCATCCTCTGGGGCCTTTGGACTTGCTCCCCTTCCTGAGCAGTGGATTCTCTAAATCACTGCAAGTGCCCCAAAGTCACATCCTGAGGCCATCTCCTTCCTTTGCAGGTGGTGGAGTTTGACACCCCATCAGTCCTTCTGTCCAATGACAGCTCCCGGTTCTATGCCATGTTTGCTGCTACAGAGAACAAGATTGCTGTCAAGGGCTAACTCCTCCTGCCGCCGTGGAGCCTCTTTCCTTCGGAGCATCGCCATTCCCTGCCTGGGGCGGGCGCTCTTCCTGTCCTGCCGAAACCTTGCCTTTCCCGATTTTATCTTTCGCACAGCAGTTCAGGATTGGCTTGTGTGTTTCACTTTTAGGGAGAGTCATATTTTGATTATTGTATTTATTCTGTATTCATGTAAACAAGATTTAGTTTTTGTTCTTAATTGCACTCTAAAAGGTTCAGGGAACCGTTATTATAAATGTATCAGAGGCCTATAATGAAGCTTTATACGTGTAGCTATATCTATATATAATTCTGTACATAGCCTATATTTACAGTGAAAATGTAAGCTGTTTATTTTATATTAAAATAAGCACTGTGCTAATAACAGTGCACATTCCTTTCTATCATTCTGGTACAGTCTGCTGTACTGGAGATCTGGTTTTGCTATTAGACGACAGGAAGGGTAGCATATTGTTCTTTGTTAGCTGGTTGCTTCACGGTGCCAGGTTTTCTGGGTATCAGAAAAGGAAGATGTGTGGCAATCGTGGGCCCCCCAGCAGCCCGCTCTGTCACCTCCCCACATCCACCCCAGGACAGGGCGGAGTACAGGGGGACCACCGGAGGCCACGCAGTGCACCGTGAATTCTCAGGGCTCCTGCTTTCTGTCCTGGTGTCACTTCCCTGTTTCTGTCAGGAGAACAGCGGGGCAAAGCCCCGACCCCTTTTCACTTCCTCCCGTCAGGAATGCGAATCATGGGAACATTCCTCGGCGAGAGGGACTTTCTTTCCTGCCTTCCTCTTTTTGCTGTTGTTTCTAAACAAGAATTGAATCTATTCAGTGTCCCACTGCCTCAGGTTCCTAACGCTGGCCACTGCACAGAGCACTCCAGCTCCTAGACCTGTTGGTCCCAAACCCTGGAGCCAACTGCTGCTTTCCCCGGTGGTACTTTCTCATTTGCCTGGTCCCACACCTCCACCGTCCAGTGACAGGGTTCAGGATTTTGTGGGTCTGTTTTCCTTCCTCACTGCAGTTGTCGCACAGTCTCTTTCTCTCTCCAAAGTCTGCGACTTTTAAGCAGCTCTTGCTAATCAGTGTCTCACACTGGTGTAGAAGTTTTTTGTACTGTAAAGAGACCTACCTCAGGTTGCTGATTGCTGTGTGGTTCGGTGTGTTTCTGCAAACCCCCTTTGTGCCGTGGGGCCAGTAGCTCAGGTGGGCGTGGTCGCTGCTGTCATCAGTTGAATGGTCAGCGTTGCATGTCGTGACCAACTAGACATTCTGTCGCCTTAGCATGTTTGCTGAACACCTTGTGGAAGCAAAAATCTGAAAAATGAATAAAATTATTTTGGATTTTGTAAAACTTCTGGTGTATAAAGTAGTTCTCTTGGAGGATGTCTTTGAATGACTTTGGAATACCAGACCCTGGTTGTAAACATCCAGGTGGAGTTATGTCTGAGAAGGGCCAATCGCAGAGCTGGTTGGATGCAAGGGGCGTGGGGCCCCGCAGGCCTGACCCCACCTGTGGCGGGCCCTAGGCGCTGATGGTCACCAAATAAAACCCCTGCGCTGCCATAAGAGGGCTGGGCCTGCGAAGGGTGAATGCTTCAAACAGTATAATTGCCCTTTCAGCCAATTCATTCAGCTTAACTCATTGAGAATTAAGTACCCGTTCAAAAGGGTAATTGTTCTAGAGTTTCTCAATATAGTGTATTGAAGGCAGCCGAGAAGGCTTTTAAACTCTTCAGTACTGGTTCTGCTGACCATCAGCAAAAATCGTATCTTAAACTTAGCCCTTTTTATAAACTACTGTCTTGAAAACAGCAGCTTGGCTCTAAAGTTACAGTTTTTCTTCCCCATTTTGAGAGCTCAGGAGCCACATATGACCTGTGGCTCCCGTGTTGACAGCGCCAATGTAGAATGTTGCCCTCATCGCAGGAAGATCTGCTGGACAGCACTGATACAAACCACTTTCGTGGATGCCCTGATTTACCTTCCCAGAAGGGCAGCAGGAAAAACTGCTAAGCCATCCCATTCAGGCTCTCTGTAGTACTGTGACACCAGCTTCCCCTCCTGTCAATCCTGTTATCTCTTTGATCTCCTCCTACCTCTCAACCTGCTTTGCCCCCTTAAAGGAGGCATTTTCCCACCTTTGCCCACTCCTTGTTCTCTCTGTGCATGGATTCTTTCACTGCCACAGGTATGGTGACAAACCTCCACTGTGGGCTTGGCCTCCCCTGGTACCTGTGCCTGCTGAGGGCCTCCATGGCCATCTCCCAGGTGACTCACACAGCTTCTCAGAAATCAGTGCTCCTTGTCTTAATTAGTAACTGTACCATTGTCCTCCTTAGTCTTCAGGCAAGAAGCTGAATTATTTTAACTCTCCTGCCCCTTCCCAATAAATTGTCACCTCCTAACTAGTCTCCCTGCCTTGGTGTCCCTCTGGACCATTGTACAATATTTACTACTGACAATACGCAAACCAAAACTGCAAGTTGGTGGAATACTTCACATCCAAGTGCCCATCAGTAGACGAATGGATACAAAAAGCTGTGGTACATTTACACGATGGAATACTACTCGGCCATAAAAAAAGCAGGGGCTCTTACCTTTTGCGACAGCATGGGTAGACCTGGAGATCATTATGCAAAGTAAAATAAGCCAGTCAGAGAAAGACAAGGATCATACAATCTTGCTTATATGTGAATCTAATTAACAAAATAAACTGAAAATAGAAACCGAGGAGTGGGTGGTTACATGGAGCAGACTGACAGTTGTCAGAGGGGAGGGAGGTGGGGGACTGGATGAAAGAAGATGAAGGAATTAAGCAATAAATAAATAAATACACACATACAGACAACAATGGTGATGGCCAGAGGGAAAGGGTGTGGGGGAGATGGAGGTGGGCAAAGGGGGGATAAATGGGCATGGAAAGAGTGCGTTGGGCGATGGGCACACAATGCAGTTTGCCGATGAAGTTTTTGTTGAGCTGTACACTTGAAACCTGTGTGGTTTTTTGAACCAGTGTCACCCCAATAAATTCTATTTTAAAGAAAGACCAACTAGACTACCAATGGCTGAAATCTTCAGGGGACAATCAGTTGCTTAGAGGGTGGCCCATAACTCTTGGCTTGGCTGTCAGGATGCCCATCGTTTGGCTCTAACCCTTCTTTTCTACTCAGCATTCCTAAAAGCCAGTGTTTTCACAGTTTTAAATCTGCAGTTTTCTCAGCTTGGAACCCCTTGGTCATCTTGTCAAACAAAGCCATGTTTATCTTTTTAAACTGAGTTCAAATACTGTTTCCTCCACAAAGCCTTTCTCTTCAAACCAAATTCCTCTGGGTTCCTACAGTCCTTTGCTTACACACCTGTTTAAGGTTATTTTTTTGCTTTTACTTTGCATATTCTAGTTGGTTATTTTCTTATAGTTCTGCCCATGAATTTTTAATCTCTCAAAGGCAGTAAATCATCTTAATTTTGTATACTTTATAACTTCTTTAAAAAATTTTTTTAAATATTTTATTTATTTACTTTTAAAGAAAGGGGCAGGGCCCTTGCTGGTGTGGTTCAGTGGATTGAGCGCTGGCCTGTGAACCAAAGTATTGCAGGTTCGATTCCCAGTCAGGGCACATGCCTGGGTTGTGGGCCAGGTCCCCAACTGGGGGCGTGTAAGAGGCAACCACACATTGATGTTTCTCTCCCTCTCTCTAAAAATAAATAAATAAAATCTTTTTAAAAAAAAGAAAGAAAGGGGAAGGGAGGGAGAAAGGAAGAGAAGCATCACTGTGTGGTTGCCTCCCCTGCACCCCCAACTGGGGACCTGGCCTGCAACCCAGTCATGTGCCCTGACCGGGAATCGAACTGGCGACAGTTTGGCTCATAGGCCGGCACTCAGTCCACTGAGCCACACCAGCTAGGGCCATTTCTGGTTTAAGTATTATGTTTTACATATAATAGGAGCTTAATAAGTATCACACTACTCAACTGACTCTTTGAGTACTGCCTATACACGAATGCTCAAAGTATATTTGTTAATAAATATCAGCATTGTAGACTTTCATTTTGGTCATGGCAAAAAGAAATCTGATAACTTAAAAGAGACAGAGAACTGGCATCGAGGAACATAAACCCTTATTTGGAATGACTTCAGGAGAGCCAGAAAGAGAATGCCCAATTTGGGGAATGGCTTAGTGAGGTGACAGGTCCTCTCCTACCTTCTTTCTAGTTGCCATCCAGAAATATAGCTTAGCATGAAAGTAGATGAGCCAAGGGGACACAGAAGGCCTCAGTTAACGAATCTTACCTTGCACTGATGGGTACCTGCACTGTCGTGCACCCTATTTCTTTTAATAACTTCCTGATTATAAAAGTAATGCATGTGGAAAGGTGCAATGAAGAAACCAAAGCCTGCCTGTGCCCTACTGTGGCAGTGTATTTTCCAAACATGGCTGCAGCAGCATCTCCCACCCCACATGCTTTCCTACAGCGTGACCTTGACAGTCTCCCAACAAGAAGAGGAGTCTGTCTCTCTACCCCCTTGAATCTGCGTGAGCTTTGTGACTACTTTGACCAATAGAATATGGCGACACTGCCAGTTCTACATAAAGCCCTTTTACAGCCTAGTAGCTCACACTTCTGTCTCTCAGAAATCAGCCACTACGTAAGCAGGGCAAATACACTGAGACCACCACACTGTGAGATTTACAGGCCGCGTGCAGAATTCCTGGAGGATGGGATATGGAGATGAAGTGAGGTGAGGGAGTGGCATCAGACAAAGGAGTAAAGCCATTTTGGCAGTGGAACCTCCAGCTTCAGCCATCCCACTGATGTTACAAATCCCTGAACAAAATAAAATGCTTTTTAATTGTTTTTATTATTTTTGAGAGAAGAAGGGAGGAGAGGAAGAGAGAAACATTGATTTTGTTGTTCCACTTATTTATGCATTTATTGGTTGATTTCTGTATGTGCCCTGACTGGGGATTGAACCCGCAACTTTGGCATATCAGTAAGATACTCTAACCAGCTAAGCTACCTGGCCTCAATTCTGTGACAAATGTGGGTTAATAAATATGTCCTGAAAAATCTGGATTCTGATAACCTCATTGGAAGCATAGCTCCAGAACTAGGCCCATTCCTTCTAGCTGCCATTAAGGAGATGGTATGTATTTGGATAGTGGTAGAGTGGAGGGGGGTACCTCTTTTCCTGGAATCTTCTCCCTCAGGCTTGAGCTCAGCATTCTTTCTGAGCTCAGGCAAGCTCCCACCCACCTTCTCAGATGGACTCAGCTTAGGAAGACTAAGCCAGGTGCTGCCCAAGTGAGAACTGTCAAGAGTTAGGACTTGGTCTCCCACAGCCATGGCACAGCCACTTCCTGAAGGGGAGAGCCATCACCCACCCAAGACTGGCCCAATGCCAACCAGTGTTCACAGACACATGGCCAAATCAATGGAAGGGTTTTGTAAGCAGACTCCATGTACATTTCCTTTAGAAGCTCAGCAGCTGGTCAAGATTGGCCACATACCATGTGATACAACCACTGACATTCAAATATAGATAAGAAAACCAATGATTGGCTAAGAGAAGTGATGTCTTGGGAAAGTACATGCCATCCATTCATTCCTATACCTGATAGGGTTCTGCCAATAATCACCCACCCAAGTCTCGCCATGTCGTACTCACAGAAAGACCCCTTTGGTTTCAATACTTTGTCCTTGGCCACTACTGGGGTCACCATCAGAAACAGGTGCATGAGGAAAGCTGCTGGTACATCTAGTAACTCTGTTGACAACATTGTCTACTAGGTAATAGTCCATACAAGTATCCCTTTCAGAATATGGTATCAGGAAAATTATCCACGTATGAGTGAGACTTTTGGAACACATCGTTTCTCCCTTCTCATTTTGACTAACAGGAAGCTCGGGCACTGTAAGTACATTTATCTCCAATCATTTCCCTTATCCTTTATAAAATTTTGGGTCTTTCTTTTTGTCTGTCTTGAATATATTTAATATTTTAAATAAAAACTGTCATAACTTTTGTTTGCATAAGAGGAATATGCTGAGTATAATTATGTCTTTATTAAAAGACATAATTCTGGGCCCTGACCAGTGTGGCTCAGTTAGTTGGAACACCGTCCTGTAACCAAAAGATTGCAGGTTCTATTCCCGGTCAGGGCACCTACCTAGGTTGCAGATTTGATCCCCGGTCCAGTGCATATGGGAAGAGGAAACCAACTGATGCTCCTTGGTCATATTTATGTTTCTCTCTCTCCCTTGCTCTCTCGTTGCTCTCTCCCTTCCTTTCTCCATGCCTCTCTCTCTAATAGCAATAAAAAATGTCCTTGGGTGAGGATTAAAGAAAACCCACATAATTCTGGTCTGAGGGATAATTCTACTGCTCCCAGAGCTCTTTGAAGGCAGCTGCATTGGGATATGGGTGTGCCCGTGTGTGCTTATGGGGAGGGTGTCGGCTGCCCTTTGCCACACTCTTCAGACACCACGCCTCCTACTGAGCTCTGGGTTAACACTCCCTGGGGCCCAGCAATGGCATGGGAGTGTCTTCTGCTGCCCCACTCCCCCTCTTCAAAGCTGAGGTTGAAAGAAAGCAGCTCCCTGTGGGAACTTCACTGAAACACTCAGCAGAATTCTAGTTGGGGAGTTCATTGCAAAAAGTCAGATGTAATATGATTTCCCCACCTGCAAAGCCTGGAATCATACAGGGTCAGCAGTTGCAGAGTGTTCATGGGGAACCATCGAACTGGGATGCTTTAGAGAGTGAAAGAAGTCATGATTAACAATAGCATATGCAAAGCAGGACTATGTCCTCTAATACTGCACCCTCCCTTGCTTCCTAGATGTGGTCTCTGAATTTCACCCTCCCCTCCCTGGGGCTCCGAACCCTTCCCAGAAATAGCTAGTCTTTTGGAGACTTCATCTGTCCAGAGGCAGTCAAGCCACCTGTAGTTATTCCCATTCACTCCCACGAGCCACTGGGGCGCATTATGCAAATTAAATACAAACATAAAACATAAAAATCTCTCCCTTTAAGTGTATGGAGATAAGTTTGGGGACCTCTCCTGTCTCACCTCTCCTCATTTCTTCCATTTCTAGTGGTCTTTTCTTATTTTTATCTCCTCTCCCATTCATCCTGGAGGGAGATGAGGAGGGACTTGGCCGGAGTGGGGTGCGGGTTGGCCTACCCTGCAGGCACTGAGCATGGATATGGTGCTGGGTTTGGGTAGATCTAGAGGTGGGAGAAAGCAGCTTTTTCATCTGCTCTCCATTCATTTCCGGGGGTGCGGGTGGGTTGAGGGATCAGCAGTGAGGGGCAGCCTGTTATGGGGAAGGGCTCCTGCCTGGGGTGCAGCTCCCTTGGTTAAGGCTATGACATGCACTCTTTACCCGCTGTTTCTCCAAAAGCCACAGAAGACCCCCACCCCCCCACTCCCCAACGCACACCCCACCAGGTTCTGCAGGCAGAGAAGGAAGGAGGGGAGGAAAGGGCACCTCAGCTCTAAAGAGGAGGTTTCTGGGTGCAGCGGCAGACAGGATGCAAACGGCAGACCTGGGACCAGCTTGGACCCTGTGAAGGAGGCCTCTAGAGCTGCATCAGAACCTCTGAAAGCAGGACTGGCTCTGGGTTTTTCACATCTGTTTTCTCTTAGCCTTCAACAAACTTCCTTTTGAGTGTGCAGCTTGTCACACCTGGGACTTGGAGACAATAGGCCTGCATTAGAATTGTAGCCCTACCACTTTCTTGAGCAAATTCATTTGGCCTTCTGAGACTTTCCTCCTCTGTAAAGCAGAAGCAGTAACATCCTTCACAGTACTGTAGAGAGGATTGGCTCAGAAATTTGATGTAAAAATACCTCATTCAAGACATTTTATTTGGTATGAGTTGTTCCTAGAAGAACAGGAGAGAGAGGCAGGACACACACAGAGCACCACAGCCTGGGTGATGACAATGGCTGGAATCAAAGGGAGGCCACCTGTGAAGGTGCAGCTTGAGGATGGGCTACCCCATGGTAGACATTCTCTGCATGAGACTTCCCTTTAAGTGGAAACCTTGTGGCCCACCTTCATCATCTCACTGTGGAGCCTGCACCTGGCAATCAGACACTGAGGGTCTCAGACAAGCAATGAAGAAGGGGCTACTGCCTTGTGACCTCCATTCCAGATCTGTGTCCTCCTGGATGTGCCATCCCTGAAATCTGACTGTAGTCTGACCCTGTGTGCAGAGTGTGACTCTGTTCCAGGAGCAACATTCCATCCTCATGGGCCAGAACACTGTGACTCTTGAGCGAGGGAGAGAGGAGAGGAAATTTGTCAAAGTTCAACATAGTTGGGAATGTTGAGCAAGCAAGTCTCCCACTAGAGTAAAACATTTCTATGTCTTAAAGAAAAGGCCTTGGGTGCTATATATCTGAGAAGCATTCCTGAACACAATACCCGGATGACAGCTGGGCCTAAATGGAATATGGTCAGTGGGTCACAAGGCAGATGACAGACCCATCTTTCTATCCCACCATTGTCTCCAAAACCAGAGTCACCACCACAGCCCAACTACCTTCATCTCTGCTAAAGCCTCTACTAAAATCCTCATGACCACCAGCATCACCCGTCCCAACCACCCCCAGAACTATCATTCACATGTGCCAAAACCATCTGAATTAAACAGAAGACTGGGAAGCATAGCAGCTTATAGGTGAGATATTTCCATTGAGAATGGCCCCTGTACTCAAGGAGTTCACATCACAGTGGGAAGAGGAGGGGGCGTGTATGAAAGAGAAAGTCTGGGCACGTGTAAAAGGAGTGGCATGCAGGAGCTCCCATAAGGGAGTCCCTGGTCTACTCACACAGAGTAATAGTGAACACCGTGGGACTGGGCTTTGAGGGGGTCCACCAGGTCCTCCTATCAGTGAGTCCACACCACCCACTGACATCTTGGGACTCCAAGCAATTGGATGACACTGATGGAGAAATCCAAAGAAAGGTGGACCTGGTGCCTGACCTTAGCAGCTTTTCATACTGTAGAAAAGATGGGATGGTCACCCAACATAATTAACAGAGCCAAGGATTCAGCCCAGAATTAGGCAAGGACCACCGTGGGAGATGGCTGGGGTGTTCGGAGGTAGTGGTTAGAGATCGAAGCTTTCAGAGAAGTCTACCTCTTACACAATGTTTTGAGGAAGAGGGGACATGACTTGTTGGAGAGGAAAGGGAGCAATTTTGTGGAAATGGAAGGAGCAGCAATATTTTAGAAGCGTGGCACCTTATCCACAGTACTTTCCCTGAACTCAGCTCATCCTCCCATCAGCCCTGGGAGGTAAGCACTGCTATCGTCACATCCGGCTGAGTAGGACCGACCTTGAAGATAGAACTAGAGGTGGAGACACAGGGGGAAGGCACTCTAGGCGGAGGGAACTGCCTGAGCACAGGCATAGATGTGGCAAAGCAGTGACCGTGTCGCTGGAGAGGCTGGTGTTGGCTTTTCCGCATTAAACCCATTGAACAGTGTCCCTGGAGTCATGGCTGGCTCTGTGCCTATGGTTTCCCTGACTCCTGCCCACACGCCTTCGTAAACAATCTCTTTATTCAATTACCCTCAACTACCCAGCTTGAGTGTACCAGGCATCTCTTGCACAAGAGCTCTATGAGATGGCTGGCTAAAATTATCTCCATTGTACAAATGAGGAAACTGAGGCAAGGGGAGGCTAGATAACTTACCCAAAGTCACACACCTAGTGTGAGGTAGAACTAGGTGTCAGACTCCAGCAGTCTGGCTCCAGGACAGCTGAAGCAAAAGCAAAGGCTACAGAACTTGACTGCAGACGAATAGAGGGACCTTTGGCAGGGGAGGAGTCCAAACAAACCAGAGATTGGAGCTGGGGTGGGGGTGGGGTGGGGGTGTGGTGACTGGAGGCAGGTTAGTCCCGTTAGGCCTCCAGAGAGGGTTGCTTAGTGCCTGGGCAGAGGAGAGCTGGCACCCAGTTTTTGTCATGCTGAGACGCAATAGTATATCCCGAGGGGAAACAATGCCACGTTTAGAGGTTGCCCCTGTCTCTCCCTGAGCTGACCCATGCGACCAGCTGAGACAGCCCAGTCGGAGGCTGAAAGCACCTCACTGGCGTTGCTCTCCATGGTCCAGAGGTGAGGCTGTTATGGGAGTGAAGGTGTTCCAACCTGCGCCAGGCCGGAGCCCTGTGGTCCAGGTGTGCAGCAGGGTCTGGGTGTGACTGGTGTGACCAAGTGGATTTTCTCCACTGGGAGAGGACTCCTGGGACTTGCCAGCCTCCACACACTGCCTGAGAGCACCGGCATAAAAGTGGAGCTCAGGCAGGCTGGGAGAGGAGGGTGGCCAGAGAGGGTGAAAGGGAAGGCAGGCTGGAGTGCACCGGAAGGCAAGGGGCGAGGGGAGGCACAGGCCAAGATGTTCTTCTTCTTCAGTGGGCTGGAAGTTTCTCTTCCTGAAACTTGTCACCTTCTATGGGAAAGGAGCTGCCTTCCTCCTAGTTCCTTCCCCTTCCCCATCCTAGGAAACCTGTGGCAACTAAGCTTTCAGCTGCACCCGGAGACACTGCTCCAGATACGAACTCTGCACTTGAGTCGGAGGCCCTGAAGGGGTGGGCAGACGGACCCTCCGTCTCTCTCAGTCCAGGGACACTGGAAAGAAGGAACTGGGGTGAGACACATGTGGACATGAATCCTGGTCCTCCCACTCTCTAGCTCTGTGGCCTTGAGCTTCAGTTCGCTCACCTGTCAAATGCAGGGTTGTTGGAGGACTGCCAAGATTGAATGTGTAAGCCCTGGGCGGTGTGGCTCAGCTGGGTGTCATACTGCAAAAGCAAATGGTCACAGGTTTGATTCCTAGTCAGGTCACACGCCTGGGCTGCGGGTTCAGTCCCCGATTGGGGCGTGTACGAGAGGCAACCGATGGATGTTTCTCTCTCACATCGCTGTTTCCCTCCCTCTCTTCCTCCCTCCCTTCCCCTCTCTCTAAAAATAAAAAATAAAAAAATCTAAAAAAATTGCATGTGTAGACTTGAGAGAGTTCTGAGGCAGAGAAATCCACTGCTAAGTGGAGACAGGTATCTCACAGCACTCTGCTGCAGGAGAGCACTGTCTGCGGTTGGAAGGAGTTTCCGGAAAAGCCACTTGGGATGGAAATTGCTGCGCTGCAGCTACCACCTTCGAGGCTTCTGTTGTGTTCTGGAGCCGAATGGCTGCTGAGAGCTCTGGAGGGCAGGAGACGATTCTTTGCCCCATGACAAAGCTCAGTTCCCATGGATGTTGACTAAATATTTATTACAATTTGGGTGAGGATGGCTGTGATCCCTCGGCTCCTCAGGCAGGCGGTGAGCGCTGTGCTGGGGGTGGGCAGACCTAGGTTTGAGGGCTTGGCCTTTTGCTGTCTCGCCTGGCATTCATTTTCTAACTCATAAGATGGAGCTAACAATGCCTACCTACTACACTTATGCTGTGGGTGGACTCGAGTAACAACTGTGCAGCCCACGAGGGACACCGAGCCCAGAAATAACTGTAGTGGTCATGTAATATTCTCTGTGAAATGAGTGGAACATACCCATTCTCCAGGACCGCTGGGATTCATTAGGGTCCAGACGCTGCGTGTGTAACACTGAGCCCTGACTATTCTAAGTCTACAGGGAGCCTGCAACCCTGCCCCCCCCCCCACTCTGGGGGGATCCCAGGGTTTGGCTTGTCTTAGAAATGGAGTGGTGGAAGCTCTGACAAGGTGCACTTGAAGTGAGTATGGGCGTGAGAAGGCAGGGGACTCATGCCAAGAGGAAGGTCCCGGAATGGGGCCAGCTGATCTTTTTCCACAGACCTGGGACCCTTTCTCTCCACAGTTGGCTCAGACCAATGGCAGTGTGTTCACCACATGGGTGGGCCCGATGCCCGTGGTGGTGCTGAGCGGCCCCGTGCAGCACGTGGCTCTGCAGCCACCGCCTCTCCTCCCTCGTTCCCTCCCTTCCCTTCTTTATCTCCTCCTCCATTTCTAGTGGGGACTCTTCAAGGCAAAGTCAGGCTGACATCCTGGGAGGAGGGTATAGTTGAGCCCACCTTGAGGGCACCAGGCTCATGAACCTAGCAGCCCCCACAATGCCCCTCACTGGCTAATCAGAGCCCCAGCCCAAACTGATTGGGAAGGCTGTCCTGGGGTCTCCCTCCAGAATGGGGTGAAAGCCAGATGGCCTAGGCCTGGGAGGTTGAGAGGGGCTGCTGACTGTCCCCCAACCTGGGCCCGGGGGTCATCTGCAGCAGTGGGCACACGTGGCAGCGGCAGAGATACTTCTGCCTGGCGACCCTGCGGGGGCTGGGCCTGGGCAAGCTGGCACTGGAGCTGCAGCTGCAGGAAGAGACAGCAGAGCTGGCTGAGGCCTTCCACCTGGAGCAGGGTAAGGAACAGGCTGGGGGCAGGCTGTGGTAAGCCCACCTAATCCCCAAACCACAACGCGTCCCTGCTGAGGAGGCTGAGCCTCTTCTGTGTGCCTGTGTGTGTGTGCATGTCTGTGTGCATGTGTGTACACAAAGGGGCAGACCCTTTGTGGGTCCAGGAGGGAATTTGAGATACATCACTAAAGTGGGAGTTTCTACAAGGTGGGTGGGTACAGGCACAGGAACGTCCTGTCCACTGGGAAGCCAGACGCCCTTCCTCTCTGCAGGTGGGGAAATGTCCTCCCCCAACATCTCAGGCCTTTTACACCACCAACCTGTTTCCCCTCTGGAATATCCTAATCCACACCCCTGCCCTCCCTGTGAGAAACCATCGCTCCTTTCAGACTGAGGTCACCTGTCCTAAGAAGCACCGCCCCCACCACCCCTAGTCCCAGGGACAGCCAGTCCCTCCACCCTTCATTTCAGCAAGCTTGCCCGGCATGTTATTGTCATTTATAGAGTGTCTGCCCCCACACCTCTCTCTGAACTCACAGAAGGTGCTCAGTGAGTGTTTGTGGAGTGAACGTGTACAGAATGAGGTTGAGCGAATGCATGAAGTAGTCAATGGGTGACCCTAGCAAGATCGGATGTGCGCTCAGAGCAGTGCCCTTCTTGCCTCCTCACCCTGAGCCCCGCCCCTTGCTCTCAGGTAGGCCCTTTGACCTTCAGGTTCCCATTGTCAGGTCCACGTCCAGAGTCTCTGGGGCCCTCATGTTCGGCCACCACTTCCTCTTGCAGGATCCCTTCTTCCAGGAGCTGACTCAAGCCATCAACTTTGGCCTGGCCTTTCTCAGCACTGTTTGGGTAAGTTAGCCCTTGGAGAGGCAAGAGTGTGGGACCATTGGACAGCTGGAGCCCCAGGGCCTAACAGGGAGGGCAAGTGGTAGGCAGAGAGAAAGCCGCAGGGCCCTGATTCCGGGTTCCGTAAGTGGCTGCTGGTCAGCACGGTGACAGGTCGCAGAATCAAACCTTTAGCATGGCTGTGTGGACAGGGAGTAAGGGGCAGGTGACAGCCCCGTAAGCACAGCGAGCTGGGCCGACCACATCCCAGCTGAGCCCTAAGCACAGTCTCTGCTACCACTGCTCTCACTTCTGTCCAGATCATTTTGGGAGTGTGAAAGGTTTCCAGGTGACAAGCAGTCCTGGGGTGCCTGTGTCAGAGGCCCCAGCCCTCTTTGGAGCCCCCAGCACAGCTCTCAGCTGCCCTGGCTCAGGGGCCAGCACCTGAGCAGCACCCGCGTGAGACTCTCCCCACAGCTATACCATCTGTTCCACTGGATCTTCTACCGCCTCCCAGGACCTCGCCAGAAGATTTTCCAGTACCAGGAGGTGGCGAGGGGCTACATCCACCAGGAGATCAGCAGGCACAAGCTCAGGCAGGGTCTCCAAGGCCCCCCAAGGACTTCATCAGTTGCTACCTGGCCCAGATCACCAAGGTGGGTCTGAAAGAGCTTCAGAGGGAGAGAGGGGCTGTCTTCCTGGGCTGTGCCTCATTCCGAGGCCCCAGCCTCAGCTCCCCATCTCTGCCTCAGTCCTCATGTGCTCTGAGCCCCCTGAAGCAGCAACCATTTAGGGTTTTTCCTCCTCTTTTCCCAGGCCAGGGCTGCCTTCTCCAGACAAGGGTCTGATGGGAAGCAGAGAAGTTGGGTGGTGTCAGGGCCAGAACCCCAGGGCAGTCCCCACCCCAAAAGCCAGTGTAGTCCTCAGATTCAGACCCTTTCAAGGGGTCTGAACCCAGGGGAGTTCTGTCCCACAAATGTAGGGACAGACCTGGCCTCAGGTGGCCACCAAGACTCTGTAAGGGGAGAACTTCAGACCAGAAGCTGCTCCTCCTCCCGCCAACCCATCAACCTCCTGCCAGGCCACAGATGACCCCATCTCCACATTCAACAAGGAGAACCTGACCCAGGTGGTGACTGACCTGTTTCTGGGAGGCACAGCGTCACCACCCTGTGCTGGGCGCTCATCTACATGGTCCACCATGGAGCTGTCCATAGTAAGGGGCCTTGGCCACTCCCTAGTTCACTTCCCTGGGCCTCTTTCCCCGCTATGGGACCTCTGGTCTGCAGGCACCTGCCCACAAAATACTCTCTTTAGTCTCAGGGTCCCAAGGGTGGGTCCCACTCTCCCTGCTGTAGTACAGGAAGCGTTTGTGGCTTTGAGTCAGACAGGAGAGACTTCTAGTCCCACCTTATTACTTGCTGTGTGACCCAGGGGGCTGAGAATTTACCTAACAGATTCCCAGGTGGTGCTGATGTTTTGGGTTCAGGGACCACATTTTGAAAACAACTACTCTGTGTCACTCTTAATGACGCAGAATGCTCCACCAAATGGATGTGGTAATTCTTAACCTTTATTGGTGAACATTTAGGCTATTTGCAATTGATGTGCCTTAGGCTTGCTCTGTATTTTATATTATTTCTTTAACAGTAATTCTAGTAGAAATACCTGTCTTGTTTCTCTTGTTTTATAACCAGGTTAGAAAACCAAGTATCAAATAAGAAGAGGAAAGTTATATCATGATATTTAGGTCAAGAACAGCTACTGTATATGTGCATAAAACTTGAGTTGGGGCTTCCTGGGAGTCAAGGCAAAAAAGGAAATCCCAATTGATTATGACTCTCATTACATAATGAAAGGAACCATGCCTGTATCAGGAAAACTTTGGCTATCACCCTCCAAGAAGTTATTATAAAGATCATCATTCATCATATCCTTTCAGTGGGCCAGGGGACAATGCATTGGATTGTGCCTTAAGTAAGGAGTTTTTAATATTCTTCAAAATGGTAGCATCATCTTATCTCAAGGCTTTTTAAAAAATAAAAGTTTACCATGAAGTTGAAAACATTTGACAGAGAGTAAAAAAATATAGTTGAGGTTTGTAGCCCTCTGTGACCCAGCCTGAGACAGGTTTCCATGCAGGTTCCTGACATGAGCTGGAAGGAAACACAGTAATTCTTTCTCTTTGCCAAGGTTCACTGTGTACGAAAGGCTTTCTACTCACCACATTGTTCAAGTTTCATAAGGACTGACTGAGCCATTCATATCCTCGATAAAAGATGTTGATTGTATTAGTTATCTTTCTATCTTACCGTGTAACAAATTACTCCAAAGCTTAGCAACTTAAAACAACAGAATTTATTATCTCGCTGTTTCAGAGCATCAGGGATCTGGGTGTGGATTAGCTGGATGCCTCTGATTCAAGGTCTCTCACGAGGTTGTAATCAGGTGGCTGTCTGGGGCTGCAGTTGAATCTGAAGGTGCCACTGGGGGAGGTTCCACTGGAAGCTCACTTACATGGTTGTCTTCAGGGGTCACTTGCTCATGCACTGTTGGCTGAAGGCTGCCCTCAGTACCTTGATGTTTGAGCCTCCACATACAGCTGCTCAAAACATAGCAGTTCACCTGCTTTAGAGAGAACAAGTGAGAAAACACCCAAGACAGAAGCTACAGTCTTGGAAACCTCATCTCAGATACGAAAGCCCATCATTTTTGCCATTTTCTGTTTGTTAGAAGTGAGTCACTAGATCCAGCCCACCCTCGAGGGGAGGGGATTTCATAGGTAGTGAATGCCAGGACTTGAGAATCATCGGGGGTTATTTGAAAGGTAATGTAGCACCAATGCTGACATTTTAATGAAAATGAAACAGTCACACATCTTGGTGCCCTGGTGCAGGGTGACTACTCTGTGCCTGGAGGTGGTGACCAGAACCCCAAGACTTTCCTCAGAAAGCAGCCTTGGCTCAGCACAGATACTCCATCCTGTCTGTGGTAGCAGCCTCGCCGGTACGGTGTGGCACACTATGAAAGCGTTATGGAAGTAAGGTAGGCGGCCCAGCCTTCTCCACCATGACTGTCTTTGTTTAACTCTTAATACTGCGGTTCAGGGCAGACTTGACTCGAAGCGCCCTGCCGGGTTGCAATTATTTATTTCATCAGACTTGAGATTCCAGCCTCCTTACATTTCTTCTTTATAACAACCCTATCCTTTAGCTGTTATTGTTTTTATTATTCTTTTTTATATAGACAGGGAAACTTCAGCTTGAATAGCTCAAGTAACTGCCCCAAACATGCAGTAAGTGATTAACTGAGTTTCAAATTCATGTCCCTCTGATTCCAACGCTTTTGCTTCTTTTTACCACACTCCCGGCTGTTCATATTGCTCCAGAAACACCTCTCGACATCAGTAAATGAACCAGTGTGTGAGGTGGAGATGTCCTGCATTGTCCATCGGTCTGCCAGATTGGCTGATACGGAGCTGTCCTTGGCAGTAATTGGCTAGCAAGCTCACAGGTTTCACGAATGTCTCCCAAACTGTGAGGAGGACCATGCCATCAGCTCATCTTGCTGCTGGCCTGGCAGGATGCTCTGGATCCTGGTTGTCTAAAAGCCAAATTAGGTCAACTTTAAAAGGAAGGAACCAGGGTTCAGCTCCGTTTCATGCCATTTGGGATTAGAAATTTCCTTATTAAGAGTTCATTCCTGCCAATTTGATTCTAGGAGTTGTTCTGTGATAAGAGCTCCCAGGGAATATTAACAGCCTGGAATCAATATTGAGGTTTTCCAACTTGGGCGAGAGATGTCTCCTGAAAGTAGAATCAAAGCTTGACAGTAGATCGTTAAATGTTACAGATGTTCCTAAACTCCTCTGAGCTGTTCCATTGAGTGGTAATGACAACAGCAATGGTTCCTAATACAGTGGTGACATTTCAAACCTGTCTCTTCTCAGACATTCTATTTGATTATGAACTTCAAAATGCCATTTATTGGGAAGAAGCTAGCAGAGAGTCCCCAGGAGGTACCAAGCAGGCAGATGGCTCTGTCATTCGGGGAAGAGCGAAGGTTGCCCTTTTAGTGTGCTGGATTGGCTATGCTCTGAGCCTGATCCACGAATTAAGATCAGTCAGTCACTTTGCAAGAAGTCCAGAACATCACCCAGGACATGATACAAATAATTATGGAGGGAAAAGAGCATTTTGCCAGGAGACTCTGCATCTGAAGGTGACTAATAAGAACTGTTGTAATACAGAGGTTACTTCATCCAAGTAGGGAAAAGGAGGGGAAATTCCCAGAAGCATAATTAGGATATGTATAGTTCTCAAGGCAGCAGCAAGGACATGTGTCTCCCAAACCTTCTGTTTAAAACCATAGAGAGCCCCAGCTGGTGTGGCTCAGTGGATTGAGTGCCTGCCTGTGGAGCCAAAGTGTCGCTGGTTCAATTCCCAGTCAGGACACATGCCTGGGTTGTGGGCCAGGTCCCTAGTTGATGTTTCTCTCCCTCTCTTTCTCCCTCCCTTCCCCTCTCTCTAAAAATAAATAAATACAATTAAAAATATAAATGAATAAATAAAACCATAGAGAGACCAGGTCTGAGTTCCTGTGGGTCTAGATAACTAGGGCCAGGCCCTTCCCGTAAGGTGCAGTACTGCAACTTAAAAAAAATAAAAATAAAACAAAAGAAAAGGAAGTGCCTTCTGGAAGTATTTACATTGTCTGAATTTCTGCATTTTTAAATTGGCTTCTGTTTGGGATGCAGGCTTCAAACTCTACTGAGTATTTTAGTTTTGTTTTTAATTTCAAGATACCTTTGTGAAAACCAAGAATCCTGTCCTGCAGCTAGTCCTCTGGTCCCCACAGGGATGGATAAATTCATTCTCTGGTGTTGGTTTGAGCCTTCCTCAGAACCCCTGGAGCTGAGTGTCCTGGTCCTGGGTCCATAACCAACCCCATCCTGGCTCCACTTTGGCCTCCGGGTCAGCCCAGGCAGGGCCCACATGCTAAGGAGCAGAAATCACCAACAGAAGGAGCCTTTGGCTCTTTTCAGCTCCCATCTGATCAGCTGGAATCTCTTTCCAATCATGCACTTCTGCTTTGACATAAAGTGAGAGCTAGGCTTAGGGTTAACTTCTATTTTCCCCAATCCTAGAGTAAAGCTTTCTGTTTATTCTTCTTTTTATTATGCAGTCTTTCTTTCTCTTTGTCTATCTGCCATTTCATTTCTTCTCTCTCTCTCTCTTTCACACACACACACACACACACACATGCACACAACACACACACACAGTGTTCGTTGCGCTGTGCAGAACTTGGTCTCCTCCAGCCATGCCTGCAGCTTCTGGCCTTCTCCGTAGGAGGCAGTGGCCATCTCTGGCCTGGGTTGGAAGTTCTTAGCATAGGGGTGGGTAGCCCCTAGCCAAGAGAGTGTATGTTCAGCCTCGTCACTGATTTGAGCCTGGATAGAAGGAGCCTGGAGAGGGCCTGGCTGCCGAATCTTCATTAGGCCCTCTGGACCCTGGGAAACTCTCACCAGCATGTGGGGTGTTCTCTGAGCTCACTGTTCAGCCCAGGATCCAGGCTGGGTGCTGGGCCAGCTGAGGCTCCCTGAGCCACACCAGCTCATCTCTGCAGGGCACCATCATCCTGCCTAACCTGGTCTCAGTGCTCAATGACCCTGAGTATTGGGAGACCCCTTGATAGTTGAACCCCGGTCATTTCCTGGACAAGGATGGGAACTTCAGGGTCAATGAGGCCTTTGTGCCATTCTCTGCAGGTACTGGGCACAGCACTGGGCCATGGGCGGTGGGACATGGACAGCTAAGCTACCAGCCTCTGGCCTTTCCCCCTGTTTCCAGGGCATCAGGTGTGCCCAGGAGACCAGTTGGCTCGAATGGAGTCCTTCTTGATGTTTGCCACCCTGCTCAGAACCTTTTGGTTCCAACTGCCAGAGGGGAGCCCGGGGCTTAGACTGGAGTACATCTTTGGGAGCACTCTGCAGCCCTAGCCCCAGAAGATCTGTGCAATATCCGATCTGATCTGCCCTATCCCAGGTCCTAGGGAGAAGGGCCTATAGCTAGCTGGGGGTCTGTATTCCCCCTCTATCTTCCCTTGCTGTCTCTGGGCTCCTGAAATTTTGGAGAAGGTGAAGAGCAGGAGTCCACCTAGCTCCGCTGCTCATAGTTTCCCTTAACACAAACTCTATGGAGTGACATTAGAGAGTAGACTTTTTAAGCTTTCCACAAAGATAATTCAGTTTCGGTAGTTTAGTTAGGTTAGTTATGCTTTGGCAGGGAAGGATTTTACAAGGTTAGTTAAGGTTTGGCATTAAATTATTGCACAAAATTAATATGGGGAGCCAAGCATCACAAGGTAGCCGCTAAGGAGGTTCAGTGGGAAAGTCATTCGAGCAAAACTGTAAATATAACAACGCTTCCAAATACAACTGATGCTGGTGTCTGGAAAGCCAAAACTGGGCAGCTTATCTTCTGCCCTCTCCTGCCCTCTCCCGACCAAAGTGAAGAAGTGCGGGTCCCTGCAGACCTAGGACCGGAAAATACCTGCCCTAGTCTCTCTATCAGGCAAAGCCAGCTTCCCGTGCAACTGTTTTCATCCAACAATTCCTCCACCGAGGACTCTCTTTACTTCAGACCCTCCCAAGGATCCCCAAGTTTTGAAGCATTGTGTCTCCAGGTAAGTCTTGTTTATTTAAAAAGAGTAACCTGTATTAAGGAAATACAAATTAAAATCAAACTAAGAAAAAAAAAATAAAATAAAATCAAACTAAGATATCAGTACACACCTATTAGAATTGCTAAAAGCAAAACTGACAATCCCAAGTACTGGAACTCTGATTCGCTGTCGGTGGGAATGTAAAATAATACAACCACAGATCTTCTTTGGCTACTCCGCCCCCTTGCCCCTGGCTGGTTTGGCTCAGTGGATTGAGCCTCGGCCTGCGAGCTAAGTGTCGCTGGTTCGATCTTCCAGTCAGGGCACATCAGAGAAGGAAAACTCTGACTCCAAAAAACCTCCGCTGCCTTGCGGCATACCTCTTCAGGGGAAAGGCTAAGGGAGTAAACCCCGACAGAAAATCCGGAGCCGGAGTCCCTAAGGCGGTTTGACGTTGTAGTCAACACCGGCAACTCCTGCGGCGCACCTGAAGCCAAGCTGTATTGACTCCGTCTTTCCCTTGGACCCTTCAGCTGCGAAGAGAGGGGGGGTCTGCTGCATGGGCAACAGCAGACCCTCCATATCACCCTGCCAAGGCTCTGTAGCTTCAGCTTCACTGGAGAGGACACTCCAGCGCCATCGCAAGATGTCGATTCAACACGGGAGGAGACAGATACCGTGTCACTCCCGAGTTGGACTGCACAGCCATTCTCGGCGGTGCAGATAGACTCTTAAGAAGCTACACCATCGTCTCTCGAGACGGACGGCTGCCGACGAGGACTCCGCCCCCTCTCTGGCCCCACCCATGTGTATACCGGTGGGCGGGGCCAGCCGGGTCCCCAGGCTCTTGCGCCCGCAGAGCCTGATAGAGCCTTAGTTCTACGCAGTGGGTGAGGGGTGAGTGAGGATGAATAGCTAGACCCCTTGTCAAACGTGCAAGCTACAGGGTCCTGAGAAGTCTTATTAGTTTTGACTAGAGATCACAACATACAAAATCTGCCCTACAAGGTGAACGAGGACTGGTATTTATTTTTTAGTTCACTGAACAGAAGAAATCCAAGCTACTGCTTGTAAATTTACCAAGGAGGAAATAATCTCTGTTGCTGCAGGATGTGATAAAACTGGCGAGTACCCTGTCCCCCTATTAAAAGAGCCTGGGAACTTGGTCTAATGAATATACAAATTCCTTAAGTTGTGGAGGCCATGGACTCGGAACTCCTGATGCCTGTTTAATTACTGAAGAATTGGCTTATGTATGTACAGGAGTTCATGCTGCTATTGAAGCAAATTCTTTGGGGGCAAATACCTGTTATTATTGCTGGAAATGATCAACAACAAAGAAGTATTTGGGAAGGATGACTGAAGAGCCAGTGATATGTGTCTAACAGAACCTGAAGCAAGCTCTGATATAGCCAGTATAAAGACAAAGACCAAGGCAGAAAAGAAATGAGATGAGTATATTATTAATGTCAGAAGATGTGGAAAACCACAATCAGTATTTTTTTTTGGCTCGTTCTGATCCAGATCCCAAGGATCCTGCTAGAAAACCTTTTAAAGGATTTATTGGGGGAGCAGACACCCCAGAAATACAGATTAGAAGAAAAATTAAATATGGCCAGCAATGTTCAGATACAAGAGGTCTTGTCTTTGAAGATATGAAAGTGCCTAAAGAAAATGTTTTAATTGGTGAGAGAGCTGGTTTCAAAATTGCAGTGGGAGCTTTTGCTAAACTAGACCTCCAGTAGCAGCTGGTGCTGTGGGACTAGCACAAATTGCTGTGGAGGAAGCTACCAAGTATGCACTGGAGGGGAAAAGTTTTGGAAAGTTGCGTGTAGAGCATCAAGGAATATCATTTTTACTGGCTGAAATGGCAATGGGAGTTGAGCTAGCTAGATTAAATTACCAGAGAGCAGCCTGGGAGGTTGATTCTGGTTGCTGAAATACTTATTATGCATCTTCTTGCAAAGGCATTTATTTGTTGGAGATACTGCAAATCAGTTAGCTACTGAAGCTGTGCAGATTTTAGGAGGCAATGGATTTAATATAGAATACCCTGTAGAAAAAATAATGAGACATGCCAAAATATATCAGATTTATGAAGGTACAGCACAGATTCAAAGGCTTATTATAGCTCATGAACACATTGGAGGGTACAAAAATTAACAAGATTGCTGTAGGAACATGATTAATTGTTGGGTAAATAAAACATAATCCCTTACTTAAGCTACAGAAAAGAGGAAGGGCTTTAAGACTATAAACAGCGTGAGGGAACTTTCTGGGGTGATGAAAATTTTCTGTATCTTGATTGTGATGATGGTTACACAGATGTGTGTTTGTCAGAAATCATTAAACTGTACACTTAAAAGGGTGAATATTATTTTATATAAATCATATCTCAATAAACCTGACTTCTGAGAAAGGAATGTCTTATCTTTATCCTTTATTTAAAAGATATACATATGAATAAACCAGTGTTTCTAGTTAGTAGGATATCAATCATCACTGCTACATTAAGCTGGTAGAATTCCAGCCAGAAATAAGGAAATGTGATGTATTTAGTTTAGCCTCTGGCCTGTTTGCAAGCAAATATATAAGTTCCTCTAGGCTTTTTGAGATCTTGAAGCTTTCTGACAGATAGCTCATTTTCTGTGTGGAACCACACCCAGCACTGGGGGAGTCCAGACTGGGTGGGACCCACTGGACAAGTGAGGTCCCAGAAAGCAGCGGAAAACCTGGGGCTCTCTTGCCTGGAGATCCAGAGCCAAGGCTGATGACTCTTTGTGACCCAGGCAGGCCCTAAGGTGGAGAAAACAAAGCGGGTCCTAATTCAGCTGCTTCTTGCCTTATTCTCCTGACCCTCTGCCAGTTCTCTTTTGGTTAGTGCCCTTGTGGTATATTAAGAAATGTATTTGGTCTTTGTCCCCATTTCTGGCACAAAGCTCCTCAAACCCCTGGAATTTCTTGAGTGATAGGAGTGTCTTTTGTTAGTCATAAGAAGCCCTTTTTCATCTCATGCTAATGAGGTCATTTAGGATGGAACCCCCGGGTAGCCTCAGAATGGGGCTGGTGACCCAGTTGGAGGGTTGGAACTTTCAGGCCCACATTGGGAAGGTGTGGGGAGAGAGAGCAGATTAAGTTCTGTAAAAGCTCTTGAACAAACAATTTGATGAGCCTTCAGGTTGATGAACAAATCCACATGCTGGGAGGGTGGTGCACCCCAATTTCATAGGAACAGAAGCTCCTGTGCTGGGGACCTTCTGGATCTTGCTCTATGTACCCCTTTATGTGGCTATTCATCTGTATTCTTTATAATATCTTTTATAATCAGTTGATAAACATAAGTAAATAAGTCCCTGAGTTCTGTGAGCTGCTCTAACAAATTGATCAAACCAAGAAGGGGATCATGAGAATCTCTGAGCTATAGCCTGTTGGTTAGAAGCATGAATGATGACCTGAACCTGTGGGAACAGTCTTATGGGACTTATCCCTTAATCTTTAGAATCTGACACTATCTTCAGGTTTTGTCAGAAATTAGTTAATTTCTCGATGGTGTTGAAAAACACCCATTGGAGCCTCTATCTGGAGCTTGCAGGACCTCTAACACCCACGGCTACCACCATCGAGCCTCCTGCTTCCCAGCAATTGTCATCAGTTTGGCTCAAATAAACTCATAAAAATTGTCTACAGGTTTTGGATGTTTATTATGCTGACAACAGGTCCCAATCAAGAGCTGAGAGCCCTGATATTTTTCTACCCTATTGGAAACTTAACAAATTAGCCTGACACAGTTTTACAGATGCTGGTAGAAAACGCAAGAATTTTGGGTCACAATTTATTGCTCCCAGAACTAGCATTAGCCAGAGTCTCAGTATTTTTGTGCTGATTGTCTGAGCTCCAATTCCCATGGGGGAACTCAATGAGGGCTAGCTGACACCTGCGCACTCAGTGGGGTGCTACAGGAGAGGAATGCTGAGCTCAGGAAATTGGAATCTTTTATAATAGGAAGTAAGCATGCCTTGGTTTTGTATGGCAACAGTGTCTTTTTTCTTCCAATGTGTTATGGACTGAATTGTGTCCCCCTAAAGTTTAAAAATCATATGTTGAAGCCCTAATCCCGAATGTGATAGAACTTGGAGATGGGGTCTTTGGAAGATAATTAGGTGTAGATGAGGTCATGAAGGTGGAGCCCTCATGATGGGATTAGTGCTCCTCCAAGAAGAGACTCCAGAGAGCTTGCTGTCTCTCTTTGCTATGTGAGGGCACAGCAAGGAGTTAGCAATCTGCAGCCAGGAAGAGAGGTTACACCAGAACTTGACCATGCTGAGACAGGCTAGTGAGCTGGGACAAGTGGAATAGGGAAACTGAGACAGAGAGTTGCTGACCAAGCAGTTTGCAGCCATCAAACAAACCCTATCTTCCCTAAACCAATGCTGGCTGGGTAGCTCAGTTGTTTAGAACACTGTGCCAATGTGCGAAGGTTGTGGGTTCAATCAGGGCACATAAAAGAAGCAATTGATGAATGCATAAATAAGTGGAATCACAAATCAATGTCCCTCTCTCAAATCAATAAACAAAATTTAAAAATAATACTTTAGGAAAAAAAGAATAAATGGTTTACCCTTCTCCCCAACTAGAAAAATAGCTCAAATCACCCTACTCAGGGAGCTAGATAGCAGAAATCCAGTTAATGCCATTTGCCAACCACACCCAAGAACAGATGAAGTTAAGGGAATAGATATTATTTTGGAACATCAGCATAAAGCTAGTGAGTATGTTACAGAGTGGGGGGTCTCCAAAAATCCCCAGAGCCTGCGGGTTGGGGGATGGGGAAAAGAAAACAGCTTTTAAGATGCCTTCACATGCCTGTGGCTAGTGGCTAGTGTCTTTGTTACACAAATGGCTTTGATACCTCCAAGGACCCAAGAAGATGGGAGGAGTTTTGGGACGGAGAAATGGTACAGAGAGCACACAGAGCCTGCGCAAGGTTCTGTGAATGGTCAGAACTGGTTACCACACCCACTGCATCAGGGGATGCAGTCAGAGGTTTAAAATAAGCGGCAGACATTTTTGAGAGAGTTCTCCATGCGGTTTTGAGAAGGGAGAATACAATGCAGCTTTGAAAGGGCAAAGAGAGAACCATTCGTGATCCAGTGCAACATGGCACATGCTTTCCTGGACTGTTATACAGAGGCTGATGACATCGTACTCCAGATCCTGAAGGAGACAGCTGACAGATTAAGGGGATGGGGAACTTCTGGGCATGTTTTTGGCTTCTAGCCTTTTGGGGAGCAAGGGAAGTACCAGGTCCCGTGGGAGAACAGGGCTCTGAGCTGAAGTGCTCACTGTCCTCCCCAGGTTGGAATATTGTAAATAAAGATGTTTTCCTCAACACTAGTTGTTGGGTTTTACACCAAGGCACCACATGAAAGAACCCCCTTTCGCTCTGTAACAAGTATTATATTGAGATCCTCCCCAAGACCTCCCCTAAACCCACAGCCTTTAAAACCTTAAAAACAAAGGTTCCAGCACATGCATGTTTCCTCCCGGGAGTGCGCCCACACCTTTCCCTTCCCCCATCTTCTTAACCCCACCAGCATGCATCTTCTAAACCCTAGGGGACCCCACAAGGCTTGCAACCAGGGAGCAATGGGGAGCGGCAGCTCATCCTGGGCTAACCCCCTGAATCTGTCTGTCTCCAAGGTCCCCTTTTCTCTGTCTTGCTAGAGGGCCAACGCAGCCCCACCTAGGTGCTCCTGTTGCTTCTTCTATCCCAAGCACCTTCTTGTCCTAGTGTCACCAGCTTTAATAAACACATTCTCAGAATCACCTGAACTTTAAAATCTTGCCTGTACTAAATCAAGAACCTGCACACTACTGGCTGGCCCTAGGCAGACCCACTCGGGGCCAGGTTCCTCTTCAGGTAACAATGCTAGCACCTTGACCTTGAGATAGGATAGTGAAAAGCCAGGAAAATTCCTTGGCAAGTAGTATAGGGAAACTGAGACAGATAGCTGAGCACAATGTCTCAGCAATTTACAACCAGGTGCAGATGGTCCCCAGGGCCAGGCCCAGAATGCTTGGCAGGGGGAAAAACTGAGAAAACAAGGACCACACCCACAGGGTGGAAGAAACAAGAAAACTGGTGACTCCCAAACCAGTAGAAAATAATTAGCAGCAAAGGGCAAATGTAATTAGAGGGTCTCTGAGCCAGAGTTAACAGTATTAGCATATTTACAAATCAGAAAAGGGGCATTCCTCAGCTCAGCACAAATGCTTCTGAGGACAAAGTATATCTGAGATCAAAGGTGGGGAGATAGTCATCACCAAACTCTGGGAAATGGGAAAATGTAACTAGACAGCCCAGCAAACAAGAAAGAGAAATTTCAAAGAAGATCTGGAGACAGACCTATAACCAGATCACCCTCAGTTAACACATTGTGTACCAGGGTATTTAAATACCTTTTAATCCTCTGTTCTGGCAGGCTTTTAAGATTTAAATATGGTTATATGGCTAATATTAATGAAATTACTTCACAAAATTAACAAGCTACTACTATCCTTAATAAAAAAAGCAAATGAAAAATTACTACTGAATGTCTAAATAACTTTATTTGTTTAAAATTACGCGATCAAATGACGAGAATTCTTGCCATCCCAACGCCAGGTGTTAATTTAGTTAATCGCGTTAGATTGTAACTCTGGAGTATCCAGCATGGAAAAACGGGAAAGGAGGAGGAGGAGAGGGGAAGGTGGAGGAGCTTTACTTGCATTAGGATAAAAACAGCCAGCTCCACCTTTTCTGCGTGCACCTTGATTTGGCTTTTAGGCTGTGCCCAGAGCTGCAGATCTGTGAATAAACAACTGCCTCAGTTACTGCTGAAATCCTGTGTCCCAGTGCTTTATTATGAGTGTTTCTCACAAGGGTAACCTCTTCTCCCTGGGACTTTCCTCCCTGGAGATAACATCTAGGCCTGAGTTGTATTTCAGCCCCAGGCCCAGAAAGGCAGCAAAACCATGTGGGCCATGCCAGAACCAACTGCAATGACTGAAGAGCCCCTGCTCCGTCACTGAGCAATCAGTAGAGACCACGACCCTGAAAGGACACACCTGGAGAACTGATGAGTATTCTACTAAAACCCTCCCCTGAGAACTTCCCTAAGATTCCCCCCCTGCAAGAAAGAGATAAAAGCCTCCAGACAAAGGATCGAGCCTTCTCTCTCCCTGGAGGGAGCAGCTGGTACCATTTCCTTTCCCTCCTTCTCCCCCTTGTTTCCCCACAGGCATATCTTCTCAGCTTTAAGGCAATGGGCACCTGGCAGCTTGTCCCAGGCTAATCCCCTGAACCTGTCTCCGAAACCCCAGCCTAGTCTCTCCTGTTGCTTTTTCTATGATAAGCCTTTCCCTGTTACACTGTCTCTGGCTTTAATAAATGTAGCCTCATAGTCACCTGGACTTGTGTTGTGAAATCTTTCCTACA